>NC_141921.1:34881916-35194582 GCF_057802395.1 Ceratotherium simum simum
AATGCTTTCTAAACTTTATGATGTAGTTTATAAGGTGATAGCATTAGTGGTTTCTGTCCAGGGAAATGCACTCGACTTATTTGACATTGTAAACACAGTATGAGAAGAATTTGTTACTGTTTATCAAAGTTCCTGGTGAAAACAACTTGAAAATTAAAAAAGTTTTTTGGTTCTAATTTTTCATTTTCATTATTTTTACTAGTTTCCAGTATGGTTTCAGGTTATCACAGCATATCATGTGTAATTACTTAATTTTTTATTTTTGAGCTTAATGAGGATCTGAGTTCCCCAAGAATCATGTTTTTAATTCATATTAATCCTTGGTTAGATTTAGAAAGGATCTCTTCTTATGTTAGCAGGGTAGATAAAAGAAGGAAATGTGTAGAGGTTTTTGTTTTGTTTTTTTGCGCCCGAGACTTGAAGAGCCTTTTTTGTTTAAGTTGTATTGGGACCTGCAGGTCCAATGTCTTTACTTCCTGTCTCACAATTGGGTTTAGTCAGAAGATGGAGGTGTTTCATATTCTTTGAGTTTACCTAAGAGAGAATTCTTTTGATGAGATTTAAGGCTCAAACATATACTCTGATTACCCCTGTGGAACAAAAAAAAAATATTTTTTTTTGGTGAGGAAGATCAGCCCTGAGCTAACATCTGTTGCCAATCCTCCTCTTTTTGCTGAGGAAGACTGGCCCTGGGCTAACATCCGTCCCCATCTTCCTCCACTTTATATGGGATGTCACCACAGTATGGCTTGACAAGCAGTGCATCGGTGTGTGCCCAGGATCCGAATCCCGCGCCGCCACAGCGGGGTGCACACACTTAACCACTACGCCACCGGGCCGGCCCCTGTTGGTGTTAAATCTTGAATGCCGGGTCAGGTGAATTGTTTTATTTGAAGGAGCTAAATTGAAATAGAGGTTTGGTCATCATAAGTTGCAGTTCATATGTACTTTTAAAATAACAACCCCTTTCTTCTATTAACCATGTATTTATAAAACACAGAGGTACAAAAAGTAGGTCTACCTACATAGACTTTTTAGTGAAATTGAAGGCTTTTAGTCTGTTCATAGCAGTACCATGTGTGAAAATTAGTGTCAATGATAAGGACAACCTTATCCTTAAGGGTAAACTGTAAGGTTCGTGAGGAAGCTCCAGTTGGCCAAATAGCCTTGAGGAACATACTGCTGGTCACTCTTTCTAATGTTTCTCAGAATATTTGGAGAGAAAAGTCATTTTCCTGTTGTATTCCAGAATCATATTTATGAAAGTAGCTTAGCTGCTATTCAACTGAAGATTCAATTGAATGGAAAAGACAACTGGTAATGTTAAGGTTAGGATGCTGAAAGGAGAAGGAGAGAACTGATGGAATCTTGAGAGAAAGAGTAAGAGAAGTAGAAAAGGGAGAGGAAATAGTGGTCATTGTTTTGATACCACAGATTAAGCTAACAGTGCCTGGTGCTTAGTAGACACACAATAATTATTTATTAAATGACCAAAGGAGCGTTTATTAAGTAACAGTATGTGCTAGCTGTTGAAGGAGATAACAAAAGAAAACTGAAATGTGGTCCCTGCCTCTTAGTTGCTCTAGCAAACAGTTATAGACTTTAAGTTGCTCTCTATAATTTTATTTATTTATTTATTTTTCCCCCAAAGCCCCAGTAGATAGTTGCATGTCATAGCTGCACATCCCTCTAGTTGCTGTATGTGGGACACGGCCTCAGCATGGCCGGAGAAGCGGTGCATTGGTGCGCGCCCGGGATCCGAACCCGGGCCGCCAGCAGCAGAGCACGCGCACTTAACCGCTAAGCCACGGGGCCGGCCCTTAAGTTGCTCTCTAAATGGAGGTAGGAGATCAGAGGCCTGAAAGATCAGTGAGGACTGCAGGAATGGAAGTAGGATTTGGGTAGTAAGGGGAAGGTTATTTACAGTTGAGGGAAAATACATTTACAGCAGTTAGGAGATGGCACATGATGTGTTTGGGGTAGTCAGGAGACCTGCTTGGCTGTAACGGAAAACAGTGAATGTAGTGCATGTGACAGTTTTGGGAACTTTTGGATATCTAGCTAAATAATCTGTATTTTTATCTTGTAACAAGTGGAGGTTTGAAGATGTAAGACCTACTAACATGTTTGGTCATAGAGGAAGATGAAGATTGTGCTGGATGGATTGAGATAAACAGGAGGCATGGAGACTGTATCCCAGGCCCACTGAAGGTTTTCCGAGGTTTTACTGGTGCACATCCGGTCTAGGGGGAAATGAAAAGAGAAGAATGAGCATAACATGAAAGCTATCAAGGGAAGAAAGATAGAGATTTGAATATCCATGATGAAAGAAAAAGAAGAGTTAAAAGGCTTTGAGTTTGGACAATGGTGCTGTCATTGATAGAGTAAGAAAGATGTAGGATTTAATTTTATATCGTGTTTTGAGATAGTGGACAGATAAATTCAGTTTAGGACATGTTGGATTTGAAATGAATGGAACGTCTATTCATTTAACAAATGGAGAAAACTAGACATGTGTGGAAATAGGGAGATGGAAGTCAGATGAGCAGAAAGGCCTGGAAAAACAAATCTATGAAAATGTAGGTATAACGGAGAGAGTGAAGAGAAAAGCAGAAGTTCCTAGTAGTCCGGAGTCTGATGATTTGAGGAAGATGATGAAATTACAGAAAAGAGGAAGAAGCTGCTGAGAGGAAAGAGGAAAGAAAACCAAGAAAGCACAGTCTTGTTAGGCTTCCCAGATTAGGTTCCCGCTGAGCTTTAGTTTAGTTGGGGAAAGTGACATTTAATACTTGACAAGTACCTTTTGATTTAAACTTCAAACTCTGCTTAAGTAATTATCACTACATTTAAGGAAGATTGGGGATTGGGGGGAGAAATTCCTCACTCTGTTTCTTTGCAAGCCTCAAGTTAGTCCTTGACAGGCTTTGGTTTGGGTAGTTATATTTAAATCTATATACTTCTGCTTATTTTCTATAATACTCACATATTTTATAATAAAAAACTTTATTTAAATCATCTACATTGGCTACTCATAGGCTACTGCTGGGGTTCTCGGCAACAGTTATGAAATCATTAATTTGAATCCACATTTTAAATAAAAGCTCTTTATATGCTAATTAGGAATTAAGCATAGCATAATAAACTCAATGTTTCCACTCTTTTTTTTTTTTTAAAGATTTTATTTATTTTTTATTTTTTCCCCCCAAAGCCCCAGTAGATAGTTGTATGTCATAGCTGCACATCCTTCTAGTTGCTGTATGTGGGACTCGGCCTCAGGATGGACGGAGAAGTGGTGCCTCAATGCGCACCCGGGATCCGAACCCCGGGCCACCAGCATTGCAGTGCGCGCACTTAACCATCAAGCCACAGGGCCGGCCCAAGTGTTTCCACTCTTAATTGATAAATTTTAAGCAGAAGAAAAGGAACTGATGTTTTAGTTAGCCAGTCTTTGCCTCATTATTGTGGATTGATGTATAATTTCTTAAGCTTTTTGAAATAGTGAAAACAGCCTGTGGATGATGAATTTGATGACCTAAGGAGTCTGGCTCACAAGTTGGGAACTGCTTTGTTAGTCCGAAATTTGTACCAACTGGGAACTGGTGATTTGGCAAGCTGTTTCATATGGAATGTAGAAAAAAGCAGAATTGGGATACTTTCTCCATAGATTCCAAAGAGAAATCTGTTTTCTTGTTTATGTATTCTAGCTTAATCATTCAGTAGATGTTTATTGAGCACTGACAATGTGTCCTGGGCTAAGCACTGAGGAATTAGAAATAAGACAAGTCTTTGCCCTCGAGAAGCCTATAGTCCTAGTGCAGGAGACAGATATGTAAGAGGGTTAAGTAAACAGAAATCAATAAGCACAGGGCCTGTGGGATCTCTGAGGAGGGTCACTTAACCTAGGGGAGTGGGTGGGAGAGGATTCCTAGAGAAGGGGACAGCTCTAAACTGAATCTAGAAGGATAAATGAGCCATATGAAAGATAGCGGTAGGATAACGAGTATTATAACGAGGAGTCAGCACATACAGAGACTCAGGACAGTGAAAAATGACTTGTTCATCATTACTAGAGCAACACTTTGGAGGGGAGAAGTGGACAGATAATCAGAGGCCACAGGAAGGGTCTTGTTTTTTTGTGTGTGTGAGGAAGATCAGCTCTGAGCTAACATCCATGCCAACCCTCCTCTTTTTGCTGAGGAAGACTGGCCATGGGCTAACATCCGTGCCTATCTTCCTCTACTTTATATGGGACACCGCCACAGCATGGCCTGACAAGCAGTGCATTGGTGCGCGCCCAGGATCTGAACCTGGACCGCCAGCAGCGGAGTATGGGTACTTAACCGCTATGCCACGGGGCTGGCCCCAGGAATGTTCTTATAAGCCGTGCTAAGGAGCTTGGATTTCACGCAGAAGACAGTGGGGAGCCCTCAGAGCTGTTGGCTGGGGAATGGTATGGCCAATTCCTGTTTTGACAGGACTCTTCTGGAAGATTGTAGGAGGGAGGATTGGGTTATATATTTGTAGTAAATAATTCAAATCCAAGATTGATGTCTGAGTTATAATTTTTACTTGGGATTTTTAAAATAGGTTGTATATACTTTTCTTAAGGATGACTTTTAGTTTGTTTACTTTTTTATCTGCAGTTTTCCAAATTTATGAAACATGCATGGATATTTTTGTTCAGGAAAACTTGGAGCTAGGTAAATTTCCATGGTTGTTACCCAACCTGCATTTAAGGATCACTTGGACTTGATATATTTTAAAAAACAGATATAGTTCTGAAGTTTCAACCTTTGTTAACAGTTAGTGCATGGTTAGTAGCAGATTCATAGTAGATAGTTTATAAGTTTTTTAAGTGTATAAGGCATAGTGTCTTGGTCCACAAATAATGGCACACTTAATAGTGAAAGTACCTGCCTGCTAAAAGTTGAGGCATCTTTTGTCTTAGGGCTAAGGGGATATATAGATATAGAGATACATATATCTCCTTGTAAGTTCAGCTAGGAATTTGAAGTATTAGGTTAATTTGACTGCCTTCAACATGAAAAGGAAGATTATTTAGGTATTATGCCTAGATGAGCCATTGGATATGAAATAGAAAGCAATTAGGGGTGTTTTTCAGTTCAGTCGTTCATTGGAAATCACAGCTTTGAAAAATATATTTGGAGGGGATCCTTCTTATGACAGAAGGATTCTTTTTTTCTTTTTCACTTGTTTTTGGTGAGGAAGATTGGCCCTGAGCTAACACCTGTTGCCAATCTTCCTCTTTTTGCTTGAGGAAGATTGACGCTGAGCTAACATCTGTGCCAGTCTTCCTCTACTTTGTATATGGGACGGCTGCCACAGCATGGTTTGATGAGGGGTGTGTATGTCTGCGTGTGGAATCTGAACCTGCAAACCCTGGGCCACTGAAGCGAAGCCCGCAAACTTAACCGCTATGCACTCGGCCGGCCCCCAGAAGGGTTCTTGAAGATGAAACACTTTTGGTTCTGAGAAGTGAAACTGAGTTGAAAATACTCAAAACCAGAACAAGAGAAGGTAATTACATTGAGTTTCAGGTTGCTTGGCCTCTCTGGTTCTCTCAAAAAAGATTAGCAATTCATATTTTCTCCGCCTGTTTTCAGTTCCTTTCTTTGTGCTTTGAATAGTTAACAGCGTTGTGTGATTTTTTTTGAATGCCTTTGTTTTTCTTATTGGAAGCACTTTTTCCTGTGTCTGAGCATGTATAACATTCGTAGTCTGTGAAGAGACCTGGGTTATTGCAATCAGAGGCACATTCCTAGTTGCAAGAATGGTTTTTAAGTGTTCTTTTAGGCACTTATATTAGTTCTGCTTTGAGAAAAGAGATTTTTCACTGTGCTTTAGGAGCTGGTAGCTAAATCTGGTGCTTCTTAACCCTTAACTAAGAAAAATGGGGCTTGCTGACCATAGGTGGTTTTATAGGCCTGTGAAATCCGACAGCATGTTCAGCAGTGTAAACAACGGCAGCTGTCTTTTGCTGACTTCTCTGTTGTTCGAAGTGTAATGAAACTGCTTCTCACAAATGGCTTCACCTGCTGACTAAAGCTCTCCAGCCCCTAAACAACCATAGTACCCAGCATTATTTAATGCCTGGATTGAGAATAAAAAGAACCAGTCTTAGACTGTGAGGGTTGGAATGGATCATGGAAATCCTTTAACTCAGCCCCTTCTCAGATGGCCTCAACTATCAAAAAGAAATGTCACTGTGGCAGATGCCATAGTTGCAAGTTATAAGAATTAGTGATACTGCTATTCAGAGTGCCATTATAATCTTCTGAATGAACGAGGACTTTTTTCTGTCTAGAAATCCTTGAGATGTACTTTGTAGCTTTCCTTCAAAAATAACACAATATTCTTTTTTTTTTATAATTTTATTTATTTATCTTTTTTCCCCCCAAAGCCCCAGTAGATAGTTGTATGTCATAGCTGTACATCCTTCTAGTTGCTGTATGTGGAACGAGGCCTCAGCATGGCCGGAGAAGCGGTGCGTCGGTGCGCGCCTGGGATCCGAACCTGGGCCGCCAGCAGTGGAGCGCGCGCACTTAACCGCTAAGCCATGGGGCCGGCCCCAATAACACAATATTCTGAATGTGCCTATAAGTGACTGGTACGGGGGCAGCACACATTTAATACCTGCTATATGCTACAGGAGGACTGTGGAAAGCAATAAAAAGAAAGAGTGGCATTGTCCCTGAAATTTTTCCTATCTAATTAGAAAACAGATATGGGAAAGGAGTGGAGAACATTTAGGAGTCAACTTATTAATTAATAAGTGTATAATCTGATTCACCTGAGACTGACATTGTGAAGGAGGCTTAGATAAATTTATGTGAGCTCTTCGAGCAGTGGTTTAGATTGTTGATGCAAAAAAGTCACTTGCAGAAGTGAAAATGCCTGATACATTTTAATTCCATAGATAGGAAACTACACTCCAGGAAACTGATACACACGTTCCACAGACAACACAGTGAAAACCATTAACTTAAAACAGGGGTTCTCAGATTGTTTTTAATGTCAAGATTCCTTTATACTTTTAAAAATTATCGAGGACCTCAGAGAGCTTTTGTTATGTGGGCTATATCTGTTGATATTTACAGTGTTAGATATCAAAGCAAAAAATTTAAAAATATTTACTTAATTAAAAAATAACAGTAAGACCCATTATATGTTGACATAGTTTGAAAATGACAATAACTATTTTCCAAAACAAAAAATTAGTGAGAAGAGTGGCATTATTTTATATTTTTGCAAATCTTTTTAATGTGTAGCTTAGTAGAAGATAACTAGATTCTTATATCTGCTTCTGCATTCATTCTGCTGTACATTGTTGTGTTTGAAGAAAATCTGGTTTCACTCAGATACGTGGTAGGGAAAGGGAGGAGTATTTTAATGTCTTTCTCAGATAATTGTGGATATTCTTTATTACTACACCAAAACTTGACATGTGGTAGTTTCTTAAAGGTTAGTTTCAATTTGGAACCTGAAACCGTGTCCATGAACTTTTCATGCACTTAAATCTATTGGTCTGTATTGCACTTTTTTTAAATTGAGGTATAATTGACTTATAACAGATTAGTTTCAGGTTATAAGATAATGATTCAATATTTATATATATTGTGAAATGATCACCACAATAAGTCTAGTTAAGTCTTCACCATACATAGTTACAAAATTTTTTTTCTTGTGAGGAGAACTTTTAAGATCTACTCTTTTAGCAACTTGAAAATATGCAATACATTGTTGATTTAAAAAAAATTTTTTATTGATGTCACAATAGTTTATAACATTCTGAGATTCCAGTTGTACATTATTATTTGTCAGTCACCATGTAAATGCGCCCCTTCACTCTTTGTGCCCACCCCGCAACTCCCTTCCTCATGGTAACCACCAAACTGTTGTCTCTGCTCGGGTTTTATTTTATATGCCACATATGAGTGAAATCATACAGTGTTTGTCTTTCTCTGTCTGGCTTACTTCACTTAACATAATACTTTCCAGGTCCATCCATGTCTTTGCATATGGGACGATTTTGTCTTTTTTTATGGCTGAGTAGTCTTCCATTGTATATATCTACCACATCTTCTTTATCCAATCATCTGTCAATGGACACTTGGGTTGCTTCCACTTCTTGGCTATAGTGAATAATGCTGCAATGAACATAGGCGTGCATAAGCCTCTTTGGATTGTTCATTTCAAGTTCTTTGGATAAATACCCAGCAGTGGGATAGCTGGCTCATGAGGTATTTCTATTTTTAATTTTTTGAGGAATCTCCGTACTGTTTTCCATAGAGGCTGCACCAGTTTGCATTCCCACCAGGAGTGAATGAGGGTTCCCTTTTCTCCACATCCTCTCCAACATTTGTTGTTTTTTCTCTTGGTTATTATAGCCATTCTCACGAGTGTAAGATGATATCTTAGTGTAGTTTTGATTTGCATTTCCCTGATGATTAGTGATATTGAACATCTTTTCATATATGCCTATTGGCCATCTGTATATCTTCCTTGGAGAAGTGTCTGTTCATATCCTCTGCCCATTTTTTGATCGGGTTATTTGGTTTTTTGTTGTTCAGTTGAGTGAGTTCTTTATATATTATGGAGATTAACCCCTTGTCGGATATATGATTTGCAAATATCTTCTCCCAGCTGGTGGGTTGTCTTTTCATTTTGATCCTGGTTTCCTTTGCCTTGCAGAAGCTCGTCTGATGAAATCTCATTTGTTTCTTTTTTCTTTTTGTGAGGAAGATCAGCCCTGAGCTAATATCCGATGCCAGTCCTCCTCTTTTTTTTTGCTGAGGAAGATTGGCCCTGAGCTAGCATCCCTGCCCATCTTCTTCTACTTTATATGGGACGCCGCCACAGCATGGCTTGACAAGTGGTGCATCGGTGCACACCCAGGATCCGAACCTGCGAACCCCGGGCCACCAAAGGGGAGCGTGCGCGCTTAACCGCTTGTGCCACCGGGCCACCCCCTTTATTTTTTCTTTTGTTTCCCTTATCCAAGTAGACATGGAATTTGAAAAATCCCTGTAAGACCGATGTCAAAGAGTGTTCTGCCTGTATTTTCTTCTAGGAGTTTTCTAGTTTCAGGTCTTACTTTCAAGTCTTTGATCCATTTTGAGTTAATTTTTGTGTATGGCAAAAGATAGTGGTCTACTTTCATTCTTTTGCATGTGGCTGTCCAGTTTTCCCTGCACCATTTATTGAAGAGACTTGCCTTACTCCATTTCGTGTTCTTAGCTCCTTTGTTGAAGATTAGCTGTCCATAGATATGTGGTTTTATTTCTGGGCTTTTCAGTTCTGTTCCATTGGTCTGTATGTCTGTTTTTGTACCAGTACCATGCTGTTTTGTTTACTATAGCTTTGTAGTATATTTTGAAGTCAGGGATTGTGATTCCTCCAGCTTTGTTCTTAGGTATTCGGGGTCTTTTGTTGCCCCATGTGAATTTTAGGATTCTTTGTTCTATTTCCATGAAGAATGTCGTTGGGATTCTGATTGGGATTGCATTGAATCTGTAGATTGCTTTAGGTAGTATGGACATTTTAACTGTGTTTATTCTTCCAATCCATGTGCATGGGATATCTTTCCATTTCTTTATGTCATCATCGATTTCTTTCAATAATGTCTTATAGTTTTTTTTTTTTTTTTTTTTTGGTGAGGAAGGTCAGCCGTGAGCTAACATTCATGCCAATGCTCCTCTTTTTGCTGAGGAAGACTGGCCCTGAGCTAACATCCACGCCCATCTTCCTCCACTTTATGTGGGACGCCGCCACAGAATGGCCTGACAAGCGATATGTTGGTTCACACCCGGGACCCGAACCCGGGCCGCCAGCAGCAGAGCTCTAGCACCTAACCGCTACACCACACCACGGGGCCGACCCCCTGTCTTATAGTTTTCATTGTATATTTCCACCTCCTAGGTTAAATTTATTCCTAGATATTTTATTCTTTTTGTTGCAATTGTAAATGGGATTGTATTCTTGAGTTCTCTTTCTGTTAGTTTGTTATTAGTGTATAGAAATGCAACTGATTTTTCTAAGTTGATTTTGTACCCTGCAACTTTGCCGTAGTGGTTATTTCTGATAGTTTTCTGATGGATTCTTTAGGGTTTTCTATATATAAAATTGTGTTGTCTGCAAACAGTGAGAGTTCCACCACTTCTTCTTCTTCGTTGCCTGTTTGGATTCCTTTTATTCCTTTTTCTTGCCTAATTGCTCTGGCCAGAACCTCCAGCAATACAGTGTTTTTAATTGTAGTCACCATGCTGTAAATTACATTTCATAACTTAATTTATTTTATAACTGGAAGTTTGTACCTTTTGACCCATTTCACTCACTCTCCATGTGTTGCACCTTGAATAGATCTTTTACCATTTTACCATGATTCTATAACATCATGCATCGGTCATTTGGAAAATAGTGGTTCACTAATTTACGCAGTTATTCAAATGTTGATATATTTCATTATCCAGTATTATAAAATCACAGTTAATATTACTACTGATCACATAAGAAAAATCTTTTGGGAAGTTTTCAAGTGTATGATGGTAGATACTGGCTCAGCTGTGACTTTGTGGAGGCTGGAAGGGTAACTGAGGTTGCATTAGGAACTAGTCTTTGGGTTGGAGGGAAATGAATTTCATTTTCTTAAAGAAGCTCCATGTTGAAGGCCCTGAAAAGGGGGCATTTTATTGTCCAAGTTCCTTTTACTACTGTTAGCAGGTTTCACTAATTCCGTCTAAGGGATTCAGAACCAGAAATAGCTGGTCTTTTCAAATAAATTTGTTAATCCAAAGGAGTTTCTGTGATGGAATGTGTAGGTGTACTTTTGACTATGGCTACTCTTTCTAAGGGCTTGGTTCCCTGTCAGTTAACAGATCTGGGCATGTTGAGAACCTCTTCCAAACCTTTTAATCTCCCTATCTTCCAATCTGAAGATGGACTTCAAAAATGTCCTGTTAAGAGTCCCGGATCCACTTTACCTCATGGAATTGCTTGAAATTGTTCCCCAGGCTCTGCTGCTGTATTCCTTTGTTTCAACTTAAGTCTGTTTTACTAAACGAGTATCTTGGGTGAGACAGAGACTGAAATGAATCTCTTCCCAAGTGGGATGGATGAGACAGTTTGACCTAGGATGTTACTTCTTGTGCCTCTAGGTGAAGTAACAGAAACTGGACTGTTGTTATATTGTTTTGTTAATATTCTAAGGGATTGTTTCAACATATATACAAGGGTTACTTTGAAATCTGTCCCCCCCCCCTTTTTTTTGTGAGGAAGATCGGCCCTGAGCTAACATCTGCCGATCCTCTTCTTTTTCCTGAGGAAGACTGGCCCTGGGCTAACATCCTTGCCCATCTTCCTCTACTTTATATGGGACGCCTCCACAGCATGGCTTGACAAGCGGCGTGTCGGTGCGTGCCTGGGATCTGAACTGGCGAACCCCGGGCCGCTGCAGCGGAGCGCGCACGCTTAACCGCTTGCGCCACTGGGCCGGTCCCCTGCCCTTTTTTTTTAAATACCATCTGCTTTTACAGAATTGTACTTTGAAAGTTGTTCAAATAAAATTCTGATTGTTGTCATGTCATCATTTATAGTAGCAAACCCTTTGAAACATGCTAAAGGCCTAGTAATAGGGTTTTGGGCAAATTATGGCCTGTATATGCATTGAAGTACTATATAACCTTTAAAAATGTTGTTAAACATTTATTGACATAAAAAAGTCCACATTTATTCTGTGGAAGCCACTTAAAAATAGCAGGTATGATCAAATTTTATTTTTAAGAATATATAGAAAAAGTTGGTTATACAACAGTGTTCATAGGGTTATCTCTGGTTGCTGGTGAGATTGGGTGATTTTCATTTTCTTTCTATGCTAAGTGATTTTTTGTTTACATTAACCATGTATCACTTTTATACTCAGAAAATAAAGCTGTTTCTATTTTGTAAAATGAAACTAAGCGAAAATGTGACTCCCTGCAAGTTCCTCATCAGCAAAGACAAAAATTATTTTAAGAGAATGAAGAGGATTTAAAATATGTTTGTAGATTTTCAGCAGGGAATCAAGGGAGATAAAGGGCGTTTTTTGGCTTTAACTATTAGTTAAGTAAAAACTTAGCTGACTATGAATTGTGTTCCCCAAGCATTCTGATTAAATTAATCTTTGTTTTACCATAAAATCAATACTAGTGCAGATCTCCCCAGATTTGTTCTCATGACACCAAGAGAAATGGTTTAAAGTACTTTAAAATAGGCATAATTTAAAGAAGCCTAATTTAACGGTGTGGCCTATTAATGCAGCATTTTTTATGATGCCTGTTATTTATTACAGAGTTTCCTTTTTAAAGTCCTGTGCCATCTTGTCCTTGCTGTCCTGGCTTTCATCTGGGGCTGCAGCAGGGCTGAGCCAAAAATGGCTGCTGCTGCAGCATGGGCGGGCATAGTATAGGACTTGATTGCCGTCGCTTCCTGTGACGAAGTAGGAGGAGAAGCCTGAGGAGCATGCCCTGGGTTAGGATTCTCTTTAAAGGTTGTTGGCACAGAACTGAGCTTTTCTTGTTTAAGAGTTACTATAATGCAGATTCTGCTGTTGAGAAGGAATGCCACTGTGTGTTGAGATTTATAGCCTTAGCAGGGAAACCAACCATTCTGTGCAGGCGTAGGAAATTTTAGCATATGCTGTCATTCGCTGAGCAGGATTGGCCCCTGCTCAGTTTTCAGAAAGTAGTAAGGCTTATCTGTCTGTATCATTTGATAACAGAAGTGTCCAGAACGACAGTGGTTTTTCTGGCTTGGTGGGTGAATTTACTGAAGGGGTAGCATTTCCCTCAGGGATGGAATGGGTGGCGTATAGTGGAGGATTAAAAACGTCTGCCCCTGTGTATAGTTTGTGTGAGGAGTACTGTGCCACACCAAATGTAAACCTAATACATTAAGGTGAGAGATGGGGAGTAGTTTGACTAGCGAGTTGAAGTTGCTGCTCAGGCCACTCCCTATAGTGAATGCACTGCCATTTGGAGGGGGTCTTGTTTGTGTTTGAATTTCTGTCCTGCCTGTGGCTAGTGATGGTCATGATGTAGGAACAGTAGGATATGCTGCTTAGCAACCAGTAAGATATGTTATATCTGGATGGACAGTATATTCATTTACGTGTTTATGTACATTCATTTCTCTTTTAATGTGATGAAGAGAAAAGGCTTTTCTGCTTAAAAAAAAAAAAAAGACTCCCTTCCCCAGAAAAGCCATTTGTGACCATTGTAAAAAACACAGGAAAAAAGAAAAAAAATCACTTATAATTCCACCACCCATTGATAACTGTTGTTAGCATTTTGATATATTTCCTTGAAGGCATTTTTGTTTACATATATACATATTTATGTATACATGTGTTGACATATACGTGTTTATGTACATGTACTCATATTTGCATAGCTGCACATCATACTGTAAATAACTTTATATTATTTTTCTATTTTAACATATTGATATATTCCCATTTCAGTAAACATTTTGAGGGCTTCTTTAATGGTTTTATAATATTTCTGTATTTGGCTATACCACAATATACTTAATACACAGCCTTTTTTACTGGATTATTGAGTTAATTTTGCTATTCAAAGAAATGCTGAGACTAAGATCTGTATCATGTTTTTTATTTTTTTAATAATTTTATTTATTTATTTTTTCCCCCTAAAGCCCCAGTAGATAGTTGTATGTCATAGCTGCACATCCTTCTAGTTGCTGTATGTGGGACGCGGCCTCAGCATGGCCCGAGAAGTGGTGCATCGGTGTGTACCTGGGATCCGAACCCGGGCTGCCAGCAGCGGAGCACTCGCACTTAACTGCTAAGCCACGGAGCTGGCCTGTATCATGTTTTTTAATATTTCAGATGTTTCTTTAATAAAGGAAAAATTACTGGAACATTAGGATAATTGATGCATATTGCTATATTTTTACCAGCATTAAATATTCTAGTTTTTCAATTTTGTTAATTTGATAGGTGAAAATCATATACAATTTTAATTTGCATTACTTTTATTACTTATAAGATTTAGTTTTTTCCCCCATGTTTACTGTTTTTTTTAAAACATATATATATATATTTTTTTTTAAGATTTTATTTATTTATTTTTCCCCCCCAAAGCCCCAGTAGATAGTTGTATGTCATAGCTGCACATCCTTCTAGTTGCTGTATGTGGGACTCGGCCTCAGGATGGACGGAGAAGTGGTGCCTCGGTGCGCGCCCGGGATCCGAACCCGGGCCACCAGCATCGGAGCGCGCGCACTTAACCACCAAGCCACGGGGCCGGCCCTGTTTACTGTTTTTTATTTCCTAATTTGAAAATTATTTGTTCATTTCCTAGGCTCATGTATTTATTGACATCGTAGTTGAGGTTCAGAACCTAGCAAAATAATGCATGTGTGTTATAAAGAATACAAATTCATAATTTTATACCATCTGTATAAATTTATACCTCTATTATATATATATATATATATATATTTTTTTTTTAAAGATTTTATTTTTTTATTTTTCCCCCCAAAGCCCCAGTGGATAGTTGTGTGTCGTAGCTGCACATCCTTCTAGTTGCTGTACGTGGGACTTGGCCTCAGGATGAACGGAGAAGTGGTGCCTTGATGCGCACCCGGGATCCGAACCCGGGCCACCAGCATCGCAGCGCGCGCACTTAACCACCAAGCCACAGGGCCGGCCCCCTATTATATATTTAAAAATATGAAAAACCCTCTTCACTTCCACTCTCGTCATTAGAAGTTATCACAGTTGACAGTTTAGTATGTCTATTCTTACAGACCTTTTTGTGTGCATTTACAGATTGAGAGAGAGAAAGAAAGAGGAAGAGGGAAGGAGGGAGGGGGAGAGGTGGAGGTTTTCAGAGGATGGACTTGGGAGCTGGACTCTGTAGTTTGTATTGTAACTGCTGGAAATATGAAGTGTGATCTTGGGAGATTTAGAGTTCCATAGATCATAATCCTAGCTCTTATGGTTTAGTGCCTGTGTACCTTGGGAAAGCAGTTTAACCTTTTCGTGCCCCAGTGTCCTCATATGTAGAAAGGTAATTACAGACTCTGGTGCCTCAGGTTGTTGTGAGGATTAAATGAGTCAATACATATAAAGTGCTTAAAATAGCACCTGGCACTTTATAAGTGTTATATAGTAATCCTACTACTATTATTGTTATTATATTATATATATTCTTTTAAAAAGAATGTAAGTGGGGTTATACTGCACATGCTTAGTGACTGCTTTTTCATGTATCATATAAATCTTTGCCATGTCGATACATGCAGACTATTCTGTAGTCTAGTTGCAGCATCATTTATTTAACTCTTTTGCTATCGATGGATATTTGTGTAGTTTCTAAGTTTTTTTTTTTTTTTGGTATTAAAATGTGTAGTGCATATCCTTGTACCTATGTGTGAGTATTTTAATAGGATAGAGTCCTATAGAATTGCTGAATTGAAGGGTACATAAATAAAAAAATAAAAATTTGGCAATTTTTAAATATCCAAGATCTTCTGTTTCCCCTCCTTTTTGTTTTTTTTTGGGGAGAGTGGGAGCAGTTGTATCTCTCTTTTTTTTTTTTTTGTGAGGAAGATCAGCCCTGAGCTAGCATCCGTGCTAATCCTCCTGTTTTTGCTGAGGAAGACTGGCTCTGAGCTAACATCTATTGCCAATCCTCCTCCTTTTTTTTTCCCCCCAAAGCCCCTGTAGATAGTTGTATGTCATAGTTGCATATCCTTCTAGTTGCTGTATGTGGGACGCGGCTTCAGCATGGCCGGAGAAGCGGTGCGTCGGTGTGTGCCCGGCATCCGAACTCAGGCCACCAGTAGCAGAGTGCGCGCACTTAACCGCTAAGCCACGGGGCCGGCCTGAGTTGTATCTTATTTTATGACTAAAGTAGTGTCTTGGATCCTTCCGTAGGTACTAATTAGAAATTTTTAAAAATCTTTTTTTGTTCCTGCACCATCTCTCTCCTCCAGGGTTGGTTCTGTTTTTTATCTTGGTTCTCTACTTTCTTAGCGTCTGGTGATTGGTAGTTTCCGTTCATATTTATGAATGACTGGTAAGGTGGATCAGTAGACTTAGTTGGCAGATGGATTCCCTACAGTTATGTAATAGGCCTCTCCAGAATTAAATGTTGTCTTCGGGTTTTGTGGGTGGGGCCTGACACCAAGGACAGGTATTTGTGTCTTTATTTTCTCTTGGAATAATTTTTTTTTTTATTGATGTTTCAATGGTTTCTAACACTGTGCAATTTTTGGGTTGTACATTTTTGTTTGTCCATCACCATATATATGACTCCCTTCACCCCTTGTGCCCACCTCCCACCCCCACTGCCCCTGGTAACCACAGTCCAGTTTTCTCTGTCCATGTGTTGGTTTATATTCCACATATGAGTGAGATCATACAGTGTTTGTCTTTCTCTTTCTGGCTTATTTCACTTAACATAATATGCTCCAGGCCCATCCATGTTGTTACAAATGGGATGATTTTGTCTTTTTTTTATGGCTGAGTAGTATTCCATTGTATATATATACCACATTTTCCTAATCCAATCGTCAGTCGAGGGACACTTAGGTTGCTTCCACTTCTTGGCTATGGTGAATAATGCTGCAATGAACATAGGGGTGCATAAGCCTCTTTGGATTGTTGATTTCAGGTTCGTTGGATAGATTCCCAGTAGTGGGATGGCTGGATCATAGGGCATCTCTATTTTTAATTCTTTGAGGAATCTCCATACCATTTTCCATAGAGGCTGCATCTTGGAATAATTTTTTAAAGGAAAGTATTGCTAATAGAAGTAGAAATCATTTCTGTGAAGATAAATCATGTTAACAAGTTTGCAATATGGTCAGCTTTTTGTGTATTTGCATATGATCTATGTTTTGTGGAATTTCTCATGCACGGTATTTTCCAAATATATTTCATTTATGATTTTGGACCCAGGTCTTCTCCTCACAATTAGATATTATAAAGTGGAAATCCTAAAATTTCTAAAAATAGCCATCTCTCTGTGGAATTTACCAGCTTTTGAAGAATTGAGGTTTATTTTTGCATTACCATTATTGCATTGGTAGTCGTAGTGGTTTCTAGACTTTCTTGTTGAAATGAAAAACTCCTTGTGACTTTTAATTTTCCTCATATTCAAGTCATTGGATGACAACTATCGTCCTCATCTAATAGATCATTTTAAGGTATTATTTTAAAGATAAAATTACCTACTGTTAAAACCTTATGTTTGCCTTTCATATCTTGTAATTTTTAACCTTTCAGAATCTTTTGACATTGGTTAGGTTTTGATAGGGAGACCTGTATGTAATCAAATTTTAGCTATTGTATTTTTTTTATATATATAATTTTATTTATTTATTTTTCCCCCAAAGCCCCAGTAGATAGTTGTATGTCATATCTGCACATCCCTCCAGCCGCTGTATGTGGGACGCGGCCTCAGCGTGGCCAGAGAAGCGGTGCGCCGGTGCGTGCCCGGGATCCGAACCCGGGCCGCCCCCAGCAGAGCACGCGCACCTAACCGCTAAGCCACGGGCCTGGCTCTAGCTATTGTATTGAGTATTAGATAATTGAACAGTTTTAGTAAGACCTTCCCATTCAAACTTGAATTATGTTTCCCTCAAGTGACATCATAATATATATTTATAATTTTGTTTCAAATGAATTAAATTTGATAAAATACCAGGCATAAAATACTTATTGGATACTTTAAGAGATATTGGTCAGGAATACTTAGAAGAAAGAGCAAAGCTTTAGAGTTGAACAAACCTAGATTCTGGTTCCATCACTTATAATCATGTGATCTTTGACAGTTCTCTTAATCTAACGTTTTTGAGCCCCCCTCTTTCCTTGTCTCTAAGAGGAGACTGGTGATACCTCACAAGTTGTTCTGCAGATTAAATGAGATACTCTCTACAACATACCAAGTATACTATCTGGCACATAGTTGGTACTCAAAATAATGCTATTGTTAGTGTAGCCAGTAGAAAACAAAAATTATTTTCTAAAGACTTAAAATATTTAACAGGTTACAATGCTTATTGGTACTTGTTTAAGCTCTTTTAGTGTTCTGCTGTGTTTATACCTGTACCCAAGATTTGCAGTTTGAGAACCTATATTTCAAGGCTCAGGAAATAAAAAGATTGTGAGAAAGAAGCCTGATCTGATATAAATGCCCGTTGGTGGACATTTTGAAAAGCTGGGACCCACTTTTTGTCTTCTCATGGTTTGTTTACTGTAACCTATTGTATTTCATCAAAATTCATGGCCTGAGACAAGATATTTTGCTTTATACTAATCAGGCCCAAATGAATCTCAATTTCATTTTTAAACTCGTCTATCAAGTATACCATGTAACCCACTATACCAAAGTGCTTTTATTTCTTGAGTGTCCTGTTCTATTTCATCTATAAAAATGATTGAAGCAAATACTGTAATTATTGTGGGGAGGGATGTTATCTCTAAAAGATTTCTCATAGATATTTGGAGCTCTATTTGGAATATCAGAACCATCTCTCAAAACAAGAAATTGTTTCATTTTATTGTTTAGTGGCTGTCTTAAAAATATTTTGTATGTTTAGTAAATGTTTGGTATAATGAGTTTTATTTATTCTGTGCTAAGAAAGCAGTAGATGTATCTTATTGTACATTATAGAAATACATTAGTAAGTGCAATTCTGTGTAGTTTCATTCTTCCTCAGTTAACCATTTGATGTCTTTCTCTAGATTAACCATTTGATGTCTTTCTCTAGATTATTTTCTATGCCTGTTTTAACTAAGTTGGATCACAGCATATATGCTGTTTTATAGTGTTTTTTTTCCTTAATATACTGGAACAGTTTTCTGTGTCATTAATACATATTTATCCAAATTTTTTGAAATGACTAGAATTCCTTAGTATGAATATTCCTTAACTTATTTTTTCTTATACATATTAATATTTAGTAAAAATTTTGAGTATTGTACACAATCTGCTTCTATCACTTGGCAATTTAAGGTATCTTTTTGTCAGTACTTCATTCTTTTTAACTGCTGCAAAACATTAAATTTTATAGACATTGGTTAGTTATTTCTTTATTGATTGACATTTGGGCTGTTTCCAAGTTTTAAAAAAATGGTCCAACAAATATTCTTGAGTCAATCTCTTTGTTCAGAATTAATTTCTAGAAGTCGAAGTTCTGAGTCCAAACCCAGAATATTTTGAATTTTAATTGATATTGCTAACTTACACTCTAAAAAGTTGTACTAATTTACAGTGCAGAAAATGCTTTCTTTGGATAGCTAATAATCTAAATCTTTGCTAACATGATGGATAAAGTGTTTTCATTTTTTTAATTTTGTGAAGTTTAGTTTCTAGCTTACTAATTTTGGTTTCTGGCAGTATCCATTCTCAATTCATTACCTCTTTGAATTTTTAATTGTACCCATATACTTGTTATTAGATTACTCTTTTTAGTCAAGAGCAGCTTATTCTTGTTCTGTCATTGTAATACTGTGGAATCTCACTGAAGATCGGAAACAGAGTTTTTAAAGGTCTTAGACCTTCTCTAAATCATCAAAAAGGTGGTCTCCTACCTGCCTCTTTACTATCCCTACGGAATATACTGGAGTTCTCAACTGACCGATTCCCTGTCTGAGTGAACAGAATTTTTTTCAGAAGTGTGATATGCGTAGAGTAATTTGCAGTTCCTATTTTGATCTAATTTTCTTTTAATTTTTGATCTAATTTTCTTTCTTAATATCTGAGTTCTAGCTCTTCTGTTTCTAACCTATTTCTGACCTTTGGACTCATCTGTCTGGCTCCTATCTCTACAGGCCCCAGTTTGCCGGGAGACTCTCCTGCTTTGGGCTGTCTTGCTAGATATACTACCTTAGGCAGGTGCTAGGGACCTAATCCTGGCCCTTGAAGGGCATTCAGACAGTATAGCAAGAAATGTTTCACTAATGGTATCTGATATGGTGTAGTTAAGATTAATGGAGAATAAAAACACATTACATAGAAATAATTATCCAGAGCTGGCCCCGTGGCTTAGTGGTTAAGTGCGTGCGCTCCGCTGTTGGCGGCCCGGGTTCGGGTCCCGGGTGCGCACCGACACACCGCTTCTCCCGCCATGCTGGGGCCGCGTCCCACATACAGCAACTAGAAGGATGTGCAGCTATGACATACAATTATCTACTGGGGCTTTGGGGGAATAAATAAATAAAAAAAAAAAAAGAAAAAAGAAATAATTCTCCATAGATCTAAGGTCAACAAAAGTCTTTTTTTCTAATGTTAAAATATATAATTTTTTGGAGGGATGGGGGAACAACTTGAAATAATCAGAAAACACCTTCACATTAATCATTCTTGTCAAATATTACTTCAAATTTGTACTTAATGCCTTTCTCCTCCTGGACATCAGAAAGAACACCTGGGTATTCTGGGAGAAGTTTATTTTTCTCCAAATCAATTTCTGGAAAAAATGTGTCACTTTTAAATTCCTGTATGATGCTTGTCACAAATAGTCTTAAGATGGCCTGGCTTGTTCATGGCTTCCTTGTAAACAGAACTGCCTCCCACTATCCAAACTATGTCTACTTTATTTGTTAATTCTGGTTGCTTAGTTAGTGTTAGGGTATCATCCAAACTTGCAAGAAAATGAGCTTTTTGTGGGGTTCCTTAAGTTCTCTGCTGAGAACTTTATTAATTCTGTCCTTTAAAGGTTGATTCTTCTCAGGAATGGAGAACTAGGTCTTCCTACCCATAATCACCAGATTCTGTTTACCTTCTACTGAAGAGGTTGTGGTCATCCTTTGGAAATACTTAATTCATTCTGGAGTGGGGGCCAGGGCAGGTCCCTGTTCTTTCCGATGCCCATGTTCTGGGACACGGTGATGTAGTGGACGAGCCATGACAGCGGCAGCAAACACTTCCAAGCTCACTTGAAACACTTTTTAACTTATTTTTAATCGATTCCTTTTGATCTATTTGGTTATTTCCATCGTCTCTTATGAACCATGCTGCACTAAACATTCTTTTTTTTTTTTTTTAAAGATTTTATTTATTTATTTTTTCCCCTCAAAGCCCCAGCAGATAGTTGTATGTCATAGCTGCACAACCTTCTAGTTGCCGCATGTGGGACGCGGCCTCAGCATGGCCGGAGAAGCGGTGCGTCGGTGCACGCCCGGGATCCGAACCCGGGCCGCCAGCAGCGGAGCGCGCGCACTTAACCGCTAAGCCACGGGGCCGGCCCTAAACATTCTTTATACAAATACTTTTTGTACTTGAATAGGTATTTCTGGGGATAAATTATAGAAGTAGATCAAAAGATATGAAGAGAAGTATGTCAAAAGTAGACCAAAAGTTATGAACGTTAAATGTTAGCTATTGTCGGTTTTAAATGCTTTGGTTCCTGGTTCCATTTAGATTTTGTTTTTCTTTCTTCTTTCTTTCCTTTTACTTTATATTATTTTGCTTTATTAGATGTGTTCTAATTAGCCACTTTAAATCCTTTTTATAACAAAGTGGGAGAAATAAATAGAATGGCATTAGTTATAAAAGGGAACCAGGATTTTTTTTTGTAGCTTTTCTTCTTCTTTTTTTTTTTTGTGTGAGGAAGACTGGCCCTGAGCTAACATCCATGCCCATCTTCCTCCACTTTATATGGGACGCCGCCACAGCATGGCCTGACAAGTGGTGCGTCGGGGTGCACATGGGATCTGAACCTGGGCTGCCAGTGGCGGAGTGCACGCACTTAACCACTACACCACAGGGCCAGCCCCAGGATTTTTTTTTAAACCACAATTTTCCTATTTGGCCAAGGAAATAATATATTTAAAATATTGAATTATATAGCTAACTTAGTCTTTTTTTTTTTTTAATTTATTTTTTCCACCCAAAGTCCCAGTAGATAGTTGTATGTCATAGTTGCACAGCCTTCTAGTTGCTGTATGCAGGACGCGGCCTCAGCATGGCCGGAGAAGTGGTGCGTCGGTGCGTGCCCAGGACCCGAACCCGGGCCGCCAGTAGCGGAGCGTGCGCACTTAACCACTAAGCCACGGGGTCGGCCCTAACTTAGTCTTTTTTTCCTTTCTTATTAGCCAAATAATTTTTTCATGTTTTCTATTTTCAGCAAACTTACCAATTTACAATTTTGTTCCAAAAGATGGTAACCTTTTAAAAATATATGTAGACGGAGCTACTGATAAGAAAAGCTTGAGTATGTTTTAGGTGGTAGCTAGTGAATGCCTGAATTCCCTCCTAAATTGAATAGAAGTTGGTCCTTTGGAATAGAGTATACAAATTTAGATTAGTAAAATTCATACTTGTTGAAATGGAGCTTATTGGAAAGAATCTAGTTGACTTACTTTGTGCCTCATCCGTATTGATTGTCTTAGTTCCTAACAAGTGTCTGATGCACAAATAGGGGGAATTAAAGGATTTTGGAATTATTAGGGCAGACTACCAGCTGTGAGTCATGCATTTCCCTGATCTTCTGTTAGTGACTGTGAACTCCTTGAGGGCAAAAACTGTCATCTTTATCTGAGATGACAACTAGCAAATCACTAATGGATTTTAAAAAAATGTTAATTTCCTTTAAAATGTGTCTGTATTCCTGACATTTGTTGTTGTTGACTAGTGATAGTAAATATTGAAAATATTCGTAAGAAAGTAATTTAGAGTCTGCATATTGCATTGTCTTTAAAGGTTATGTCAAATTAAACCATAGCTTTTAAAAATAAGTATTTTTTTGAAACCTTATACTTACTGTAAGAAATTTAGACAACACAGGAATGTATAAAATAGAAAGTGTACTGTAGCATCTTAAGTAAGTATAATCTTAATCTTTTTTTCCTTTTGGTAGTTTAAAAAAGGAGACCAAACTTACAAGTGTACGTACAGAAAGGAATTTTTTTTCTTTTTTTTTTTTTTTAAAGATTTTATTTATTTATTTTTTCCCCCCAAAGCCCCAGTAGATAGTTGTGTGTCATAGCTGCACATCCTTCTAGTTGCTGTATGTGGGACGTGGCCTCAGCATGGCCAGAGAAGCAGCGCGTCGGTGCGAGCCCGGGATCCGAACCCGGGTCGCCAGCAGTGGAGCGCGCTCACTCAACCACCAAGCCACGGGGCCGGCCCTGGAATTTTTTTTCTTAAATAGAAATGAGATTGTACTGTTCAAATACACACTATTTTGCAGCTTACCTTTTTCATTCGGTGTGTCATAGACATCCTTCTATAACATTTAAAGAAGCAATTTGATAAGTGGTTAAGATCCCTGGTGTCTGGAGCTGGACTGTTGGGGATGAATCTCAGCTTTCCACTTACTGATGTTGGGCAGACTACTTTGCTGCTGTGTACTTTGGTTTTCTCTTGAAAAATGGGAATAATTGTTCTTAGGATGGTTTGAGAATCAGCATTAACATGTAAAATGCTTGAAACATTTGGCACATGATATTTAGCTTAATAAATGTAAGTCGTAATGATTATAATACGGCTATTCCTCATTTAAAAAATGTGTATTCTATAACATGGATTTAACACATTTATTAAATCATTCTCTAATTGATGGGCAGGTAACTGTACTTTAAAGCACCTTATTTTTTCCCTGGATGGTTTTAAAGTATTGTTTGGTTTTTGTTTTAGTACTGCTAACAACTCTTTTTTGCTCTTAGTTCCTTAGCTGAAGAGCTTAAAGCTTCAAAGCTTTCATAAAACAAGGAAGTAATTAACCATCTTTCAGTCCTAACCCTGAATATCTCTGCTTTTCTCAGATCCCATTTTGTGCAGTTTGTAAAGTAGTCTCATTTTCAAATGGCAGTCTTCGTGTCATCCATTGCTAAAAACTACTTTCTCTTATTTTTATCTCTTGTAACCTGCTACATAAATAATTCTGCCCAGACTGTTGAGACCTTGAATTTTAGTGAACGGAAGAACATTTTGTTGTTTCTGTTCTGCTGTTGTTTTAGTTTATTGCCATCTTTGCAATTGGAAAATCAATTTGATAACTATTTTGTCATTGTGTTTGTTATCCACAGATGTATAGAGAACATCATGTTTTCCTGACAAAGACACATTGTGATAAACTCTTGAGAGAAGTCGGTGTAAAACAAATTGGGAGAGTGTGTTTAAGAATGTGAGAAATTGGGCCGGCCTCATGGCTTAGCGGTTAAATGCGCGCGCTCCGCTGCCGGTGGCCCGGGTTCGGATCCTGGGCGCGCACCGGCGCAGCGCTTCTCCGGCCATGCTGAGGCCGCATCCCACATACAGCAACTGGAAGGATGTGCAGCTATGACATACAACTATCTACCAGGGCTTTGGGGGAAAAATGAATAAATAAATAAAATCTTTAAAAAAAAAAAAAAAGAATGTGAGAAATACTAAATTTTTTAGTCATTGAACAAAGTTAGTTACCATTTTCCTTAGACTTGAGAGACTCAAGTAAGTAATCTTTTACTTTTTTTTTCGTGAGGAAAATTAGCCCTGAGCTAACATCCATTGCCAATCCTCCTCTTTTTGCTGAGGAAGATTGGCCCTGGGCTAACATCTGTGCCCATCTTCCTCTGCTTTATATGGGATACCACCACAGCATGGCTTGACAAGTGGTGTGTCAGTGCGCGCCCAGGATCCGAACCTGCGAAACCCGGGACACCAAAGCCGGGTGCATACACTTAATGGCTGCGCCACTGGGCTGGCCCCTACTTTTTTTTTTTAATTGAAGAAAATGCTACCTTAATTAGCGTACTTTTAGGGATATGGTAAGGCTAGGATAGTAGTACTCAATCTTGGCTGCTCAACGGAGTAGTAGTACTCAATCTTGGCTGCTCAGTCGGTTTTGCAATTAAAAAAAAATACAGACATCTTCTGAATCAGATTTTGGAGTTGGGGTTTTAGATATGCAACTAAAGTTGAGACTTCTGGCCTAGAAAATTGGAATGGTCAGTTGTGAGTTAATTAAGTCTTGCATATTCTGTAAGGGACATTAAATTAGTATTTGCTTAATTATTTGGACAATACTTTTTCTCAGAGCTTTGAGTGCTAGCATGATGCTTGTTGTTGGATTTAGAGTCTACTCCTTGTTATGATTCTTGACTTAAAATGACCAAGAAGTGAATGATTCCTTTACTTCTCAGTGGACGTGTCCTTTAAGTTTCTTTTCTAGATTAATACTGAAGTAGAGTTTTGCAAATGACTAGAGGAAGATGTTCTTTCCTTTTGAAATAGGTTGATTCTGGGACCTGGTAGTTAAAGTGCAAACCAAGCATTTTACACCTGACATCCTCTTAGAACTTGGAATGTTAACAGTATCTAATTAGTCCAATTGACAAACTGATGGGCACTGACAGCCTTTTTCTGTTTTCTTTCCCGTTATGAAGTGAACTTTCTTAATTCAGCAAAGTTTATTGTGTGCACAGCTTTGTGCAAGCCCCATGCAAATGAGTAAGGCATAGTCCTGCCCCTCTTGTTACTATTGAGGATTGTTAGGATTACCATAAGCCTGCCTAATATTTTAAAAAAATATGTGCTACAAAAGTGAATGTGTTAACGTATTCTTTAGTGTATAATGGAGAGACTCTTTGATTTTAATCTGAATTCTTCCATTAACTAGTATGTTACCAGATCCTGAGCCATTGTGGCACTCTGAGGTGTCAGGGATGCAAGGTTCTGTCTTTTGAGCGTGACCTCTGTTGGTCAAGTGCACCTTGTGATCCAAGAGGGCTGCTCCAGCTGTAGCCTATAAGTTTGCATTTCAGTTAGCAGGAAGGAGGCGGGAGAGGACAAAGAGCCACTTCTTTTCTTAAAGGGCACTTGCCAGAAGATTCACATACCACTTTTACTTTTATTGTGGAAGGAAAGGAGAAACAGGAATTGTGGGCAACTGGCAGCCTCTGGCACAGGGGGTTTTTATGAGGATATGCCCAGCAGAATGACAGGGTCATGGTGGGTGCTTAGTCAATGGTAATTTATAATGGATGTTTTTTAGTGAGGAAAATTCACCCTGAGCTAACATCTGTTGCCAATCTTCCTCTTCTTTTGCTTGAGGAAGATTAGCCCTGAGCTAACATCTGTGCCAGTCGTCTTCTATTTTGTGTGTGGGTTGCCGCCTCAGCATAGCTGACGAGTGGTGTAGATCTGCGCCCGGAATCTGTACCCATGAACCCGGGCTTCTGAGGTGGAGTGTGCTGAACTTAACCACTATGCCACGGGGCTAGCGTGTATAATGTTTTAAAATTCAATGCTTTCAGTACTTCTTATTTGCCTAGTTCTTTGCTCCACTGTATATACCCTGGAGCTTTAAGGAAGAGAGGATGACAATTATACCCGTTAAGATAAATGGCCTCTTTCTAAATTAGCTTTAATCTTTTTGAACACACATATACTCACATGAGACAGTTAAACAGCAATTCATTAAAACTAAAACAAAAGAAGTCTGTTACATATTTGCTAGCTGTTGAAAAGGAAGATAGTGAATGACGTAGGTTTCTTAAGATGTAGTCTGGGCTAAATTCTTCTTATACCAGCCCACACACCCACATGTAAAAGAATTTTAAGCAGTATAATTGAGTCATAACCCAAATAACAGAATTATATTTTAATAGTATATTATATTCAACTTTAAGGTACTCAGTAATTCACCAGTAAAATCTTTGTTAGATATGTCAAAGAATGTTGAAATGCCTAGTAATGAACTAAAAAAATAGTGGAAATGAATGTAGGGAGAATCTTTATAAGAGATTTTCACCTATTTGCTCCCTCCATCCCCAAGTTCACTACTATAAAATTACTGTTTTACTCTGGTGTGTTTGAATTTTTATGTTAATATTTTTGAAATATAATTTTCCATTATTTAACATGTCTGAGTAGATATGAATATTGGAATGAATTATAGAAATAAACATGATGGAAGATAAAAATATATATAGGAAAAGGAAATATGTTTATGGAGCTGACCATTAATTTGTTTCCTTTCCTTTTTATATTATAAAAGTTCTCATATTATTTGACATATTTCATTGCAAGAAGATTCAGCTCTAGATTTGGTGTTTTTGTTTTGCTAATGGAGCAGATTTATTTTTTTTATTATTTATTTATTTATTTATTTTTAAAGATTTTATTTATTTTATTTTTTCCCCCCAAAGCCCCAGTAGATAGTTGTATGTCATAGCTGCACATCCTTCCAGTTGCTGTATGTGGGACTCGGCCTCAGGATGGACGGAGAAGTGGTACCTCGATGCGCACCCGGGATCCGAACCCGGGCCACCAGCATCGCAGCGCGCGCACTTAACCACCAAGCCACAGTGCCGGCCCATGGAGCAGATTTAAAAACTGTCTTGTATCTTTAAAGATTTTATTTATTTATTTTTTCCCCCAAAGCCCCAGCGGATAGTTGTATGTCATAGCTGCACATCCTTCTAGTTGCTGCGTGTGGGACACGGCCTCAGCATGGCCGGAGAAGCGGTGCGTCGGTGCACGCCCGGGATCCGAACCCGGGCTGCCAGCAGTGGAGCGCGTGCACTTAACCGCTAAGCCACCGGGCCGGCCCTGTCTTGTATCTTTAGATGTAAGAAATTAGATATCTAAAATCCCTACAAAGGAGGGATTTGTGCCCTTTGAAAAACGAAATTCCATATTTACCTAAGAATTTGAGGCTGAGGCTACATAAGTACTATGTCAAGTCTATGTCTACTATGTCAAGTACTATGTCATAGTACTACATAAGTACTATGTCAAGCTACATAAGTACTATGTCAGAATGATATATTTGTCAGTTTTGGTTTTAATAACATTTTAGGATTGAATTTGCTTTTGCTCATGGTGAAGTAATAATAAGAGAACTTAAAATTATCCTTTTCATTCTATATTTTTATTTATAATTCATGACAATGAAAATCTCTTAAGAAGTAGAAACACTCCTACTTTGGTTTTCATTCAAGTACATGTTTTCAGGGTGATGGGAGTGATTTTATTTTTATTAGAGAAGCAAATTATTTCTCTCCCCTTAGTTTCACTTTCAATGTTTATGTTTATGGAATTATGTTTCCATTAAAAATAATTAGTAAATTTTCTGCTTTCAGTTTTAGTTACCTGTATTTGTGGCTTAATTGAAATCTGTTTAGACTAGTAGAAATAAATAGGTTTTGATTATGGGAATAAATAACTCATGTGATTAGATTATGGAAGTAAAAAGTAGACTGCCAATGAAGCATTTAAGTAATGTTTTGGTGTTTGTAAGGGAAAACTTAGGGTCTTTTACACAAGACAAAATTTTGGTGTCTAACTTACGAGAGTTTCTGACCTTTTACTGGTGCTTATCATTCCCTTTTAAATGTAGACTATTTTGATATTTTGGATAATATACCATAATTCTGTGAAAGACATAAAACTTTTCTGGCTTTCTGTGCACCCTGCTTTTTCTTTTCCGTTACCTGCTTGGTCTGCTTCTAACATCTGTTCTTCTCTGTGGGGTTATTTTACTTCTCTGCGCTCAGTCTCTTCCTCTGTAAAATTGATTAATTAGACTAAGTTAACTCCAAGGTCCTTTTTGACCTCTTTATTTTGTTAGGCTATGATTAGGGCAGAAATAGTCCCATAACCTTCTTTTCATCTTCCTAGAAATAGGCAGCAGACCTTTTTGTTATTAAGGGCTTTCTTGAGGCACAATAGGGAATTATGTGGAGGAAAACCTTAGCAATAAAGAATTATCAGAAAAATTTGAAATATCGTTGATATTAGAGACAGTCTTGCAGAAGAACTCATTTCCTTTGATTGTATTGCTTATAATTGGGATTGGTGCACATTTTAACATTTTTCTTCCCACTTTTTCTCTCTCAGAATAATAATCCTGTTAGAAAAAGTATGAATTAGCAGTCTCTTTAGGTGCCTCCAGAATCAAGGGACATTCCAGATCCTCATGTCCAATAGAACTTTCTGTGATGATGAAAACAGTCTGTGTCTACACTGTCGAATGTGGCAGTCACTAGCCAGATGTGATGATGAGCACTTGAAATGTGGTGCGTGTGATTGAGGAACTAAATTTTTGAATTTTATTTAATTTTAATTAACTTAAATTTATATTTAAATAGCTTCATGTGGCTAGTGGGTGCCGTATTGCACAGCATAGCTCCAGATTATCCATTTGACCAGCAAATATTTTTTTGAGCACTCAGTGATATGCCCAGCTTTATGTTGGATGCCAGAGATATTAGGATCTGGCGGTATGGTGAGGGAGACAGAGAGACAGTTAAAGAGATAAATGTAATGCAGTGTGATAGTTGCTGTATTAAAGAAAAGCACATTGGCCCTGTAGGAGCATAGATACCGGTTCTTACCTAATCCAGGATGGGGGGTCACATTGGGGGTGCTCTTCTGTTGGAAGAAGTCTGGTATCAAATATCCCCTTGTGTTGTACATGGGCAGTGAGCTTGAGTCAGTCCTTGTTGTTACAGCATCACCAAAGGATATGGAAGCACTTGGCCATTACGTATTAAGTGTTTGGGGTCAGCACTAGTATTTTTCTAATTTAACTCTGGACCTTGTATAGAATTGGTAGGTCTTCATTCATTTGTGATGAGATTAACTTTATTTCTCTTGTGAAAATCTGAAGAAGAGCTATAAATCACCAAGGCTGCAGTTCGGCTAAAGTGGTTACTTGTGGGCCGGCCCCGTGGCTTAGCGGTTAAGTGCGTGCGCTCCGCTGCCGGCGGCCCGGGTTCGGATCCCGGGTGCGCACCGAGGCACCACTCCTCCAGCCATGCTGAGGCCGCGTCCCACATACAGCAACTAGAAGGATGTGCAGCTATGACAGACAACTATGTACTGGGGCTTTGGGGGAAAAATAAATAAATAAAATCTTTAAAAAAAATAAATAAAGTGGTTACTTGTAAGTGAGTGCAGTTTAGGACAGTTTCTAAGGCCATGTCTTGGCCTCAAATAACACTTTGTTTGTGTTATCAGGGACTGGCAAGGAGACTGCCTTGGTTCTGTGATCTTGGCCGGATGTCTTGCAGAGATCCTTGGGGTCAAATCTCCAGGGCTTTGGGACTTTTACATATGGATATTGAGTAGAAGAGTAACAGTTCTTACAGCTTCTTTAGGACTGACCTTTAACTTTTTCTAGAGATAACGGAATGCCCAGTCAGTTCTTAGGGCTCCTGGATGTCAAGATCCATTTATAGTGCCTTTGGTTTGATCTGTTCAGAACCATTTCAGCCATGTAAATTTCCTTGACTTGGGAAAGGAAGGCCTTAGGAATTCTTTCTTTTTTGCTCAGAGTGAATTTGTGCGATTTTTGCTCTTAACTCTGGTCCCCATTTTCCTTGAGGTCACTCTTGAGGAACTCAGGTCAGTGTGATTCATGTGCATTAATAATGCGTTAATTTTCGTAGCTTTTCTCTAGACACTGAAGAGTAAGAGCTTTGACTTTTAGCCCCAGGGGACATATTGTTAAGTATGCATTTACAAGTAATTTAAATGGATTGCATTCATCAGTAAATACCTTGTTTTTAGGATGTTTTGAAGTTTACTTCTCTGTAATTCTTATAAAAAGAGCTTGAGTTTTGATGTTTGGTATGGTTTTGATGAACTGTGGTCCACTGGGCTGTTTGTGGTGTAATTCAGTGTAATAGGAGGAGGAACAATTTTACTGTATATTAGTTAATCTAGAAAAGTGGAGTTTACGGTTTTAATTTATTCGGATAATAAGTGTCCACGTCAGACCATAAACATGTGCCCCAGGTAATTAGAATTCTGACAATGTAAATCTTTTCTTTATCCCTTCATATTTGATTTTTAAAAAGATTGAACTTGGGTTTGGTTACAGATTACTTTAGCCAATATTTTTGAAATTTTAATCTAAGATTCAGATTCAGCTAATACTACTTACTGAATACTTCTGAGGTGCATTATGTTTTCAGTTCTTTTTTTGGTATGGATCATTTATCCAGTGGAAATATGTGAGCCACCTATGTAATTTTAGATTTTCTAGTAACCATGTTAAAAAGTAAAAAGAAACAGGTGAAATCACTTTTAATAACATACTTAACCCACTGTGTCCAGAATATTATTTTGTCAAGATGTGATCATTATAAAAATTATTAGTGAGATACTATATTTTATATTCTTTCTTTGTACTAAGTCTTTGCACTCCAGTGTATAATTTACACTTACAGCATGTCTCACCTTGCACTAGCCATATTTCAAGTGCTCAATAGCCCCATGTGGCTTAGAGGCTACCTATGAACAATGCAGTTCTGTAATATATCTAAAGAATACAGGGCCGGCCCCGTGGCTTAGCGGTTAAGTGCGCGCGCTCCGCTGCTGGCGGCCCGGGTTTGGATCCCGGGTGTGCACTGACGCACCGCTTCTCCAGCCATGCTGAGGCTGCGTCCCACATACAGCAACTAGAAGGATGTGCAGCTATGACATACAACTATCTACTGGGGCTTTGGGGGAAAAATAAATAAATAAAATTAAAAAAAAAAAAAATAAAGGATACAGACTGCTTTCCTGTCTGCTTTCAGAGAGGACCAGGACTAGCAGAGCTCGGGGGCAAAGGGAAGGATGAAGAGGAGGAGCTATATGGCAGAAAATAACCAATCAGTGGGGTGATGCTTCACACCTCTTCCCATCTGGGTTAGTTGGTGTACTAATTAACAGCTATGGATAAATTTATTATTTATCTGTTTTCTCCACTAAACCAACTGCTTAAGGCAGGAACTATGTTTTTTGTTTCTATTTGCCTAGGGTCTATCAGTGCTAGATACAAAGTAGACACTAATAAATACTTACTAGATGTCTGTACTGAGAACAGGGAGCTTTAAACACTGCCTATGAAGATTATTGTGTTTCTGGGAGCTGGATGTGTTGTGTCACTCATATTAGTTATATATGTATCCATTCCCAAGGTTATTCCACAAATTGGGAATAGAGGAAAGATGTATACACTATCAGGAATAAGTCCACATGTGAAGACTCCAGAGTTACTAAATATTGATGTACTGTGTCATATTTTTGCATTTTTATACTTCAGCAATTGCCACTAATATTAACTAACATTTGATGAACATATTCTATGTGGACTATTCATTTTTTGTCTCATTTAATTTTTGTAATACTGATGTGGATGGGTATGTGGAATTGACCTCATTGTATAGATGATGAAAATGCATTGTATGGTCTTCTGTTGCAAAAGGCATTTACTTGTCATAAATGGAGTTAGTATGTGAGTTTAGTGTGTGTGGTAGGAAATATTTTTCCTCCTAGAATCTACAGCAGTCATATGGTGATGATTATGTTTTACATAAAATTTACATTTGTGTTTAGGGAGATGCAGAGTGGCACATCTGGTTTGAAAACTTAAAAGAAATGTATTTTGAAATACTGCGTATATACAAAAATATGCTATAATATAGTAAGCTCATGAATCCATCAGCCATCTTCACAAACAAAATGTTATCAATATAATTAAAGTCCTCGGCATGTACCCTCCTTGGTCACTTACTCTTCTCTTTCATCAGAGGTAACTATTATCATTAATTCGGGATTTATTAGTCCAATGTACTTCTTTAGATATTTACTACATATTTATATTTGAGTTAATATCTTTTTAGTTTTACTTCAGCTGCAGAAGAAATCAGAATTATTAAATCTCAACTGGTGTGTGTGTGTAGTTTTTCAGCCTGTGAGCTATTTTCTGAACTTCCAATTTTGTATTTCTGGATAGAGTTGTTAAGTCTCATTTTAACTGAGAGAGAGGAATGTTTAGTTTGAAAGAGCTACTCTAAGTATTATTAACCAATATTTTGAACTCTTAAGATTTTAATCTCCCAAAGGGCAGGGACAAGACCATTTTAAATTATTTACCTCTCTGAAGTAAAATTCTTTTATTTTTATTTGTTTTTTCTTCCTGGAAATTCGTCTCTCTCTTTTTTGTTTTTTTGGTGAGGAAGATTAGCTCTGAGCTAACATCTGTTGCCAATCCTCCTCTTTTTTGCTGAGGAAGATTGGCTCTGGGCTAACATCCGTGCCCATCTTCCTCTACTTTATGCAGGACACCTGCCACAGCCTGGCTTGATGAGCGGTGCCTGGTCTGCCCCCGGGATCCCAGCCTGTGAACCCCGGGCCGCCAGAAGTGGAGCACGCGAACTTAACCACTATGCCACCGGGCCAGCCCCTGAAGTAAAATTCTTATGTGAGGTTTTATTATATTTGATCTGTTCACTGTTAATAGGCATAAGCATAGAAGAAGCAAGTGACATTGAAATCCACAGTGGAAATCTAGGAATAGAATTCAAGGACAGAGGATAATGCATATGATGACAATGATCTTTAAAATCTAAATTCTGATATCTTGGGCCAGCCCTGGTGGCCTAATGGTTCAGTTCGGCACGCTTTGCTTCGGCAGCCTGGGTTTAGTTCCTGGGCACAGACCTAGACCAGTCGTCTGTCAGTGGCCATGCTGTGGCGGTGGCTCACATACAAAAAGAGGAACATTGGTGAGGGATGTTAGCTCAGGGCAAATCTTCCTCAGAAAAAAAAAATTCTGATATATCTATTTATTTATCTATAGATAGGAATAGCAGTGCTTATGTTATTAGGATAATGGAGGGGACTAGAGCATATAAAGTGCCTTGAACCATCCTGGGGGCTTTATTAACAGCATATCAGATATTTTTCAAACCTTAGTATTTGTGGCCTTTGGGCTTGGTCTGTTATTAAGCCTGTTTTTTAATTGTTGGAGGAGGTGGTGATGAGTGGAGTATGTAAGCTAGAAGCTACTCCTTTTTGATTTTGAATGCTCTGAAAGATAGGGCTATGGTAGAAGGTAGGACTGTGTTCACTTCTTGTTTGCTGTGTTCCCTTTCCTGTAATTAGCAGGGATACTCCAAACTTGTGGGGCACAGACACCAGCCATGAAGAAAGAAAGGTTTGTCGTTGACCTGAACCCTGTCTGTAAAGTGCAATATTATTTAACACTGGTACATTGTCATTTTTATTTAATAGGATTTTTTCCATCTGAAACAAAAATAATACAGGTTCATAATGGAAAATTTGGAAGCTTTAAAAGATGTGAAGAAAAAAATCAACCATAGTTCCACCATGCAGAGAGAACCTTTTTTTGAATTCAGTACTTTTCCCTAGGTTTATTTCATTCTCTCTTAATTGCTTCAGTTCTTCCATACTTTCTAAGCCAAGGTTGGATGAGAGGTATTGGAGTTAAAAAGAAGGGTTTTTAGAAGGATGTTTAGGAGATGATAAACTTTCATTTGAATGTTAAGGAAAATGTTTGAAGGTTACAGAAAATAGCCTCTCAGTTTTTTAACCCCATTTCAAAGGCAAAGACACTTTTTACTATGTTTATTGCGTTTTAAGTAAAAATATCTAGTAGTATTTATCTTTAGTTTGGCATGGAGAACATTGTTTATATTGATAGTGATCTTTATGTTGCCTTCATTATGAATAATACTTTTCCTGCATATGGAATTCTGGGTTGACAGCTTTTTTTTTTTTTTTTTTTTTTTACTACTTTGAAGTAGTGAAAACAGTCATTGTCTTCTGGCTTGCATAGTTTCTGACAAGATCTGCTGTAATCCTTATTTTTGTCCTTAACTATGTATGTAATATTTTTTCCTCTCCTCTGGTTACCTTCAAGCTGTCTGATTTTGATGCAGCTAGGCATGTGTGTTTGCTGTTTGGTTTTATATTTATCCTGTTTGGGATTTCTCTAAGCTTCTTGAATCTGTGGTTTGGTATTTCGTTATTTCTGGAAAATTCTTGGCCGTTATCTCTTCAAGTATTTTTTCTGCCCTAGTCTCTCTCCTTTCTCCTTCTGAGACCTCATTTATATGTATGTTAGTGTCCCACAATAGTAGATGCTCTTTTGTTTTCCTTCTTTTTTCTACCTCTGTGTTTCAGTTTGGATAATTTCTGTTGATGTGTATTCATGTATCTTCAAGTTCATTGATTCTTTCATCAGCTGAGTCAGGTCTGTTGCTGAGTCTTTTGAAGGAATTCTTTATCTCTGACATTGTGTTTTTTATTTCTAGCATTTCCATTTGAGTTTTAGAAATATTTTCCATCTTTGATGAAAGTACCTATCTGTTCATATATGTTGTTCGCCTTTTTCACTGTGCTTTAACATATTAATCATAATAATTAAAAAACATTCCTGTCAGATAGTTCCAGCACCTGAGTCATCCCTGAGCCTACTTGTATTGATTGATTTTTCCTCTTCACTGTAGGTGTTTTCTTTTGTGTGTGTCTCATATTTTTGATTGTGTTGGGCCTTGTGTATAGAACAACAGTAGAGATTGAGGTAAATAGTATTTATGCTTGGAGATGGGCACATCCTTTCTTCTGTTTGGCCATTAGTATGGGATGTAGCGTTAAACTAGTCATGAGTTGAGCTAGTTTGGGGTTTTAATGTTGTTATCTTTACCTTCGGTGCACCACAGACTTCAAAGTCTTGTAGCGGTGGCTAATGTTACCCCCAGTGGTAGAAAGCTGTTGCTTGCTAGTTAGTGTTAGGATTGTAGTGGAGGCAGTTATCCTGGTCCAGTCTCAGTCCTATGCAGACCCTGTCCATCTGGGCCTCATAGATGAGGCTTTGTCATTGTTCCTTCTCCTTCCTGTGTCAGCCCATGTTTGCCTTGTATTTGTGGTGGTTCATGGAAGGGTTTTCGTGTCCCTCGCCCAGCATTAGGAGACTTCTGCTTGGTAATCACTGTGGGAGCCTAGGCCCAAGATGGTTTTCTACCCCTCTCTACAGGGGTAAGGGTTTTGCTTATCTCCTTATCTTGGCGAAAAAGAGATGTTTTCCAGTGTCCTGGGAGAGAAAGGATTTGTTGTCACTTCTCCAGTGGCCTAAGGCCTTTGCTTCGTAGGAAAAAATGATCTGGGGAATCAGATGGGGCTTTGTGCCTGCTCCCAGCAGTGGCTGATCACCTCCTGCCCTCTGGTACCATTGAGTGGGACTTGCTCTGTTTTTTTGCCGTAATCCCAGTCTTTTTCATGAGCACCCTAGGGAGGCCTGTAGAAAAGAGCTTGCAAGTGAGTGCAGCCTCCCATTGCATCTGGGACACCCAGTTGGGAAACTTGTATGCTACCCCACACTCAGCTTTTAGGAATTTATTCAATTTAGCAGATTTTCTTTTTTTTTTAATTGAGTAAATTTGATGTGTGACATTGTGTAAGTTTAAGGTGTTACTGTGTGTTACTTTGATACACATATATGTTTTATATGATTGCCAGTGTAATGATATTTATCACATTACATAATTATAGCATAGTATTATTGTCCATATTCCTTATACTGTGCACTAGATTTCTATGGCTTATTTAGTATAATCTCATTACAATTTTGTAGCCTTAAACACCATCACTCTTAAAAAATATGGAAGGCTTCACAAATTTGTGTGTTGTCATTGCGCAAGGGCCATGCTAATTTTCTCTGTATTATTCCAATTTTAGTGCATGTGCTGCTGAAGCGGGCACTAGGAGGTTTTCTTTACACTTGCTGTATTATAATTGCCTCTTTCCCTCACGGTCTGCTGTTTGTGTTCTGTCCTTTATGACAGGGCCTTGTCCCCCTTTGGAATTCATTTGCTTGGTTTTCTTGCAACATCAGCAGTCTTTGCTGAGCTTTGGAAGAGTTGTGGTGTTTACATTACCTGGCATTTTCTTCTTTTCGAGTTGATGCCATGTTGTTTGCAACTTTCTGAATTCTAAGCAGAAACAGAAATCATTTTTTTTTTTTTTTTTTTTTTAAGATTTTATTTATTCATTTTTCCCCCCAAAGCCCCAGTAGATAGCTGTATGTCATAGGTTCACATCCTTCTAGTTGCTGCACGTGGGACTCGGCCTCACGTTGGACGGAAAAGTGGCGCCTTGGGGCTTGCCCGGGATCCGAACCCGGGTCGCCAGCATCAGAGCGCGTGCACTTAACCGCTAGGCCACGGAGCCGGACCAGAAATCATTTTAATAGTAATCTTTAGAGTTAATCTGTGCTAGACTTCATTCCAGGAAGGATTCAAGTGGTTTACAAAAATTCTTGAACTAATACTAGGTGAAAAAACTAGATAAGGAAATCAAAGGGAAAATAAGGATAGGGATTAAAAACAAACAGAGTATGAGAATATTATATAGAAATGAATACCAAGGACCCTGAATGGTATTGGATGTGGATTGCACATTTGGACCTGAGCTTCATCGTGACCAAATTAAAGTTACATAATTGACAATGCTCAAACTTTTTTTTTTTTGCTGAGGAAGATTTGTCCTGAGCTAACATCAGTGCCAGTCTTTCTCTATTTTTTAGTATGTGGGCTGCCAGCACAGTATGGCCGCTAACAGAGCAGTGTAGGTCTGCACTCGGGAACCGAACCTGGGCCGCCAAAGCGGAGCATGCTGGACTTAACCACTAGGCCACTGGGGCTGGCCCTCAAACTTTTAATATAAATTTATTTTCATGGGTGCCTTTTAAATGTAGGAAGAAATATATATATATATATATATATATATATATATATATATATATATATATATATATACACACTAACATCCTATGCCAATCCTTTTTTTTGCTGAGGAAGACCGGCCCTGGGCTAACATCTGTGCCCATCTTCCTCTACTTTATATGGGACGCCGCCACAGCATGGCTTGACAAGTGGTGCTTTGGTGTGCTCTCGGGATCCGAACCTGTGAACCCTGGGCCGCTGAAGCGGAGCGCACACACTTAACCGCTGTGCCACTGGTCCAGCCCTAGGAAGAAATATTTTTTACTTTTACTGGCGGATCTGGTGGAATAAATTATGTAATGTATAAGACGTCTATTTTTAATATAGATATTTGCTTTCTTCATTGTACTATTTCTTTCTTTAGTGTATTGTATGTGCTTTTCTCACATTCTCTGCTGGAAATGCTGAGTAATTTCATGAATATTAGTGCCTGATAATGCAAGCTGTAGATGCTAGCTGTAATGCAAATGGTTCATGAGATAGTTGGTGTTTGAATCTGAGTCCTCAAAACAAGCCATTAACATAGTATTGCTAGCAAGCCAGGTTGGCCTTATGCATAGATGGGGTTAAGGAATTCATTCATTTGTTCGTTTATTCAAAAGACATATATTGCATATCTGCTATGTACCAGGCATTGTATTAAGAGCCGAGGACAGAGCAGTGTGCCCTTTTTTCACAAAACCTATATTTGAGCAGGGGTAGAAAGATAGTACCAGATATGTAAAGCACATGGTAATAAGTGCTATGCAGAAAAATAATGCAGGATACAGAGAAGTTGGAGAGAGTTGTTACTTTACATATGGTGGTCAAGGAAGTCTTTTTTAAGGGGAAATTTAAACAGAGAGATGAAGGAAGTGGAGTTTTAAGTTGTGGGATATCTGCGTATCTGTGGATAGAGTGTCTTAGGCAGAGGAAACAGTAGGTGCAAGATCTCTGAGGTTGTCCCATGTACACAAATTTGAGGCAGCTACAGGAGGCCAGTGTAGTTCAAGATGAGGAAGTTAGGGGCAAGTTCGTGTGGGCCCTTGTAGGGAATGGTAGAATTTTGATTTTATCCTGGGATGAAAGGCCATTGGAGGGTTTAGAGCAGAGAAATGATACTATATGACTTTTGTTTTGTAAGAATTACTCTGATTTTACGTATACCTACCACCTAGATTCTGTAATTGACATCTTACTCTATTGCTTTATTGTATATTGTTCTGTCTGTAGATACCAGGAAGACCCTGTTTTCTTTTAAAATACTTGTTCAGTTTCCTAGACAGTATCTTAAATTTTACTTTTAGAACATTTTTCTTTGAGCTTAAGGAATCTGTTCTTGTGATAAAATAGGAATACTTCCAGAAGTCTCTAAAACTATTTTTGGTCATTTATTTATTAAGGTATATTAATTGTGATTGAGATTCAGTCTTTTGCTGTTCTAAGTGGTGCTCAAGATACTTGATGCCTATGAAGGAAGGAGGGGGAATGCCACTAAGTGGAGAAAAGTAGGTTAGAATACAGAAGTGAGAGTTCTGAGGGCAAACTCAGCTACTTCATCAGTTGTCTTAGAGCCATTTCTGTTAACTTTGATGCCTCATGCCTTTGTTTCCCTTATCTTGACATAATGTTTGTTTATTTAAGTCTCTTCAGCTTCAGAATCAATACTTTGTATAAATGCAGTATAGTATTGTGGGTAAGAGTATGGACTCTGGAGTAAGAATCCTTAGATTTGAATCCCAGCCTTGGGAAAGCTTTTTTTTTGCCTTTTGTATGCCTCAGTTGCCTCATCCGGAAATGATGCAAAATATTAGAACTTTTCTCCCAGGTTCGTTGTAAATGAGTTAATGTGCATATAACAGGACCTGGCGTAGTAAGTGCATAGTAGTGTTATATATTCTTATTGTATGGCATTGTAACCATAGATTTTTTTTTTTTTTTTTTTTGGTGAGGAAGATCGGTCCTGAGCTAACATCTGCCAATCCTCCTCTTTTTTGCTGAGGAAGACTGGCCGTGGGCTAACATCCATGCCCATCTTCCTCCACTTTATATGGGATGCCACCACAGCATGGCTTGCCAAGTGGTGCACGCACTTAACAGCTTGCACCACCGGGCCGGCCCCAAGATTTTTCTTTTTAAGGGCCCTTTGTCATTGGCAAAGTGAGGTCAGTGTTTGAACAGTTTCAATAGTGTTTAAACACTGTTTCTAAGACTTCTTTAGTAAATATAATTGGTTTAGTTGTTCAAGCACAAGTTATCTCAGTATACCCAATATCAGACCAGTTTCAGGGAGATATTAACACTTAGAATTTTAATGGTCACTAGTTTATTTCAAAATAGAAAAATGAACCAGGCGTATCTTTTTTTTTTTTTTTTTTTGTGAGGAACCAGGCGTATCCTGATCTTCTGGAAGTTAGCAAATTCCATCAAAATCATACGACTGTTGACACAGTTTACTGTGAAACAGAAAAAAAAATAATAGGCTAATGGAGCCTCTTAAAACTCCAGCTTTAGGGGCCAGCCCGGTGGCGCAAGCGGTTAAGTGCGCGAGCTCCACTGCTGCAGCCTGGGGTTTGCCGGCCCGGAACCCAGGCGCGCACCAACGCATCGCTTGTCAAGCCATGCTGTGGCAGTGTCCCATATAAAGTGGAGGAAGATGGGCACGGATGTTAGCCCAGGGCCGGTCTTCCTCAGCAAAAAGAGGAGGATTGGCAGATGTTAGCTCAGGGCCGATCTTCCTCACAAAAAAAATAAATAAATAAAGCTCCTGCTTTAGTTTTATCATATTAATCTGACTTTTGGAAATTACTCAGATGTGTTAACATGTTGTATACTGTTCTATATTACTGTTAGAGCTTTGATACCATTAAATAAACTTTGTTAGTTAGAGCTGTAATTCTCAGAAGTTTTTTCTTTCCAAGAGCTCAGTTCTCCAGGCATGAACTGTCATGTTATCTTGTTTTATGCTAAGATGACCATATTATTTATTATACTGTCTAACTGTGTCTCCTCTTTTAAAAGGCTGTTCTTTATAGCTCATAAGCTCCATATGCATAAGCCAGATTTCGTCTTTTACATATTAGTGTTATAATGGGTACACAGTTATTGAGAAATCGTTGGCTTTAAGTGGATATATAATTAAAGTAAATTTCTTACACCTCATTCATATTTGTAGTAGCTGATATTGCCTGTGTACATTTTTGGTAATGTGTGCCACTTTGTACATGGACTTGTGGTACTTGTTTCTTAACCTGGGTGAGTTGAAACAGTTAATTGATGTGGAGATAATTTTAGATCTACTTGATATTAAAGAACAAAATGAGAAAACACTGTAGGAACAGAAAATCATGACTGAAATATTATCCTCTCCTCCTTTTTGGTTAGCATTTGAGAAAAGGAGCTACTTAGTGCATGTTTTCACAAAAATGAAGCTCTTTAGTTCACCCAGTTTAAAATGGTTCATCTTAATCTTATTGAAAGAAGTATACTATTAAGAATATACTTTGTTGGCAGGCCAAAATGAATGTCATTTTGTGCTTCTTTTAGGAAGGATTGTATAGAAAAATTTAAAAGCCAACATATTGAGATTTTATCAATCTTGACTATGACAGCTTGAGATGATTTCAAAATTCTAAGGAATCTGTTTCTGCTGTAGGCAGTCAAGCCCTTCCTCTCTGTACATGCCTTAGTGAATTGGCCTTCTATAAAGCAAAACAAAGCCTACCCTTTATTTATTTATTTATTTTTGTGAGGAAGATCAGCCCTGAACTAACATCCGTGCTAATCCTCCTCTTTTTTTTTTTTTGCTGAGGAAGACCGGCTCTGAGCTAACATCTATTGCCAATCCTCCTCCATTTTTTTCCCCGAAGCCCCACTAGATAGTTGTATGTCATAGTTGCGCATCCTTCTAGTTGCTGTATGTGGGACGCAGCCTCAGCATGGCTGGAGAAGTGGTGCGGTGTACGCCCGGGATCTGAACCCGGGCCGCCAGTAGCGGAGTGCAAGCACTTAACCGCTAAGCCACGGGGTCGGCCCTAAAGCCTACCCTTTAAATTTCCATAGTAGGGTATCAGATTTGCTGGCTTTCTGGGGTTTGAAGCCAGTAGTGTCCATATAACAAGCAATAGCACATCTTTGCTACAGGTTCTTGGATAGCAGTTTCAGTGTGTGCCAAATGAAATACATTTGTTGAAAGCTCTGTAAGACACCTTGAGTCTGAGGAAGAGATATATAATATTTGAATATTTGAGGAGGAGAATATATTTCCAATCCTTGAATTGATCCCTAGTCCATCAGAAAGCTCACTGTGTGTACCACAGCATTTCTATCTCAGAAGTGCCTTCACTGTACTGTCATTTAATGCATGTTCTTTGTCATCACTGGAATTATACCATTGAATAGTATTTCTATATTTTTCTTGGGAACTTTGTGGCAGAAATTTGCTTGATTATAATCTAGGAAAAATGTTTTTTTTTGCAGGTAAGTTTGTTTTCTGCTGTTCAAAGTAAAAAACTGTCTGGTGTAATTTAATTGTCCAGAGTAATTTAAGTCTCCCTCCCTCTTTTTACTTTAGTGCCAGCAAGTTTTAAGCCAAATTTTTGACACAAATGCTCTGATCTACTTCAGTGTAGGTACTGAGGGTATCAGTTCCCCCCCGTTTTTTTTTTTTTGGTGAGGAAGACTGGCCCTAAGCTAATCTTGCCAATCCTTTTCTTTTTTGCTGAAGAAGATCGGCCCTGAGCTAACATCTGTGCCCATCTTCCTCCACTTTGTATGTGGGATGCTGCCACAGCATGGCTTGATGAGCAGTGCATCGATCTGTGCCCGGGATTCAAACCTGTGAACCCCGTGCCACTGAAGCGGAGCCCGAGAACTTAACTACTATGCCACCGGGTCAGCCCCATCAGTTCCTTCTTTTTTGATTGACTTCTTTTTTTTCCCTTAAATGTCTTTTCTTGTATTTAAGCCCACCACTGTCTTAGAGTCATTGTGGATTAGGGCAGGTAAAAAGAATTGCAGCACGTCCTTTGAGACTAGATAGATAGATGTCTTGCAATCTTCAAATATTTTGATAATTTTACCATTAAGAGAGAATGAGGAGGATCGTGAAGATATCTGATAAGAGAAAAAGCCTGGCCATCAAATGGAACAGGAGTTTCTAGAGGATTTTATTTTTAATTGAGTTTGGGTTATATTACTCTTATATTCCTATTTCCTACTGTGCAGTTTTGCCTTCATACATGATTTTGGTTTATAAATCTCTGGCCTCCAAGATCATCATGATTCAGCTGTTGCCTGAGTCTGAATTAGTACTTACTTGAAACGCAACATCGCCACTAGTGTAAGTGCAATTACACGTCATTCACATGTGTAATGCACACTGGCAGACTAAGCCCCCAGCTGATGTGTTAAATACACTGGAAAGGAGTTTTTCACACATTTAAATTGTGTTATTTTCTTACATGAAAGTGCTCAATATTATGGCCTGGACTGTACTAATTGAATCACAGCTGAACTTGAATTAGCCCAAACTGAAAAAAATCTGTTGTTTGACCTGGCAGGAAATTTGTTCTGTATCTATGTGCTAATTGCTAAAAGTATTGAAACATTAGGTATGTGAAAGCATATTAAATAATGAGGTGTTTATTTAAAAAACAGCATGTTTAAATTTGTAACTCATTTTCCAACTAATTTATGACATTCAAAGAAATGTCATTCTCCTTTCACCTTGTACTTCATAACTGATACTAAGTCAACAGGAAAATAAGTTATGTGGTTTCAATTAGTCATTTAGTTTTTTTGGTTTCCTAGTATATGGGAGGATAGAAATTTTTTGGCCTCTTAAAAATGTTTACATAATTTTGTGTTTGTTTAGTAATTACCATTTATTCTTTGGTGTAAAGGAGTTTTCATATAAAATAGTAGAAGAGGTACTATATTGAGAGCTTATCTAAACTTTATCCTTTCAAATTGAAATATGGCTTTGTTTACGCTTCTCTCCATTGTTTATAAATACATGAATTCATTACGGGGGGAGATAGAGGATGGTGGCCATATGGATGGCCACTGGAACTGGAGCTCAGGTGACCTGGGTTAAATTTCTGCTGAGACCCTCACTAGCAGTGTGACCTTGAGAAAGCCACCTAACCTCTGTTCCTCAGCTTCCTAATCTGTAAAATGAGTTTAATAATAGCACCTATTTCCCAAGGTGGTTTTGAGTTTTAAATGACAAGTGTGTGTATATGCTTAGCGTGGAGCCCAGGGAGTGCTCAATAGTACCTGCTATTATTGTTGTGTTTAATTTTATTATTCTTCCCCCAATGCCCTGCCAGTGCTGAGAGGCTCTTTTCTCCAAAGTGGCACCTCTCTCTCTCCTTACCTTCAGCATCTCCTTTCATCCCAGGAGCAGACTGAGGTGGAGCAATTAGCCTTTGGTTTTTATAGCGTAAGTACATGTTCTTACTGAGTTTCAAATTTTAGAATGTGAAACTTTTCCCTCCTTTTTTATGCTACTCACTTAATTCTTAGCTGGGGCAGTGACGTAGGACCTTGAAGTGATGGAGTAGTTATCAGTGATCACTTAAGTATTAGGAATATCTAGAAGATCCTTGGCGTATCCAACTAGAACACTCCTATTGTTACTCATCTGTGTGACAGATTAAAGAGTAGGCCTAATAGTTTGTAAATTCTACTTAGGTTATTGTGTCTTCTCTCTTATATATGAGGGAAATGAAATAAGATTCTTTTAAGGTAAACAAAACTTAAATATATACATTATATTATGTAGCTATTTTGTGTATGTGTAGTCAGTAAATACAGTTGATCTTAGAAAAGGGAGACTTGAAGGTAAGAGTGGTTGTAAAATAGTTTGTCGGAGAGGAAGGATTTAAACTTGGTCTTGAGGAATGGTTAGGATTTGGTTGAGTATGGAGGAGCTAGGTGACGAGGGTGAGGCAGAGGTTTAGAAGAGAAAATGAATATGGTGTATTTAGAGAGCACTGAAGGAATAACAATGAAACCCCACCCAAAGCTAACATTTGTTGAGCACTGACTCTACGCCAGCTACTGTGTAAGGGGTTAACTCATTTAACCTTCACGACAACTCCATTTTACATATGAGGTTTAGAAGCTTGGCCAGGGTGGCCAAGTGGTGGAGCCGTAGTGCTGCCTCCTAATTTTGTTATAATGGAAGAATTGTATTTGTACATACATGAAGTTTATCTGTTGCTGTGTAACAAACCACTCCAAAACAATTGTAAGTGAACATCACAATAAATTTTCACATACCGAAATCACCAGTATAGAATATCAAGTGATAGCATATTACTGGAACCATAGAAGACCCCTAGGTGCCCTTCCAGTTGGTATCTGCTCCCGCTGACCTACTTCTAACAACATAGATTATTTTTGTCAGTTTTTGAACTTTATGTGAATGTAATCACCCAGAATTTCCTTTTTTGTGTCTGGTTTCTTTTATTCAACATTGTTCGTGAGATTCATACCAGTTGTATATGGTTGTAGTTCATTCATTCTCATTGCTGTAAATGGTTTCTTTTTTTTAAAAAATCGATTTAATTGAACCTTTTGAAAAACAAAGTTTGAAAGTTTTTTAGCATAATAGAAATACAAATGGAGGGCCAGCCCAGTGGCGCAAGCGGGTAAGTGCGCGCTCTCTGCTGCGGCAGCCCGGGGTTCGCCGATTCGGATTCCAGGCGCGCACCGACGCACCGCTTGGCAAGCCATGCTGTGGCAGCGTCCCATATAAAGTGGAGGAAGATGGGCACAGATGTTAGCTCAGGGCCAGTGTTCCTCAGCAAAAAAAGAGGAGGATTGGCAGATGTTAGCACAGGGCTGATCTTCCTCACAAAAAAAAAAAAAAGAAAAAAAATACAAATGGACTTAAACTTGTTTTTAAAGAAAGAGGCATTGAAAGTGTTTATGTATAAGGTTCTAAGCTTATATAATTAGAAAATAATTTATGGATGCTAAAGAATATACTATTTTAAAGGGCAAGTTATTTTTCTGAGCTTATTGTTGACATAATCTGAAATGTCAAATTCCAGTCATGTAAGTCTGTTCAATATCTATTCAAAATAAGTAAGTTGTCTTTTCCATTTTTACCTTTAAAAACAAGCAATAAAGAATCTTATGAAGATGGAAGATAAAGAACTTTTTGAATGGTATGGGGGAATAAGTAGGTTCAGTTATGATCTGAGTTAAGGTGGAAAATCGTGGAGTGAGATTTATTTATTTTTATTTATTTAAAAAAGCTTTTTTTGAGGAAGATTGGCCCTGAGCTAACATCTGTTGCCAGTCCTCTTTGCTTTTTTCCTTTTTTCTCTCTGAAGCCTCAGTAGATAGTTGTATGTCATAGTTGTACATCCTTCTAGTTGCTCTAAGTGGGACACTTCCTCAGCATGGCTTGATGAGCGGTGCATAGGTCCACACTCAGGATCCGAACCCGTGAACCCTGGGCCGCTGAAGCGGAGTGGGCAAACTTAACCACTGTGCCACCGGGCTGGCTCCTTGGAGTGCGATTTAAATTAACTTTATCCTAAGCCAGACAAAGAATACTGAAATGGTCATTATATATATATGTTATGAGTCAATGGTTCTCAATCAGCTTGCTCTAGTTTCACATAATTGCCTATTTAAAAGTGTCTTTTTTCTTTGTTTTGCCACAGATGTTTGTGGGTGTTGCCAAACTTTCGAGTAATGGAGTTGATGCCTTTGGTGATCTTTGCTAAAAAATGAGAAATGAAAGTAACCATAGGTGGAAGTATACACACCTTAATTTATTATTTTTAAAATGTGTGTGGTTGGGAAATCAATGGTAGAGAGCACAGCAAAGGAAAGGAAACTTTGCAATATCTCCTCCTCTGATTTCTACGTTAAGATATTTTACATATTCTTCAAGCTTTTAATTTCCTCTCTGTAGTTCTTCCTCTATTTTTACCAGTACAGATAATTTCACTGACAGTTGAGAAGAGCAAAGCAGTGGGAATGTAAGATGAGGAAATGTGTCCTCATTCCACTTCCTAGTTCTTTATGGAAATATTTCTGTGTTTGTATCTTCACTCAACTTCCTTTGGAAGTTGTCCTTTGTTTTATAGAGATACTCCAGTCATCTCCTTTTGGTCCTATTTCTATTCCCTCTCACATCTCTCAAGTTTCCTGCTCCATTATTTACCCTGGCCTTCCTCTCTTTCTTGACTTTGCTGCTGCATCCTTCTCTTGTGCCCATAACTTGTTCACAGCTTTTCTATACTAAAGGTGCCTTTCTTGAACTGCTACTATTTGAGCTGTTATTTCAGTGTTTTTGTTTATTTTGTCTTGCTTTTGTAAGTACAAAATTGCTGAGATTGTTCTCTACTTATTTCCAAGTTCCTCATCACCCATTCAAATACTGTAACTCTGTACCGTTTGGCTTCTGCTCTTGTTTTGCTTTAGTTGTTCTTAACATTGGCTACACATTGGAATTAATTGGAAAGAGTTGAAAACCTGAATATCACTTCCAGATTTAGTTCTGGAGTGTAGCCTGAGCATTGGGAGTTTTAAAAGCTCTTCAGGTGATTCTAGTGTGTAGCCAAGGTTGAGAACCAATACCTTGATTGAAATCGCTAGATATCAAATTGATTCCCTTATCAAGTCAATTCTTAGAACCTGAATGAGTGTATTCCTCTGACTGGCCCTATTGGGAAGAAGCCTTCTGTGCTTCTCTTCAGTCTCAGGTGAGAACAGAGTTAATTTGAAGGTCTTTTGATGCCAGTGGTCCTTCTCTTGCATTGTCTGTATTCCACTGGGTGGCTGGCTAGATAAATGTCTGTTCTTCTGACCTAGCTGTCCTCAGGTATGAGTCTCAAGGTCTTGGGCTGGAGGAAGTAGGAAGCCCATTTTGTTCTTGGGCACAAACTGAATTCTTTAGTATAGCTTTTATCAGTAGTAAAGCTGGCATTTTTATTCCTTTCTGACATCTCTTTCTCTTTTGCTCAGAACTTTGAAGGGGTAGGAGTATGATTATCTCAAATTCCAACACATGCTGCTTCCTCATCCTTTCTGTCCTCTCTGGGTTGAACAGAGACAGAGTCACCAGCAGAACTTGGGACACTTACAGCCTAGGACAGGGCTTGTCTTGCAGGGCTTACTGTTTAGAGGAGAGGAAACAAAAACAGGCTGTACATGCACAGCATTTCAGATCTGTTTCACTAATGTGAAAAAAATGGCACAGCGGTGTCCATTCTGTGGGCTAAGACAGGGATGTGGGGGGAAGAGAGCATGATCCCCTTTATAGTTTCTCAGATTTGGTGTTTGGCTCATGTTTTCTGCATTATACTTCTCCAAGATGTCATCTGCTCCTATACCTTTAAACCTTATCTCTAAGATGACAACAAATCCATACTGTTTCTTCACCTGGACCTTTGTCTGATTGCCTGCTTCGTATTTTCTCTTGGAACATTCTGCAACTACCCTAGACTCAGTAGAGAGATAGTGTTCAGTCATAAGCATCAGCAAAAGCTGGGGTATAATCTTGACTTGGCCCCTGACTGACTTTGTGGCCTTATTTGGTGACTTGCCCACGTTTCACTTTACTCATCTGTGGAGGAACGTGGTGGAATTAGAGTCCTTTCTAGCTCTGACATCCTGTGACTTTCTGATCTTGTGTGGACCTTTTGTGTACTTGCGCTACCTGTACCAGTCACAACGTGTAGTCATAGAATATTCCAGGTACATTCTTGTCTCTCTGTTTTTGTTTCCCTTACTTAGAATGCCTCTTGGTCTTTTCTTAGTCTTAACCTTCCTCTATAATCCATTTTAATCCTTTCTTCCTTGTGGGCTGGTTCCTGATCATCCCAATCCATAAATATTTCTTTGTTTTCTGAATTCTTACAGAGTCATTGGCATCACTGATTGGCATGCCTCAAAAACGTCTTGAATGGTTATTTGTTTTACACATATATTATTTAACCAAGTTGTAAGCTCTTTGAGGATAAGACTGTGTTTTGTGGTATAATGCCCTGTACAGATGGGCATTTAATAATTCCCTTTCACCTTTTGTATCCTAGTTACCTATTATGTGCTTTGCTCATAATAGGCATTCACTATTAAGCCCTTACAGATTACTTTGTTGTCACTTTTGCTAGTAATTAGAATAGATATCTATCACATTTCAACATGAGATTGAGATTTGATAGGCTCTAAATGGAAAAACCTCTTCTTTTTTCCCTCAGAATGTAATTAATGTGAATATTTTGCTTGCAGATTACTTTGTGGCTCTGTTCATGTCATTTACTTACAAAAATATCTACACCCTCTTTCTTTTTAAAATTTTGTTTTACAATTTTAATTTGTTTAGTAATTGGGTATATGAAGATTAAAGTCATAGGGTGAAAATGACGTTTACTGAGATATTGACATAACTGTTAACTGGTTTTATATAAGCTCCAAGAGGCTGGGGGCTTTGTGTTGTTAATCACTCTATCTCCTGTTCCTAAAAAGGATGTCTGGCGTGATGTAGGCTCCTTAATAGATGTTTGTTGAATGATTGAGTGAGTGAGTGAATGAATAAGTCTTATAGAACTGAAAGTATTTATGCTCTTTTCCATAGCTCTTCCTTGAATTTGAGCTTTATATAAGCTGAAGAATGTTTTATTGTATCTGGTTTCTCATTCCTTAATGTGGGAAGACCAGATGAGTATTGGATTTCGACCCACATAACCCAAATTCAGCTTGTGTTGTCTTTTCTGATGGTGTGATGGATGAGACTGAAGGTCAGATAGGGTAGGCTGGGATGGTGATTCTAATGGAGCTGTCAGTTAAAGAGGGTTGGCAAACGGCAGGATTGAAGGGATAGGGCCAGAATGGGGGTACGAGGAGGTAATGTCATGGAACTAGGAAAGCTGAGAGCATATAGTAGAGTGGGCAGGTGGCAGCTGGTCTGAAGGAGCTTTGATGAGGTGTGGATAACCTGCAGTGACTTTTTTTTTTTTTTCTAGGCTTCATAACAGACTTGAATGATCAGGTCAGATCTTTCAAAGGAGTAACATTTCTCTTTTTATATTAGAGCCACAATTAGAGTACACCAACAGGAAGGAAACACGAATGAAGAGGAATATGTCTTTGTTTACTATTTTGACCCTAATCTTAGAGTTATGTTTTAGAAACTATTGTTTGAAAAACTGTTGTCTTCTAGCTACACATAGACTCCCCTGAGAAACAAAATAATTCTTCTCTATGGTTTTTGTATCTTTTTTTAAAAGGGAGTTCCAATCTTTGCCAAGTCTTAGATATCATTTGTATGAAAGGATGATTATAGTTTATTTTTCTGGTTTTGGTAGAGATTAATTTTCTTTCAATTTGATAGGCTTTTGATGGTGCTCTTTGCCTGTAGGAGGTTGTTCATGGACTGCTGCATGCTAGGGATTGTAGTCTTGAAGATGTACAAATCATGATCAATCACTTTTGAAAATCAGCATGGTATTTTGGACTAATGATAACCTGAATAGGGCCAAAGTTAGTTCAGGCCATTATTAGGGAAATTCCATATTCTATCAGTTTCATTAGCTAGACAGAATTGAAATCAAACAGTTAATTCTTAGACTGGAAGGAGATACACTGACTTGTTAAAAGTGATTATCACTGGCTTGTGGTTGAATGATTTTTAATTTCTTTATAGTCTTGTATGTTAAAAATTTCAACAGGTGTATATATTTTATAGTGAAGTTATTTTTGAAATATAGTAATGAATACTAGCAAAATACATGATTTAATAAGTAAAATATAGTAATTTTATGTACACTATGTTAACTTTTTAAGAAAATGCATACATAGGAGAAAAGACTGGAGGAAAATAGATAAAAATGCTAGGACTGGCCTAGGGAAATAGAATTGTGGATAGTTTCTAAATTTTCTATTTTTAATTTTATTTATTTTTTCCCCTAAAGCCTCAGTAGATAGTTGTATATCATAGCTGCACTTCCTTCTAGTTGCTGTATGTAGGACGCAGCCTCAGCATGGCCGGAGAAGCAGTGCGTCGGTGCGCAACCTGGATACGAACCCAGGCCGCCAGCAGCGGAGCACGCGCACCCAACCGCTAAGCCACGGGGCCGGCCCTCTAAATTTTCTATTTTACAAAATTTTGGTAATGTGCTTATAATATGAAAATTATAAAAGAATCAGTGGTTTAGTTGACAAAATTGACAACAATTCAAGAAGCTTAATTAAATGTCACAATTTAAGCTACCCTAGTGGATCTCTCCCATTTTCTCTCTGGTTATAAAACATAGATGATGTGTAGGGTAAGGGAGTAGGAGAAGTTAGGATTGATTGCTGCTGTTTCGTTGGGCTTCTGGACAGATGACCGTGCTATAAACAGCAGGAGAAGGGAAGTGCTTTAGGGGTAAATAGTAGAGTTGTGATAGATTATGGCCATGTTTGAGTGTGGGACATTTCAGGAGGACATGATTAGCAGACAGGAAAACATTTTATCAACTTAAAACAATCTGGGTGTAAATTACAGATTTGTAGTCATAATTGTAAGATGGCAAGTTGATGCAGAGTAAGTGCTAACTGCATTTGGAATTAAAGAATTTTGATATATGAGCAGTGAGGGAAGGAACTGCTGCTCACAAATTGTTCTTTTCATTAAAATCTTCATGTATCACTATTGCTTTTAATAGTGACAGCTTAAAGGTTGGAAGGCAATGAAATGGTCTGTAATGGTTAAGGTACACAGTGTGTTATAGTTAGGATCCATTGTAAAAGAGGCTGAAGATTTCCCCTCCTAACTTGTTGGGTTGAAGTAAAAGTTCTTTCATAAGGCCAAATGAAAAAGTGGTAGTGTGCTCAGGTGATATTTTTGATGTTTTAATTTATGTCAAATATTGGGTCCAAAGCTAAGTTCTCACATTTCTTGAAATTTAACTGTATCATAGCATATGGTGCATTCATAAATTGAAGAACTGGAATATATATTTATATATTTATATGTATATGTACATTTTTCAATTATACTAAGAACTCTGTCGGTAATTTTGTGTTTGAAATATTGTATAGGAAGCATTTACATTTATTATAGTGTATGAAAGCTCTTCTTTAAAATACTACTACTACTACTATTAGTAATAATAATTACTACTGGGGCCGGCCCGGTGGCGCAAGCGGTTGGGTGTGCGCGCTCCGCTGCGGCGGCCCGGGGTTCGCTGGTTCGGATCCCGGGCGCGCACCGACGCACTGCTTTGGCAAGCCATGCTGTGGCAGCGTCCCATATAAAGTATAGGAGGATGGGCACGGATGTTAGCCCAGGGCCGTCTTCCTCGGCAAAAAAAGAGGAGGATTGGCGGATGTTAGCACAGGGCTGATCTCCTCACAAAAAAAAAAAAAAAAAAAAAAAAAAAAAATAATTACTACTATTCATTGAATATCTATTAGGTGCCAGGCTTGTTAAGGATACCCTTTCACAAGTTAGAAAACTAAAGTTGGTGGTAGAAGTGGCGTTTTAGCTCAAGTCTGATTTTAAAGTTTATACTGTTGCTCTTATACTGAGATGTGTTTTGGATAATGTGAGTTCTTGAGCTTCATATTTATTAGCATAGTCTTTTTCTCCCCCACCAAATCTTGAATTTCAGATCTGTTAGGACATATTTACTGAAGACTGCATATATAGATAGTGTATTAGATTTTTGTTCTTTGATATTTTTGTTAGGACTTGGAGTGCTATTGTTACTTTGTGATTTGACCTAGTTTTACTTATAAAGAAGGGATTACTGGCTTGTAACAGATTTAATAAGATATAACTGAAAGGAAATGGGGGAAATGAAGATGGACTGCACTGAGAAATAGTTATAAAGATTAATAGATTATATAACTCATCAAAAGTGACAGTGTCATTTATCTAGAATGTGTATTTTAGTTGGCTCTGTTGGGTGCAAGTGAATGCTAAAAAAGGTCTTTACAGGTGGAATATCAGAGCAAATAGTTCTGTTAACACTTGATACATTTATTTTCTCTATTTTATAACTTTTCTCTCATCTGACAGTCTTCATCATTTTGATTTCATAATTGTGAAAGACCCAAAGTTAGGAATTTCTTTCTCTTTTCTTTCTTTTTTTTTTGCTGAGGAAGATTGGCCCTGGGCTAACATCCGTGCCCACCTTCCTCTACTTTATATGGGATGCCGCCACAGTAGGCTTGACAAGTGGTGCCTTGTTCCATGCCTGGGATCCGAACCTGCGAGCCCCGGGCCACCGAAGCAGAGCACACGAACCTAACCACCACGGCCCTCTTTCTCTTTTCTTCAACTTATAGTGATCTGACATTTTATAACAATCACAATGATTAATTTTATTTTATTTTATTTTATTTTTTTTTTAATTTTTTGTTTATTGCAGTAACATTGGTTTATAACATTGTAAAAATTTCAGGTGTACATCATTGTACTTCTATTTCTGCATAGATTACATCATGTTCACCACCAAAATACTAATTACAACCCATCACCACACACATGTACCCAATTATCCCTTTCACCCTCCTCCCTCCCCCCTTCCCTCTGGTAACCACCAATCCAATCTCTGTCCCTATGTGTTTGTTTATTGTTGTTATTATCTACTACTTAATGAAGGAAATCATACGGTATTTGACCTTCTCCCTCTGACTTATTTCACTTTGCATCATGCCCTCAATGTCCATCCATGTTGTCACAAATGGCTGGATTTCATCGTTTCTTATGGCTGAGTAGTATTCCATTGTGTATATATACCACAGCTTTTTATCCATTCGTCCCTTGATGGGCACTTAGGTTGCTTCAAGTCTTGGCTATCGTGAATAAGGCTGCAATGAACACAGGGGTGCATGTACCTTTGCAAATTGGTGTTTTCAAGTTCTTTGGATAAATACCCAACAGTGGAATAGCTGGATCATATGGTAGTTCTATCGTTGATTTTTTGAGGAATCTCCATACTGTTTTCCATAGTGGCTGCACCAGTTTGCACTCCCACCAGCAGTGTATGAGAGTTCCCTTCTCTCCACAACCTCTCCAACACGTGTTGTTTCCTGTCTTGTTAATTATAGCCATTCTGACGGGCGTGAGGTGATATCTCATTGTAGTTTTGATTTGCATTTCCCTGATAGTTAGTGATTTTGAACATCTTTTCATGTGTCTGTTGGCCATCTGTATATCTTCTTTGGAGAAATGTCTGTTCAGGTCTTTTGCCCATTTTTTAATTGGGTTGGTAGTTTTTTTGTTGTTGAGATGCATGAGTTCTTTATATATTTTGGAGATTAAGCCCTTATCAGATGTATGGTTTGCAAATATCTTCTCCCGATTGTTAGGTTGTCTTTTCGTTTTGTTGATGGTTTCCTTTGCTGTGCAGAAGCTTTTTAGTTTGATGTAGTCCCATTTGTTTATTTTTTCTATTGTTTCTCTTGCCCGGTCAGATGTGGTGTTTGAAAAGATGTTGCTAAGACTGATGTCGAAGAGCGTACTGCCTATGTTTTCTTCTAGAACTTTCACAGTTTCAGGTCTTACATTCAAGTCTTTAATCCATTTGGAGTTAATTTTTGTGTATGGTGTAAGGTAAGAGTCTACTTTCATTTTTTTGCATATGGCTATCCAGTTTTCCCAACACCATTTGTTGAAGAGACTTTCTTTTCTGCATTGTATGTTCTTGGCTCCTTTGTCAAAGATTAGCTGTCCATAGATGTGTGGGTTTATTTCTGGGCTTTCGATTCTATTCCATTGATCTGTGTGTCTGTTTTTGTGCCAGTACCATGCTGTTTTGGTTACTATAGCTTTGTAGTATATTTTGAAATCAGGGAGTGTGATACCTCCAGCTTTGTTCTTTTTTCTCAGGATTCCTTTAGCTATTCGGGGTCTTTTGTTGTTCCATATAAATTTTAGGATTCTTTGTTCTATTTCTGTGAAAAATGTTGTTGGAACTTTGATAGGGATTGCACAATGATTAATTTTAGAAGCAGGTTTTTTTTTTTTTTTGAGGAAGATTGGCCCTGAGCTAACATCTGTTGCCAATCTTCTTCTTTTCTTTTTTCTCCCCAAAGCCCCCAGTACATAGTTGTATATCTTAGATGTAGGTCCTTCTAGTTCTTCTATGTGGGATGCTGCCTCAGCATGGCTTGATGAGTGGTGAATAGGTCCGTGCCCAGGATCCGAACTGGTGAACCCCGGGCTGCCAACGCAGAACTCGTGAACTTAACCGCTGCGCCACCGAGCCAGCCCTAGAAGCAGTTTTTAAGAGTTGTTAAAAATGGTAGTGTGTGTATATGTGTAGAAAATTTCTGGAAAGATGCATAGGAAACTTGACGTGGTTACCTTTAGGAGGAAAAGACTGGATGATGGAAGGCACTTTCTACCTTATATCCTTCTATAGTGGTACTTTATTCTTTATATCCTCTGTACCATTTGAAATTTTTTTAAGCAGTGATCAAATGATCTTAAAAAAAACTAGTTATAATTAATAGCTCAGGGCATTTACAGATCTACAGGCCATGGTTATAGCTATAGTTTTCTTTGCCCTATTTTCAAAGTACATAGTATTTACTTCTTTTTATTTGCCAAATAAAGTTTGTTGCCATTCTTCGTTTTTATCATATCCCTTTATTCTCACTGAAATACCATTTCATTTCAGAAGTCAGTGTGGTTTCCAGAAAATTGTTTAGAGGCCCTTTGGGACTAGTAGAAGATTTATTCATTTGCAAATCATGACTCGGTAAAAATGAGGTTGCAAACTGTACATGAATTTGGCTTTTTATTCTCTACTGTCATTAGAAAGGAAATTTAGCTGTGTGACCTAATTTCTCTGAGTCTTTTTTTTCCCTTCGTTTAGTTAGACATTCATTTTTATGAGATTATCTTCTAGGACGCTTCCAAACCTCCGATTTTACCATGTCATACCCATTTCAAACCAAAAGACAGAATTCAGTAATTCTTAAAGTAGTGTTACAATCAGAATTTCTAGTTAAAAATCTACATAACCTTCAGAATAAACTTTAATTATTAAAATTCATTTGCAATCTGCTTTGTTTCATAAGTGAATTCTAAGGTAGTGCTATATAAAGTCAGCTATATGCATATATAAAATCTTAGTCGTGGAGTGGGATTTTTTTTTAAAGATTTTATTTATTTATTTATTTTCCCCTCAAAGACCCAGTTGATAGTTGTATGTCATAGCTGCACATCCTTCTAGTTGCTGTATGTGGGACGCGGCCTCAGCAACGGTGCGTCGGTGCGCGCCTGGGATCCGAACTGGGGCCGCCAGCAGCGGAGCGCACTCACTTAACCGCTAAGCCACAGGGCCGGCCCAGGAGTGGGATTTTGAAATGAAAATTTTCAGTAATGAAGACATATTAACTTTCTCTGTGTGTGGGTGTATTTTTTTTTAGCAAATCAACATTTCTATTTTTAATCTTAATACTAGAGAATGAGCCTTTTCTTTGTTTAGAACCTCAAAGGAAATGGTGTCTTATGCCAACTGTAGCTTCATAGCTAATTATACAATGGGTTATCAATCAAATTTAATTAAACTATGGCAGCTTCTTTGACTAACTTTCTTTCAGTTGGTTAGGTTATGGCAGTGAGGAAAATGGTTATGATCCACACCCTGAGTGTTTACTATTTTCAGAGCAAGTATAGTGTACTGAAATGTGAGATCTCTATTGTGAGCCTGTGTTAAACATTGAACTGTTGCCTTCATTAGAGAACCAACCTCCTTTGGTTACTTGGTCTTTTGAAAAACATTGGAACAAAAAAATGAAATGTCTTTCTTAATTTAAACTTTTCTGATGTCTCCTCAAGCAAATGGGATGGGATTATCATGGCTGGAGTCCAAATTAGAAACCAAAATCCTTTATTTCCTCTGTAGTTTTCTGACTGAACTGGATTGAAAGGGTCAATGTGAAACAGAAATGCAATTCCTGAAATTTTGTTTAATAGTAAAATGAGATGTAGTGTAAGCAGGGCCTATGAGTCCTTTTTGCTGCTCTGTGTTAATAGACAAAGACTGGGTAGCTACATGCTTGGAAAGCTTTTCTGTGTCCTTGCAATCTTCATCTTTATTGTAGCCAAGCAGCTGAGGAGATATCCCCATCCTCCCTCTTCTCCTGCCCTTTTTTTTTTTTTTTAAACTATATACTGGGACATTCAATGGCCTTGCATTGACCAGAAAACAAAGAGTGCTTTCATACTCGGGTTTTAGCCATAGCCGGTGTGCTGGGCCTTTGTTAAGGCTTGCACTAGCCTTTTCTCTTTCAGCACCCCCAGTCTCATTGTTCATACTTTGCAGCAGCAGCAGTATCATTTTTAGAATTTTACTTCCTTACTTAAAAGTAAATAGTTGCAAAAGAAAAATCCAATTTCTTTTAATGAAAAATGCAAAGAAAAGCAAAGCTTAATTTGCTTTTGTGATTTTTGGTAAAGAAAGTGCTCTGTTACGGTTAAGTGCCGTAGTACAAGACTTGACCTCGTTGAAATTATTCTGTCATTTAAAAAGTGTAGTCAAAATGAACTTTTATTTCCTTTTTGTATGACTGTATCTCATCTAGCTCATTGTTGGTACTTGATATTCATTCATGAAATAGAGAGAAGAATCTTTCACCAGTATTAGATAGTTTTAAAATTACTCAATGTTTTTATGTTTTATTAGATAATATGAAGTGGAGAATTTAGACAGTTGTGTGGGTTATTCAAAGAATGCCCTTTGCCTCAGTTAACAGGCAAAAGTAATAGTGTTGCCTTTGTCCTACATTTTGCTTATGTAGAAGTAAACCATCAAGATGAAATAAGCAAAAGTTATTTTTAAAAGCATGTTACATTTGGATATGTAAACTTTATCAGATAAAGTTAGACTATATTTTACAATTTTATTTTTAATCTAATTTAATTTTTACTTTACTCAAGAGTTCTCTGTTGTCATTTTTTTTACACAGGTGATTCATCTTTTAATGAACTATTTTATGCATATAGAAAATTATAGAGGGCCGGCTCCGTGGCTTAGCGGTTAAGTGCGTGCGCTCTGATGCTGGCGGCCCGGGTTCGGATCCCGGGTGCGCCCCGAGGCACCACTTCTCCGTCCAGCGCGAGGCCGAGTCCCACGTACAGCAACTAGAAGGATGTGAACCTATGACATGCAGCTGTCTGCTGGGGCTTTGGGGGGAAAAAAAAATGAATAAATAAAATCTTAAAAAAAAAAAAAAAAAAAAAGAAAATTATAGAGAATAATGTAACAAACGCTAGAGCACATACCACCCAGCTTTTTTGTAGGTGTATTCTTGAGAGATTTTGGAGGGTTTAGTTGAACCCTAAATGTCTTAATCTGTATCTTTTGAAAGTTTATGATTTTTTGTTCCCTCATCTGTGACAAATTTTCCTCCTAAACAAGTCATTTGTTAAGGTAAACCTAGAGGGTGCCACAGTTCATTACCCTTGACACTACACCATATTGGCTGGAAAGTATTTGTGACCATATCAAGTTGTATTTAATAACCTCAGTATTAAACAAGTATATACAGTCATGTGTTGCTTAATGATGAGGATATGTTCTGAGAAATGCGTCGTTAGGTGGTTTTGTCATTGTGCAAACACCATAGACTGAGTGTACTTACACAGACTTGGATGGTATAGCCTACTACACACCTAGGCTATATGGTACTAATCTTATGGGATCACTGTCATATATGTGGTCTGTGTTGACTGAAAACATTGTTATGTGTGCGACACGTGACTTTATATTAAATTTTTAGATGCTAAAGCTCAGGTTGTCACATATTCTAAGAAGGGAATATAGTATGCAAAATGGTGAAAATTTATTCACAGTTATGTTATATAAGCTGGTATATAAATTTGTGGTTGAAATCTGAGGGAAAATTTGTTATTTTGTCATTGGTTCAGCTGCTCTTGCTACCTCATTTTGACCTTTACCCTGGAAAGAGGAATTGCTCTTAGAGATCTTAATATTAGCTGTGGTTTATTGTATGCCTACCATATACCAGGCGCTGGGTTAAATGTCTTAAATAAATCCTCTAATTTAAACTATATTGTCAGCTCTCTGAAGTAGGTACTATTATTGTCCGTATTTTCTTGGTAAAGACACATATGCTTGGAGATGTTACATATAATTCCCCCGGAAATCACACAGGTAGGAGGTGGAAGACCTGGAATGCTAAGATGAAATTTGTACTCCAGATGACGGATGTGAGTAAACTGCCTCTTGAGTTCAGTGCTTTTAGAACTTTTGTAACCTCTTTGACACAGTCTCAAATTGTTTCAGTTAAATTCTGGGCTTCAAGTTGAAGTATATTCAAGTTCTTTGAAACCCAGGTGTTGGCTGGAATTATTGGTTCTAGTTTATCGATTAAAGGGCTTGTGTAGGATGTTTTTAATGTCTTATGCCAACTATAGCTTCATAGATAATTATACAATGGGTTGCAAAAGAAAAATCCAATTTCTTTTAATGAAAAATGCAAAGAAAAGCAAAGCTTAACTTCCTTTTGTGTATTTTTGGTAAAGAAAGTGTGCTGTTACGGTTAAGTGAGCTCTTGGACTAATTGGTGCCACTGGCGCAGTCCGTCTCAGTTGCTATACCCGTTCCAGACAGTATCTCATGAGGTGGGTGCTTAACTACTTACACCTGAGGCTAGAGAAAAGGAAAGGAGGCGGGGGAGAAAGGAAGGAGTCTATGTTTTTCTAGTGGGTTGAACTGCACTAATGATTGAGGGTCGTGTTGGAATGGCCCCGAGTGTAAGATCCTGAGGTTGAGGTGAAGAAGGAAAAGTACATGACCGCGAGCTGAGGCCCAGATGGAATGGCTCAGTGGGGAAACAGTAGAGAAGGCTGCCGTTGCTACATGTATTTTAGAATCTTACTAAACGTGGGTTAACAGAACGTACTCCAGTATACATACTAGTTTGTTCTTTTTTCAGAAAGAACATTAATGAGTAATCATTTCATTTCTCAAATGCACAGTAGTTCTCTGTCAGTGAATGAAAAGCCCTTTGGATTTTTTTTCATGACCTCATTTGATGACCATTTTTGCATTAATTTAGCCTAACTACATTTATGGGGTCCTCTGGTGCCCTTACTTACTTGGAACGTTGTGCTTCTGGCCTGCTTACCTGGATTTACTCTGTTTTAGGAATTTTATTCTGGATATTAGCAGTGTTGAAATTCTGCTCCTGGTATCAAGGGGCCCTGTGAGAGAGAGTGTGGTTTTCTTAGGGTAGCACACTATTTAGAGATCAAAACTATTTAATAATTGTTCTAAGATATTTTTTGCCTTTTTTGCTTTATTAACATTTTTCACTGATAGTGCAAAATCAACAGTGGGTCCAACTGCTGGCACCTTATCATGAGTCAAGGTAGTGGTATCAAACTGTACTAGTAATGACTGTGTTCTTCACCAACATGCATCCTCTGAAAAAAAAAAAAGCACCAGTTTCACTTAATACCTTTGATAAAACGGTAAAACTTAATTCATTTTATTAAATCTTGACCCTTGAGAATATACTTTTTAAATATTCTGTGTGATGGAATGGGAGGTGTGCATAAAGCACTTCTGTTGCATAATTGTCCAATAATGGTTTTAATGAAAACCACTTGTGTGAGTTGCAGGCAGAGCTAATGGCATTTTTCATGTAACACCATTTTTACTTCAAAGATTGATAAACTATAGTTATTCAGACTTAGATATTTAGCAGACATATTTTCAGAAATAAATGAGTGTGCCTGTCACTCCAAGGAAAACAGTTGCCAATGACAAAATTACAGATTTCAAGTGAAAATTAGAATATTGGAAACTTGTATCAGCCACCATGAGTTTGACAGCTTCCCAATACTTACGAGACTTTTCTGATGAGATAAGTGGTGATATTAACAGATTTGATTTTTAATATTATACAATGAAATGTGTTAACATCTGGAAAATCTGTATAACTTAATGCACAAATATTTTCCAGATGATCAGTGCATGATGTTACATAGGTGTATGCATAGGTGAAAAGCATGCATAGGTGAAAGATCCATTTAAAATGCAAGATAGAACAATTAATTTTAATGTAACTGTATGAAAAGTTCATTGATATGGTTTCAGATTCCAAATTGTACCCAACCTTTGAAAATTACTGCTTGTCAAGTTTTGGTGTAATAGTGAAAAAGAATATGCACAATTATCAGGAAAGGCTGTTAACATACTCCTCCCTTTTCCAACCACAGGTCTGTGTAAGACCGGATTTTCTTCATAGACTTCAAAGTAACATTTTGCAACAGATTGAGTGCAGAAGCACATGTGAGATTTCAGCTAGTCTTCTATGAAACTAAACATTAAAGGGATTTGCAAAAATGTAAAACAATGCCGCTCTTTTCCCTAAATTAAAAGAAAAAATAATATGGTTGTTTCTAAAATAAAAATGTTACTTATGTCGACATGTAACTGCTTTATTACTGTTATCTGAAAATAACTTAATAGATGTTCAAAAATTTTCTTAGTTTTAATTTCTAGTGTGGTAAATATACATGGATGTAATAACCCATTTAAGTAAAAGCTCTTTAGGTTCCTCAATAATTTTTTTTTTTTAATGATTTTTTTGTGTGTGTGCGTGAGGAAGATCAGCCCTGAGCTAACATCCATGCGAATCCTCCTCTTTTTGCTGGGGAAGACCGGCTCTGAGCTAACATCTATTGCCAATCCTCCTCCTTTTTTTTTTTCTCTTTTTCTCCCAAAAACCCCAGTAGATAGTTGTATGTCATCGTTGCACATCTTTCTACTTGCTGTATGTGGGAGGCGGCCTCACCATGGCCGGAGAAGCAGTGCATCAGTGCGTGCCCGGGATCTGAACCCTGGCCGCCGCCAGTAGCGGAGTGTGCGCACTTAACTGTTAGGCCACGGGGCTGGCCCCTCTTTAGGTTCCTAAATAATTTTTAAGTGTAAAGGAGTTCTGAGATCATAAAGTTTAAAAACACTGAATTAGATTATCTCAACAATTAAGCTATTATTTCTTAGTTCTTGTTATTTTAATGACATAATTCTTTTTTGTTTTAAATTTTTTGTTTATTGGAGAAACATTGGTTTATAATGATGACATAATTCTTCTAAAGGAGAAAGAAACTCTTCCTGTTGTAATTTATTAGTGATTAAGTTGCTATAATTAAATTATTTGTTAGGGATTGTATTAAACACCTCATATATATTACTTAATTTTCACCAGAACCCTGTGAAGTATAAATACTATTATTATTTGCATTTACAGATAAGAAAATTGAATCTCAAAAAGCTTAACTAACTTGCCCAAGATCACACAACTAGTTAGTGGTGGAGCCAGGATTTGAATCTGGCATCTTGACATCAGAGTTCACATTTTTGATCACATAAAATGTTTGTCAAAATGGCCTACTCTTCTCTTAGATTTATTGTCGGTTAATAGTTGTATCTAAGATGATATTTACTTACATAACTCATATAAGTTGCTTATATAACTCATATATTCTTTCATCTCTTTCCTCTTCTTTCATAAAAGTTTCTTTTCCTCTTCTCTACTTTTTCTTTTTTCTTTTTTTTGTGAGGAAAATCAGCCCTGAGCTAACATCCATGCCAATCCTCCTCATTTTTTTGCTGAGGAAGACCGGCCCTGAGCTAACATCTCTTGCCAGTCCTCCTCCTTTTCTCCCCAAAGTCCCAGTAGATAGTTGTATGTCATAGTTGCACATCCTTCTAGTTGCCGTACGTCGGATGCTGCCTCAGCATGGCCGGTCGAGCGGTGCATCGGTGCGCGCCCGGGATCCGAACCCGGGCCGCCAGTAGCGGGGCATGCACACCCAACTGCTAAGCCATGGGGCCGGCCCCTCTACTTGTTCTTTTCTAAGTATAGAAGGGAAGTCAAAGTCATAGGGGGCAGAAACAGTATCAGTTGAGTGTCTACCATATTCTAGGAAGTATACATCCTACTTAACCTTCATAATAATACTGTTAAACAGCTGTTACCATTAATGAGGAAACTGAGGCTTGGAGAGCTTAAGTGACTCTCCTAAGTTAGGAAGTAGAAGGATCAAGATTCAAAGTCAGGTCTTATTTTTCCTAAAAGTGGTTGTTCACTTTCTATTTTATCTACTTCCTCCCAAGCAACAAGAGTGGGTAGGGAAAAATGAGAGAAACAGCATTTATTTCTCTGCCCAGTTCTTTTTTTTCTATTCCCTTTTCTCTGCATACCTACAGAGTCCTTTTCTTCTGAACTTGGGTCATCTGGGCTGTTGATACCTCTCTTGACTCACTGTGATCTGTGTGACTGCAGCTGGGTAGGCTGACTGGAAGAGAGACAGAGTGTTTTGGATTTAGGTACTTTGATTTAGTATTTAGGTATTTTGATTTGATGTTTGAAGCAATATCTGTACTCTTTTGGGAGATGGTTGGGCTGGCTTTAGTGCCATGTGCTTTTTTCCAGTCTTCACAGAAGTGATCCTTTTGGTCGTTCAGACCAAGATTTATGTATTTTTTATTTATTTTATTAAGAGTTTTTTTGTTTTTTTTTTTTTTTTTTTTTGGTGAGGAAGGTTAGCCCCAAGCTAACATCTGCTGCCAATCTTCTTTTTTTGCTTGAGGAAGATTGGCCCTGAGCTAACATCTGTTCCAGTCTTCCTCTATTTTGTACGCGGGTCACTGCCAGAGTGTGGCTGACAAGTGGTGTAGATCTGCGCCTGGAATCCAAACCCTGAACCCAGGCTGCCGAAGGGAGCCTGCAGAACTTCAACCACTAGCCCATGGGGCCGGCCCCAGACCAAGATTTATTTTGACAGAATAATCCCTACCCTAAAAGCCTTTAACTAGACAAAAAGAGAAGCAAGCAGCTTTGGATTCTAATAGCTTTGGAACAAATTTGCTAGTATGAATTCTTCTACCAGGGATTCTTATTAGTTTTTTTAATCTAGTTGGAGAAAGGATGTTAACATAAGGAGTAATGAGAAAGTGTCTGAACAGTGTTCTCTCATATAAGATACCATTTATTGAACACCTACCGTGTACTAAGTTCTTTGTAAGGATTATTTATTTCATTTAATCTTTACAACCGTTCTTTGAGGTATTATTTCCTGTCTCCTTTTACAAATAATAAATAAGATAACTGAGACTAAGTGAAGGGAAGCAATATGCATCTCTTATAACAAGGTAGGGAAGCCAGGAATTTAATGCAGGTAATAGATGGGAGTTGAAAGGCTTTAAATTAGTGGAGGGAAGAAGGGAAGGCATTTCAGGTGTTAGGAGTTACCAGGTAAAACAGTCAGGAAAGATTGGTATTTGTTGTTTAGGAGAGGTTTCATTTTAGGGAGTAGGAAATAAAGATTAAGTAGGAGAGCTCCCAGGTAGTGGTGTAATCAAATCACAGGATTTGGATTTGGAGGTGAAAAACAATTGGGGAGCCATTTATTGTTCATTGATGACCACAGTGTTGTTCAGGAAGATTGATCTGATGATACTGTACTGAATGAATTGAACAGAAAGAGACTCTAGTCAGCAAAACCCAACCAGCTACTGCACATAGAGAACGAACATCTAAATTGAGGCGGTAGCCTTGGCCTTGGGAAAGGGAAGATGAGAATGGCTTCTAGAAAAATTACGAAAGTGATATAGGGAGGAAATTGAATGAATTTATAGGCTGAAATTGTATACCAGCAATTAGCTTGCACATTAGTTAATAATTGGACTGCTGCTGTGTTGAAGTAGAGGTGATATAGATTGATCCATGTGAGCTAGTAGGATTTTTTTTCTTAAATAAAAAAAATGTTTTATGCAGTAGAGTTTATTGATATATAACGTATTGACTTTTGGGTAGAATAATTATATGCATCTCTGTAGAGGTTATTAATAAGAATGTAACTGGTGTGGCGCTGTAACAGTTGGAAATTGAGTAATCGGAGAGAGTGGTTGAGGTGTTTTATACACAGTGGTGTACTGGTCGTGGTGGAATGGTTGATTCTGAAGCTGCATAGTCAAAATTACTTTAAAAAAGTCTCTTTTAAAAGAGTCATGTCAGATATCACGGTACTGTGTCTCATTAAGTCCAGCACAGTCTATTTTTCTTCGAGGTTGTCTTTCTTCCTTGTTTTGAGCACAGGATAGTTCACTGTTATTTAGAGGCCAGGTTATGTAACAAATACATATTTAACATTAGAGTCACACTTAGGACTTTGAGAACCAAAGAAATTAGTTGGTTTAGATCTCAGATCTCTTGCTGACTCTGGAGCTGCTCCTTGAGTGGAATGTCAAGAGTCAGCACTGTTCGCATTTCCCTGTGTGTCTCTTCTCCTCTGCCCTCTCCATGGCGTGGTTGAATTTGTGTGAGTGAAATGCAGGAATGATGAGACTCTGTATCTAGATGTGTGTACACTCACACTCATACACATTGTGTTTGATTTATATATGATAAGAAACTTGGCAGCTCTACTAATTTCCGTGGCATCAATTCTAAAAGGAATGGTTAGCCTTCTATGTTATATAGAGAGAAGTTACTTAAATTTGAATAAAAAAGTAATTTGTCACTTTTGCATAGTCTTACTAGCATGAGTCCACCTCTTCCTCCTTCCACTTAAGTTGAGCAGTAACTATTGTGATGGAATACTGGGGCAAAAGCATATTTCCACATAACAGAGTAGACACTTTATACATATTTATACAAGTGAAAAGTATGTTTCTGTGAACTTTTATGTTCACTAAGCGTCTTTTAAGTTAGCAATTTTTATTTTATTTTATTTTTTTCTAAAGATTTTATTTATTTATTTTTCCCCCAAAGCCCCAGTAGATAGTTGTATGTCATAGCTGCACATCCTTCTAGTTGCTGTATGTGGGACACAGCCTCAGCATGGCCGGAGAAGCGGTGTGTCGGTGCGCGCCCAGGATCCGTACCCGGGCTGCCAGCAGTGGAGCGCGCACACTTAACCGCTAAGCCACGGGGCCGGCCCTAAGTTAGCAATTTTTAAATTGTATGTTAAAAAAGTAATATTTGCAGATTATGAAAAATTGAAACAGGACAAAAGGCTATATACAATGAAAAGTAAATCTCCTTCCCACCCTCTGTTCCCTAGTGGTCCTTCTCAGAGGCAGCCACTGTTGTTAGTTTCTTTTTTTTCTTTTCTTTTTTTTTTTTTTTTTTGTGAGGAAGATCAGCCCTGAGCTAACATCCATGCTAATCCTCCTCTTTTTGCTGAAGAAGACCGGCTCTGAGCTAACATCTATTGCCAATCCTCCTCTTTTTTTTTTCCCCCAAAGCCCGAGTAGATAGTTGTATGTCATAGTTGCACATCCTTCTAGTTGCTGTATGTGGGACGCGGCCTCAGCATGGCCGGAGAAGTGGTGCGTCGGTGCACGCCCGGGATCTGAACCCAGGCCGCCAGTAGCGGAGCGCCCGCACTTAACTGCTAAACCATGGAGCCGGCCCTGTTGTTAGTTTCTTATGTGTTTTTCCAGAGAGATGGAGAAAACATATAATATTCTTAGTTAAATAGGTACAGGCAGTATGTCTTGAGCATCTAGATTGCTGTTTTCATAATATTTTTGTTTATATTTGATTAGCAGAGCTAGAAAGTGTCCAGAATCCTTAATTGACTCAATCGTCAAGCTTGGAGGGAGACCAGCTCTACTTTAGCCTGACTTGGAATTGTACTGGTCTGGAACCTTGATGTAAATAGCAGGGGATACTGAGAGAGATATGGACCAGTGGGGCAGAATAGGAGCAGCTTTCATGAATTAAATATTCATAATGTGGTGGCATTGTTTGATTTGGAGCATTATGCGAATTTAGAATTTCTATATACCTATCTATGCTTGAATGTTAAGTACCAAACTATACCAGAACTAACTTGAATTTACTTTTTATTAAAATATCATTTTATCTTTTATGCTAAAATGTGCTATTTGTGGATAAAGAAAAATTAATCTGTTAAATTCAAGGAGTCAGAATTTGTATATTCTTCCTGGATTTATGTATGTTTAACACTAATCATAGAATGCATGTCAGATAACAAAGGAGCTCGTTTGATTTGGGAACGTTGTCGTTAGAAAGATAAAAGCAGAATGTTACTGGTATGTTTTGTATTGTGTTTCAAATCGTTCTCTCCCTGCTCTTTTTGTTCTTTTTCAGTTTTCCAAATATTTGTACCTTTCTGATCTTAGTGCTCAAATTTATTTTAAAATCACTTTATAAACCTGCCATCTTTGAAGAGTGACATTTGGTTGTTGAACAGATTTTTTTGGAAGACTCTTAAGTTTAAACATGTGACACTGGATACGTAGTGATTACATTGGCCTGGAATTTATGGAAGAAAGTCATCTTGGCTACACCCGTTCTACATAAGAACATAAAATCTGCTGAAGAACTTTCTACTAGAAGGTTTATTATAACTTGCTTACTTTTCAGAATTTTATGTAGAAAAGAAATGCTGCTGACTGTTTTAAGAAACAAAACATGTTTCTGGGAATTGGGCATGTCTAGAACAAGAAAGGAAAACATTTCCCGTAGTTATTTTCCATACCTGAGAGTCACCAAATAAAATAACATTGACTTCACATGGGTCTATATCCTAAGAGATTATGTTTAGAGTTGCGATAAATTTGTAGGATTTTTTTTATTTGTCAGGACATTTTTGTTGAATATTGAAAGTAAATGATAATGATACAATTACAAGTGGGTATTCTCCTTGTTGGTATTATTTTAACGAAAAGCTGAAGATAACAATGCACTTTTTTTGCTTCGTGATTAAAAATCGACTTACGTCATCTTATTTGTTCATTAAGGATCACTAGGGGAGCTGCTCTCATGGGTGGCTCTGGGTGGTGTGAGATGGCCTTGCAGAATGCTTTGCAGCTCTTATTGGCTGTGAATTTGGAGTGATGAAAAAATGTTTCAGTGTACTTTGATATTATTAAGAATGATGTCTAAAGAAGGAAGGAAGAGAATTATATTTTCTGAGTGGTGGTGTTTGGTAGTTTATATTGCCATTGATATTCATCAGATCATTTTCTTTAGGGGAAAAATTAGATTTACTTAAAAAATTTTAAGTGGGCTTGAGACTTTGGAGATAGGTTTTGCTAATAAAAGGATATTGATTTCCCCCATAAGTCTTGTTGATAGCTGGCATGGTGGGAACAAGTATTTTCAGTAATCTGACTTCTGGCATGTGACATTTCATAGCGGAGAGAAATTCTTTGAAGAGGTGAATAAATGTTGTGTGAATGTTCACTATCCAAAGTGGCAAAGATCAGTCAGTATGTTTCAGAATTTTGTCCAATAGGGAACAGATTACATTCTTTTTAGCTTCTCTCTTCATCCCTCACGATACTTGTCACATGCTCCCAAAGATCTACTTTTCCTCACCACATCTTTCATTCTAGCTTTTCTAAGCTCTAAAAAAATGAAGTAGGAGAGTTCTTGGTGCTGTTAGTGAATTGGTAGGAATCTGGGAGAGCTATCTTAAATGCCTTGTTATCTGAATAGTCCAGAGAAAGGAAAATTACGCTCTTTATGGATGATTTGAAATATTGCCTACTATGTGCCAAGCATATCACAAGCTTTGTTTTATTAAATCTTTCCAGCATTCCCACAAAGTATAGATGAGGAAACTGAGATTTGAGGAGATCATTCCCCTCCAGATAATCGAGCTAGTAAATGAGGAAGTTGGGATTCAGGTTCTGGTCCTGTACAGCTCCAAAGTCCATGCCTTTCTTAGTGGGTCACTTGTTTGTCAGTACTCAGGTATGTGCAACATAGTCGAAAAGTAACCCAAATAGTTCATTTTGTCCCAAAATATATCCTGTATTATATTTAATGACAGATTAAGGAGTTTATTGCCTATAATATTAAATTTTCATTACCTGATTTAATAGGAGCCTGAAAATTCTTGCCCTGAACCTTTTTTCCAGAAAGATAATTCTGTAAGATTGATTCAAAGTGCCAGCCTTGGGTAAGATACTTAGATTTGTATTTTATTCTTCTTGTGTTTGTGTTTTATGCTTTTTCTAGTTCGAGAGAAAAAGTCAAGTATTTTGGCATGGGTGGATGCAGACAGTAAGAAGTAAAAGTATATACTAGCTATGGTAGTGAATAATATTCTGTAAAAGTTATTCTAAAATCTGTACTGAATAATAGTATTTGGATCTTCAAATAAGAGCCCCTTTCAGAAAATTGAGTGGATTTGAATGTGAATTGACCTGCTTCATCATCAAATTATGATTTTAAGAAATTAAAAAATATATATATATAGATGGTGATTATGGTTGTGGTGCCTTTATGTTTTACTTTTAAGTTTCTGCTTTAAAATTTGTTATGGTCTGAAATGGGCCATACAATTTTCGTTTCAGTGTTGTGTTAATTCTTAGTATTATTTCCTGGAGGAATTTTTACATACAAATGCCCCCCTGCTCCTTATATTAAGAACGGAGAACTATATAGCTGATACTTCTGTTTTCACTCTGACCATCAGGAAGCTCAGAGCCAAATTAATGGCCTAATTTTTGCAATATAGTGAGATCTTATAGCCTGCTAGAAGTCTTTGTCATATTTGCTTATTTACTTTCATTTAAAGATTCTATCATCGATATATTTTTTTTGGTAAGGCGCCTCAAATTTGTGGTGGAATAAAGCAAGGCATAAATAAATAAAATAATGGAAAAACAAACTCCACCATGACTAGAGCTGAAACAAAATGAGAGAATAACAGCCTTGCAGTTTTTAAAAGAAAGATAAAAACTTGTTTCTTTATTGCATCTATTTCTGAATTTACATTTGTGCTTGTATTGAAGCCTTCATATTCATAATAAAGTGAAATATTCACCTTAGTAAACCTGATAGTGTCCAACACGGGAGAGCTGTAATAGAGTAATAAAATTGACAGCCAGTTATATCAACCTTTCCCTGCCTCCTCCACTTTCCAGTAATCTTACTAATGACCCAGTGAAATAGGTAAAGGTAGAAGGAGTTATATATGCATTAAACTAGATAATATATACATGTAAACTAGGAAATCATTTTCTGAATAATAGAGTTGATCCCACTCTGATTCCAGGCAACAATCATTTCTTTCTTAGACAAATGCTGTAGTCTCCGAACTAGTCTTCTTTTATTTCCTCTCCTACCTATCTCCAGTTCATTCTTCGTAAATAATCAGAGTAGTCTTTAAAAAATACTGTTTAATGTTATACCCCTCTGTTTAAAGTCTGCTGTTGTGGCCCATTGGTCTTAGAGTTTGTATTGCTTACCAGACCCTACACAGCTTTGAATGATGTAGCTCCTGCTTAAGTTTCCAAGCTGTGATTACCACTCTCTGCATAGTCCCTTCACTCTAGTCTCATGACCTTTGAACAGACCCCCCTTCCTGGAATGCTCTTTCCCTTGCTCTTCGTAGGGTGGATTATTTGCATCCTTCAAATCTCAATTTAGATGTTATTTCTTCTACCTTATCTAGAATACTATTATCCACCTCTCATATTATTCTTTTTATTTTCTTCATACTATTTTCACCATTTTAATTATGTGGTTTGTTTACTGACTTTTGGTCTGCCTGTCCCCAATGGAATGTAATTACCATGAGCTTGGTGACTTTGCCTGCCTTATTTACTACTCTGTCTTATTTACTACTTTGTAGCTACTCATAAAACATTTGTTAAGAATGAATGAATGAGGTTACTAGCTACTTATAAGCCAGCTTCTTGGGTTTGTCCTTCTAGTACCACTTTCCTGGCCATGCTTATATCGTGATACTTCTAATTGTGGGGCCAGAAGAGGGAGTTAACAGGGAATGAATGTCAAGTGTTAGGCATTGTGCAGAGGGTGTTTGGTGTAGTGACTTAGTTAATCATCAGAGCAGTTTATGAGCGTTTTACTGTTACCATTTTACAATTGAGGAAGCTTAGAGGTCAACTATGACTACACACAGTGTACTAAGGGCTAAAGCTGGGAATGGAACCCAAGATTGTCTGACTCTAGAGCCTCTAAAGCACAAAGTGTTAGGGAATTCTGTGGAGAAGCTGCTCATAGGCAGGAAAGTAGGATTTTGGTCACTTAAAAAAAGGGGAGATGGATCTTATTTCTTCATTTTTTTTCCCTCTTTTTTTTCACCCTTTCACTGTTGTAAGCCTATCCTTAGAGTCACCATTCACTCATCCTTCTCCAGATGAAATGAATCACATTCACTGTTTTCTTGAGAATTCTTTATAACTTTTGTACAGTCCTCTTACAGCAGGATTTTAAAAAGTTGAGCCATAGTTAGTGAGCAGGGAGGATTTAACATTACTTTTTGGCTTCCTCCTTGCTGTTAAATAGTGAACATTAGGTGTGGGAGACTGGGTAGCTATTCAGAGTATGGAAGGGGGCGGGGAAGGTGAATAAAAGGCAACACAGGAGCAGAGTCTAGCAGGCCATGTGGACTGGGCTACTGGAATGTTATGTTTCAGTCTGTTATTATATAGTACATTAAATCAAACCATACCAATGTTTGTCTTAAAACATTAAGGAGCATTAGTGAGGCATTGTATTATAGGGAGATCAGTGTATTTTTATAAATGTAGAATTTTTAGAAATACATGCAAATATTTTTCCTTTAAAAGAGTAAATATGTCAGAATGGAAAGCATAGTATGAGATAGTTGACTTCAATATTAATTTTTATTATTACTGAAGGTAGTTAGGAGGAAAGAGAATTGAAATGGAATATATTTGTTTTCCTGTTTCTTTTAATATAGATGGATATGTTAAAATTATTTTTTCTTACACTTATTCTTCTTCCTTTCTTTTGTTATTATTATTATTACTTGAGATTATGGAATAAAACTACTTAAGCATTCACTGTCATTATTACTGAATTAACATTTAGATGTGATTATTGGCATGACAGAAATTGCTTTAAGTATTAAAAACCTAGTCTGAGGGCTGGCCCCGTGGCTTAGCGGTTAAGTGCGTGCGCTCTGCTGCTGGCGGCCCGGGTTCGGATCCCGGGCGCGCACCGACGCACCGCTTCTCCGGCCATGCTGAGGCCGCGTCCCACATACAGCAACTAGAAGGATGTGCAGCTATGACATACAACTATCTACTGGGGCTTTGGGGGGAAAATAAATAAATAAATAAAATCTTTAAAAAAAAAAAAAAAACCTAGTCTGAGTTTAAACCATATGTATACTCTAATTGTTTCAAATAATACCATCAAGTTTTATTAGTGATGATTTCAAGAATTTCACTAGCATCAGTCTGTTAACATAACACTATAAATCTTCTTCTATCTGTATTGTGGATACATTTAATTAATGTTTGGAAACTTAAGGTTTGAGTTTTCAGATCTTATCGTATAACCAAGCATTTGTAATCTTAAATGGACGGTCTTGTACAGAGTGTTGGGGAGAACTCTTTTATTAGGTTAAATTAGGATGGGCAACCTATGGTCCACTCGCCAGCTGCCTTTTTGTTTAAATGAGTTTTATTGGAACACAGCCATACTCATTCATTTTACCTGTTGTCTATAGATGCTTTTCCATTACAACAACTTAGGTGAGCAGTTGTGACAGAGACCATATGGTCCTCAGGCTCATACAAGTCTCATGTATGCACAAATATTTACTAAATAGCCTCATAAGGAAAAGTTTGCTGACCCATGGCTTACATTAATAATTATAATTTACCATAGCAAACTTCCATATTATGTAGTTTTCCACCTTTGCCTCTCTATCCCCTTGTCATTTTTAATAATTATTCTTCTTTCTTTTCTTTATTCTTTTTGTTGATCATATTTTCTGATTCACTGATTCTTTCTTCTGTCTTCTCCATTCTGCTACTGATACCACCCAGTGAATTTTTTTTTAGATATTGTTCAGTTCTAAAATTTCCTCTTGGTTCTTTTTTATAGTTTGTGTTTATCTGCTGAGAATTTCTATCTTTGCATTCATTTCAAATGTGTTTACTTTTACCTCTTGGAGCATAGTTATAATAGTTGCTTTATGGTCTATTCCTGATAATTCTAACATCTGAGTCTTTTCAAGGTTGGCATGTATTGATTGTCTTTCCCTTAAGGAATTGGACACATTTTCTTGGTTCTTTGTATGTCAAGTAATTTTGGATTGTGTCCTAGACACTGTAAATGTTATGCTTTATAAATTCTGGATTGTTTGGAGAATGTTTTTTAAGCAGGCAATCAATCTTGCTAGATTTGACTGCAAGTTCTTGAGAATTGGTTACATTTTCCTATTTTTGTATGTTGAGTAATTTTAGATCGTGTCCTGGACATTTAAAATTTTATGTTTTGGGGCTGGCCCTGTGGCTTGGCGGTTGGGTGCGCGCGTTCCGCTGCTGGCGGCCCAGGTTCGGACCCCGGGCGCGCACCGACGCACCACTTCTCCGGCCATGCTGAGGCCGCGTCCCACATACAGCAACTAGAAGGATGTGCAACTATGACATACAACTATCTACTGGGGCTTTGGGGGAAAAAATAAATAAATAAAATTATAAAAAAAAAATTTTATGTTTTGTAGATTCTGGATCCTGTTAGAATCCTATAGAGAATTGTGATTAAAAAAATTTTTTTTAAGCAGACAGACAACTTGATTAGGCTCGAGGCTCAAGTTTTCTGTTGCAGGGGCAGTTCTAATCTTGAGTCATTTTCAAAGCTTTTAATAGACTGTTTTGGATCTGTCCTATTTATATACCAACTCAGAGGTGAGCCTGGAACTTATGTGGGTTCATACAAAGAATTAGGGATCCTGCTTCTCCAGTTTTCTTCTTTGGAATTCCCCAATACTCCTTGACCCAGAGTGACTCTTTCCTTCATTTCCTGTGGCCAGGAAGAAGGGGTTTCTGTTGGAGTTTTAGCCACTTGCATTGGTGCTCTGTTGCATAATTCCATGACGAGATCCCAGCTTCAAGGCAAAGCTTGTAGAGAAAAGAAGATAAAACAGATAACAACCAAAGAAAAAAAGGGACCCACCCCCCCATCACATGGGATGTTTCACCAAGTTAGACTGCTTTCCACAATCCACCCGTTTTTGTTTACTCTTCAGAGTTTACAGGTATGTTTTTTTTTGTATTTTGTTTAGAGTTTTTAGTTGTAATCAGAGAGAGAGAGAGAGGCTGTAGTGGGTTTTACTCCACTTTGGCTGAATGGAACCATTTTGTACTCTGCCAGCAAAAGTATGAGATTTCCAATTGCTCCTCATCCTCGGCACTTGGTATTTTCATTTTTTGTAAAGCCAATTTAATAGGTATTAGCTCATTGTGATTTTAATTTGCATTCCCTAATGACTAAGGATGTTGAGCATCTTTTCCTATGTTTATTTGCCACCTGTACATCTGTTTTGCTGAGGTGTCATATGTTCAAAACTTTTGCCATTTAAAAAATGTTAGGTTGTTGTCTTATTGCTGAGTTTTGAGAGTTCTCTATATATTCTAAATACAAGTTCTTTATCAGATACGAGATTTTGCAGATATGTCTCTCATTCTGTCTTCTCTTTTCGTTCTTGTAACAGTGTCTTTCACAGAGTAAACATTTTTAATTTTGAGATGTCCAATTCATCAATTTTTTAAATTTTCTTTTTTATATAGATCATGCTTTTGATGTCGTATCTAAGAACTCTTGGCCTAATCTGCGGTCACAAATATTTCCTCCTTTAGTTTCTTCAAAAAGTTTTATCATTTTAAATCTTACACTAGATTCATGATACATTTTGAATTAATTTGCATATAAGAGGTGAGGATTAGCTGGAGAGCTTCATTGTTTTGCATATGGTTTTCCAATTGTTCTACCACCATTTGTTAATTGATTGTTATTTCTAGGGCCGGCCTGGTGGCATAGTGGTTAAGTTCCCATGCTACACTTCGGTGGCCCAGGGTTTGCAGGTTTGGATCCCAGGCGTGGACCTGTGCACTGCTTATCAAGCCAGGCTGTGGCCGGCATCCCACGTATAAAGTAGAGGACCATGGGCATGGATGTTAGCCCAGGGCCAATCTTCCTCAGCAAAAAGAGGAAGATTGGCAACAGATGTTAGCTCAGGACTAATCTTCCTCACCAAAAAAAAAAAAAAAAAAGATTATTATTTTCCCCATTTAATTGCCTCTGCACCTTTGTGAAAAATCAGCTCATCAGGTTTGTGTGGCTCTGTTTCTGTATTTTCTGGCTGTGGTTTGACCCACAGAGGTAGAGGATTTACCATGTAGGGATGATGTGGGAGATTGTGTACCCCCTTTCTTAGGGATACATGTTGAAAATGGTTGCGTTACATGCAGGTCTAGATGATCACTGTTGTCTACATCAACTTAGCATTGCACGGTAAACCTAGCATTGCACCATATGGATGAAAAGAAACATTCTCACTCCTCCCCCCCAGAAAGGAGTTACAAGATCAGAAAGAGCTAGAATCATTGATAGAATCCCCATACAATTTGTACAGAATAGTAATGCCAAACCTACAATAATCAAGAATATCTCCTCTAGCTCTTCCATAGTCAGAGTTCTTTTATTAATTTTAAAATTTTATTTTTTTTTGTGAGAACGTGTATCTATAACCTAATATTTACCATTTTAACCATTTTTAATGCGTCTTCCCCAATTTGTCATGGTTCTTTTTAACCTAAGTTCTACTATGGGAATTTTAGAACATTGTATTTATGATCTCATATTCATATTACATTTTTAAAATGCTCTACCAGTTCAGGTAAATGTCAAGGCCTTGAAAATTTTCCAAAGTTCAGAGTTATACTCATAAAAACTTGTAGCCAGTAGTAGAATGTCCAGCAAAGGTTGACTTTTGTCATATGTGAATGGCTAGGTCTTTCAGTTCTTTTTTGAAGGATATGTTTTAAAATCTGTCAAATGTGTGTTCCCCACCTGTTATTATCTGGATCTATATCCAGAAGAATCTGGTATATCAGCGTATTTTATTATTTGGTTATTATCTGAGGTCATTTGAGTGATTCAGATGTAGAATACAAATGAAGTTGCTAATTCCACTTCATCGTTAATGAACTTTCTTCAAGGTGGGCAATTTTGGAGGAAGAGAAGTACTTTGTTGCCTTCTGCCTTTGCTTTGTCATATGGATTGAGTGTATTTTAATCTGAATTGGATGTTAGTAAACACTTTTTTTTTTTTTTTTTAAAGATTTTATTTATTTTATTTTTTCCCCCCAAAGCCCCAGTGGATAGTTGTGTGTCGTAGCTGCACATCCTTCTAGTTGCTGTATGTGGGACTCGGCCTCAGGATGAACGGAGAAGTGGTGCCTCGATGCGCACCCGGGCCGCCAGCATCGCAGCGCGCGCACTTAACCACCAAGCCACAGGGCCGGCCCAGTAAACACTTTTAAACATTAGTCTGTCTTAGAATCAAAATCGTGAGAACTAGGGCCGGCCCCGTGGCTTAGCGGTTAAGTGCGCGCGCTCCGCTGCTGGCGGCCCGGGCGCGCACCAACGCACTGCTTCTCCGGCCACGCTGAGGCCGCGTCCCACATACAGCAACTAGAAGGATGTGCAGCTATGACGTACAACTATCTACTGGGGCTGTGGGGGAAAAAAATAAATAAATTCAAAAAAAAATTAAAAAAAAAAAACCAAAACGTGAGAACTAAAAACTATGTTTGAAATTTGTGAGTATATCATTCTTTTTTCATGTGGGCATCATTTTGTCTCACAGAAAGTATATTTTTGTCTTAGGTAGAAGTATTAACAGCGTGGTCAGCAGCCATTTTCTTTGGCAATATGGGTCTTTTTTTTTCTTTAAATATTCTAAGCAGAGTATGTTTCTGGGTAAACTTAAATGTAACTGTCAGGAAATCAATTTGCTGTATATGGTGAGTTGTGTCCTGAGTTAGTGGAAAAGCAGAGCTAGAAGGAGGGCTTTTCTGGCTAAGCACTTTGAGACTAATGTTTCTGGATTTGTAAAAAATGCAGTATAATGGTTCCTAGTTGTTAACATTCAAATGGTGATTTCTAGAGACTTTTAGAGCAAAAACTCAATGGGAAGGAAGGTATAGGCTTGCACTTCCAAAATCTAAAGAGCTTTGAAAACTCTTTTTTTTCTGGCAAATTGGCACAAACTCTGGACAGAAAGACAGAAGTTTGAATATTCATATATTTTGCAGTAGAGATGTTAATATGTTTGATTAAGGGGTGCAGCCTTAGACCCTGCTGGAGGTATTAATATACAGAATAATCACTGTATTAACTTTATAACATTGGAAAAATTCTGAATTCCAATATGGGATTTTGGACCTGAATTAACAGCCCAACATTAAATTGAATTGAAACAAGATTAAAATTGGCTAGTTTTATTTCCCTGCAGTTTCAGTGGGAAAAGTTAAACGGAGCAGTGAAGAAAATTTTGTTTTTCTTAGAACACTGGTATCTTTTTTTTTTTTTTTTGTGAGGAAGATCGGCCCTGTGTTAACTTCTGACAATCCTTTTCTTTTTTTGCTGAGGAACACTGGCCCTGGGCTAACATCCATGCCCATCTTCCTCTACTTTATATGGGACGCTGCCACAGCATGGCTTGACAGGCGGTGCGTCGGTGCCCGCCCAGGATCCAAACCGGCGAACCCCGGGCCCCCGCAGCAGAGCGTGCGCACCTAACCCCTTGCGCCACCAGGCCAGCCCCTAGAACACTGATATCTTTTTCTAACACATTCTGTTATATCCAAAGTTAAAGCAGGAGTAGATATGTTATAGCGTTTCGGTTTGAGAATACAGTTTCAGTTTTGCTTTTGTCTATACAGAGTTACTAAAGTTGTGACCTCTGAGATTTCTGTAGTTGCTCGGTAGCGTGATTCAGGATGTTCTGCTTTTCGGGACATTTTACATGCTTGATGTCTACACTTCACAACCTTAAACTCTATTTCAGTCCTTTCTGTTTCATCTTTCATAATAACATGCATTAATCTTTTTTTTTTTTTATAATTTTATTTATTTTTTTCCCCCAAAGCCCCAGTAGATAGTTGTATGTCATAGTTGCACATCCTTCTAGTTGCTGTATGTGGGACGCAGCCTCAGTGTGGCCGGAGAAGCGGTGCGTTGGTGCGCGCCCGGGATCCGAACCCGGGCTGCCAGCAGCGGAGCACGCACACTTAACCGCTAAGCCACGGGGCTGGCCCACGTGCGTTAATCTTCTCAGCATAGTTTCCTTCTTGCGTTTGAGATGGGCTCGCTCTTTGGTGCCACCTAGGTAAGTAGAAGTTAGCTGAAGATGCTTATTATTATCAGCTGAAGTCTCCATTCTAGAATTTGATCCTATAGTCTCTAGTAGGAGAGCTCTAGCCCTTATCTTTTATGAAGCTTTTCCTAATGTAGGAAAGGGTTAAGTTTTTAAAAACACTATTGTGATAAAATATGCATATCATCAAATTTGCTCATTTATAGTGTACAATGCAGTAGTTTTTAGTGCATTCATAGCTATGTGCAACCATTACCACAGTCAATTTTAGAATATTTTCATCACCTCAAAAAGTAACCCCATACCTCTTAGCTGGCAGCTCCTATTTCTCCAGCCCCCCCAGTCCTAAGCAACCACTAGTATTTCTGTGCTTTTCTCTTTCTTCCTGTTCAGCCTATTCTGAACATTTCGAAAAATCAAATCATATAATATGTGCTCTTATGTCACTGACTTCTTTTGCATAGCATGTTTTCAAGGTTTATCCGTGTTGTAGCACGTATTAGTACTTCATTTCTTTTTTTTTTTTTTTTATAATTTTATTTATTTATTTTTTTCCCCCAAAGCCCCAGTAGATAGTTGTAGGTCATAGCTGCACATCCTTCTAGTTGCTGTATGTGGGACGAGGCCTCAGCATGGCTGGAGAAGCGGTGCGTGCCCGGGATCCGAACCTGGGCCGCCAGCAGCGGAGCGCGCGTGTGCTTAACCACTAAGCCACGGGGCCGGCCCATAAATTGACTTTCTAAACTAATCAGTTAATTAGTTTCTGTATGCATCAGATCTCAAAAATTAAATTTTGGACTCTTAAAATGTTTTTTTTTTAAAACATCCTGAATTAATCTGGATCATTTTCTATATAATAAACAGTGACACAGAATTTTTTTTTAGAATTAAAAATTACATAGACCATGTTTATTCAGTTTTGACTAGTGCATTTCCTTTTTAAATAAAGCTAGGTTAAATTTTCTTTTGTAGAGGTTATTTTCAAAATATGCTGGTTTATTTAAATTGGATTTCTTTAATTTTTGAAAGACATATCCCTTATGGATCAGAACTAATGTTAAAGGGAATATAGCTATTTCCAAAGCAACTGTATTTGTAACAGTGCTTCTTTTGAGAAATCATGTTATAGTATCTTGGTGAAATAGAGTATAGTGTAGAAATTTTGCCCTTATTATATGTTGCACAGTACAAGTTATCTTCCTTTTTCGTTACCAAACTGTGTAGAGGGCCAGCCCAGTGGTGTAGTGGGTAAGTTCATGCACTCCCGCGTCAGTGGCCCAGGGTTCGTGGGTTTGCATCCTCGGGCGTGGCTCTAGACACTGCTCATCAAGCCGTGCTGTGGTGGCATCCCACATATAAAATAGAAGAAGATTGGCACAAATGTTAGCTCAGGAACAGTCTTCCTTACCAAAAACAAAACAAAACAAAAACAAAAAAAACTATGTAGAGAGAAGGAGAAAGTGGAGAAGGCATAAATTGACTGACATTACCGTATTGCTCTAAAGCTTAAATAAGAAATAATGCAGAAATAGATCTTTTTCATTTATTTGTTTTCATCTCCTGAAATCAGTTGCCTGTGTCTTCTTTAAAGCAGTATTTGTGCACTGGGATTTGCACCTTTGCTTTCTGTTTCAAGGAGGCAATAATTTGAGACTATCATTTTAAGAATATTGCTTATGCTGTGTATCAGGATAGTAGCTTTTCTTGTAGTGCAGTGGGGTAAAGTTTAGGAACATTCGGTTGGGAGTTGTAAAGGAACATTAGTTTTTCAGCAAACTGGAGGGAGATTTCTGTTGACTTTCACTACTTGTTTTCTGATTTGTCAGAATCTACCTTTTGAGGAGGTACTGACTGTGAGTCAAACCCAGGGTCAGATAAAATTGCCATAGATCAAGAAGCTTCATCCTGATGAGAGTTCATCATTCATGAAATTTCAGTAAACATCTGTGCTTAAAAAATTGTGGGTCCCCTCTTTCCTTCATGGTTTAAGTAGAAAACATTCAAATAATCTCCTCATAGCTCCTTGGATTTCTCTGATGAAATTAGGTCTCTGAAAATTTTTTGTCTGCTTAATTCACATTTAATGTGGAGAGTACGTAGTGATCACTTAAATAATCAATTTAGAGTCTGTTGTGCTTTAATACTGTTTAACCTTCACCTTTTATTTCTGAAATTTTTCTCTTGTTAATTTTTTATTAGAAAAAGAAAGTAAGGAATTAGAATTTTTTTGCATTTATATTTCTGCTTAGAGTCTTAATTCAGTTATTACATGCCATCTGTCTAATCTTGCTAATGATTTTGCTTGTATTTTCTAGTGATATCATATAAATCATAGCAATTTGAACCACAGAAGTGTCAAGTGGGTATGCTACCGTATTTCAATCATGAGATTTAAAGAATAAAAACAACGTGTTCTGGAGCACTGCACATGCATGTTACACTGCTCGTTGATTGAATTATAATTTTAAGTGATACTATGAGAAGATACTTGCTTGTTACCTTGAGCTCAAAGGGAAATAAGCATCCAAAGATTTATGCTGAAGATACAGAGCTTGGTGAGAGCTGGTAATCACCTTAATGGCAGGCAGAATTAGGAGGAAGTATACTGTAGTGTAAGTGGTTTAGGTGCATGTCATTTCTTTGAATTCACCTGTTTCTGGAGAAAATGCCTAGCAGTGCCTATCATACTGAGTTATCTAGGCTTTTTTAGTGGAAAAGGGGGCTAACCTGCCTATTTGCAAATTACTAAAATGTCAGGTTATTTTTTAATTGAGATATAATTCATATACCATAAAATTCACACTTTTCAAGTGTAGAATTCGGTGGTTTTTGGCATGTTTATGAAGATGTGTGACTATCACCTCTAGGAATTAAAGGAGAAAGTTGCTGCATAAAATAAGCTCCCTTGGTTTTGTCCATTACCTGCCCAGTCTATAGTAGTGAGAGTTCATTTGCCATTGGGCAGATGATCAGCTTGGGTCAAGAATTTGGGACTTTTTAGAAGTTGTAGAGTGACACTCCATTGACTCTGTTATGAGATGAACTGCTAATTAGTTCTGTTTTGTAGATGGGGCGACTGTATTTTGACCAGGTTGTGAAATTTTTTTTTACTGTGCTATAAAGTATTCTGCCCTTGGATGCATTAATGTAATAGGAAGAGCTTGGTCTTTAGAATACAGAAAGACCTGGCCTGGCCACTTAACTTAGCCTTGTTAACTTCGGCAAGTTACTTCATCTTGCTGAACTTCAGTTTACAGGAGATACTATAAAATGGTTCGGTGAAGACAACATGGTTGGTTAGGCTTGTGGCACGCTTTGGATTCAGATCTCCTGACTTCTGTTTCCAGTTTTCTTTGTATAGGGCTATGTTTTTGTTCTGAAATAATTATTTTTTATCCAAAGGTCTTTTAAGAAACAGTTAATTTATCAATCCGCAACATTCTGTTGGTAGTTTACAGAGAATGAAATAAATGAAATCAACATTCTTTATTTGTGGCCAAGGAGAAAAAAATATTTGTCACTGGACTCTTGGCCAAATATATGATTGTCTCTTTACAAATCTTGTATATTGTTAGGCAATAAAATAACTAACAGAAATCAGGAACCCTAACTTTCCCTTGTAAGGTTAAGTGATGTGGCTTAGGTTTTGGTGCATAGTTCTGATAACTCATTTGAGAACTTATTCTCACACAGTGAGAATTAGCCCTAGTTAGAAAAAGCTATAGCAGTTGGCTTTGCCGAAGAAAGAATGGCCTTGTATTTTCCACCACTCATGCGACCATAATGCAGAACTATAATTCAAAGAAAGTTTTATTTCAGCCCAGGATAATCTTCATTCTGAAAGAATTGACAAGCTACTATGAAGGACTTTTGTCCTGAAACTTCTTAGGCTTATATTTTCTACATTGCAAGCATATATATAATTCGTTTAGATGAAGAAGTTCCTTTATGAAATGTATTTCACAATGCAGTATTTTAAGTCAGTACTTTGTGTGGAGGGGATGATGGCAAAGCATTGAACTGTTGTCTGAGGTTGCTAGTTAAAGAACTATCTAGAGAATGGTACAGTGTTATTAATTTTGAATAAATAAAGCATAGAGTTTTTGTTTGTTTGTTTTGTTTTCCCTCTCCCACCTCAAGTGAACTGTTGCTACTTGAATATAAAGAATTTTACTTTTAATGATTCTTTGAGACTTTTGCAACTTGTGGGCATTCGTATAAGATTATTGTTTGCAGCTGTCACTTTGTCTTCCATACTGTTTTCACTGAATTAGAAAGGAACGTGGTATGAGAAGTATAATACATTTGTTAGGTTGAAGGAAGGATTCTGTCTCATTTTGGTTTTACTACATTTATAGTCATTCTTTTAAAAATACATTTAAATTATACAAATAATTTATACTTTTTGTAGAAAAAGCACATAATACAGTTATGTAATCCTACCGTCCAGAGATAATTGCTGTTAATCTTTTGGTGCTAGTCTTTTGGTTGTTATTCTTAAAAAGGTAGAGTATCATCTTACCAGGTAGAAGAGCTTACATCTTTCCGTTTTGAAGCTGAATAAAATGATAGTGTATTGTTTTTTAACAGAATGTCCTGACAGCATGCTGAAATACGTTAAACTAAATTATGCTGGAGAACCTGTTTTTAAAAATGAGGAGTTGGTGGGTGGATATGCGCGAAAGTAGCAGCTAAAATAGAAAAAACAAGGAAACAATTGTATTTTCCATTCCTGTGTAGTTAGCAGAACAGACTGGGCCTTTGTCAGTAATTTCTGCATTGATAAATTAGTCTTAACTACCTGAATATCTTTCTTATAATTCTTAGTCTTTTTCTCTAGAAAGTCTGAAAGTGAAGGTGGTGTATTCTCATCGTGGGCCTAAAGTTTGGAGGCTTGTTGTATAATTTTATTTGTTTTGAGTTTCCATGGAATGTTTATCATGGGAATCACTTTTGGAGAAATTGATCTAATCACATTAGGAAATTTGAAATACTTTGTGTTCCAGTTTTTGTGGAGGAGTGAGTATATAACCCCACTAATTGGGTGACATAGCTTGGGGTCATGGACAGAATTTTGTGGTGGTAATTTTCTCTAATAGCTAAAGCAGTTCATTTTTGAGTTCTTTTTTCCTTAACTCGCTCTTCTAGAATTCCTAGAGGACCTGTGCAGCAGCCTCTCGAGGATCGAATCTTCACTCCTACTGTCTCGGCTGTGTACAGCACGGTGAGTGCCTCACAGTTGTTTGTCATATTGTGTATCTGTTTTTGCACATGAGCCTTTGATACCACAGGCAAAGTTTGATTGGCACATGATAGGTTTTTGACAAGAGGTTCAATAAAATTCTGAATAAAATTGGATGTATGTACTATGATAAGGTGAATAGGCCTTTTTCCCCGTAATCTTAAGAAGTGGAGGTGAAAAAAAATTATATTAAGATAGATCGGCTTGTACACCTGTCTTCTTTTTCCTCTTTCCATAAATATCCTCCTATGGTCTAGTGTTGTGATTTCTTTTAGGGCACTGAGTTTTAATTTCTTTGGATGTTTTTTCCTTAAAATTTTACTTAAAAATTTTTTTTCATTTTACTTTTTCCCCTCTCTGATTACATATAAAAAATAGAGAAAGTTTGGAAAAGAGAATGTTAGTTTTAATGGGAGAAAATTTAATGTTTTATGTTAAATGATTGATTAAAATTCATAAATGAAGAGACATTTAAAAGTTCGAGGATGAGGGTAAGAAAATTAGAAGCAGATTTCAGGTGTCTTCCAGTGAGCTTAAGGGAATTTAGAGAGAACTAGGGAGTCAGACACATCTTTTTAATGTTTCAGTTCATCATACTGTTTATTCCTAGGAATGGACAGGGTGCTTTAAAGAAACAGTGTAGAGAGGGAGATGAGTAAATAAATAATTGTGTAATCTAAAGTGATATGCTAAAGCAATGATTCTTATCCTTTTGGGTTATGAATTACTTTTAGAGTCTGAAAATAGTTGCAATGCTTTCTCCACAAAGAAAGAGCATATACCTGGTGTTGACATATAATTTCAGAATTTTACAGGTGTCCATCAGGCCATTTGTGGATCCCAGGTTAAGAACATTTGATTAGATATATGAACATGCTATTATATGGGAAAGGAAGAAGTCGCTTCATTGAGGAAGTAACACTAAGCTGGAAATATAGGACTTCTCTAGGCAGAGAAGGGAAGAAAAGGCTAGGAAGTGAAGATCCATAGGTATGGTTAATGAAATGACCAGTAGTCAGTCCAGTGTGGCATGTGTGTTATGTTTTATAGCAGAACTGGAGATGAGAGAGGTGGGTTTTGGAGATTTTAAGGTTGTCCTAAAGAGAGAGAACTTCATCACACAGGTACTGGATAGGATGATTATTCTTTCTGGTTTGCCTGAAACAAGTCTCAGTTGACTCCTATTGTAGATCAATTAAACACCTGTTAATTACTTTTTGAGCCCCCCTTAACGCTTAAAATGTACCCAGTTTGGATGATAAATTAATGTGGTCACCCTAGTAATTGGGAACCTTCAATTTACATTGAAAAATAACCTTTAACTTTTTTCTGGCACAAATTTCTAGGCCAGAATTGTGGGGGTTTTTTTTGTTTTTTGTTTTAATAGTACTGAGCTTAAGGGCGGCATAATTTTTGTCAGGAATAACTCTTAATATATAATTTTTTTCTAATTATAAAAGTACACCTTAACCATTGAATTATTGTTTTCAAAGTTAAGATAGGTAAAAGAAAATGAAAATTTCTGGTAATCTTGAGTGATTTCTAGAGTCAGTTAGTATAACCATTTTTTGGTATAGTTTCCTTTGTCTTTTTTTTTGTGTTGTAGGCTGTGTATAAGAAATTTTATTCTAATTTGACACTTTGTTATAATATTAGCTTTTCCTGTGCTATTCGAAACACTTCTTAATAAATGATTGTACACTGTTTTAAGAATTTAATATTCACTCAATATTTGACAGATATTTCTTTAATCTTTTAATGTGTGTCAGGGACTGTTCTAGGTGTTGGGAAAATATCGTAGTGAGCAAACCAAATCCTCAGTCCTTATGGAGTTTACCTTTTTGTGAGATAGAAAGATAGTAAACAAATATATATATACAATATATTATGGGGTAGTAATAAGTGCCTTGATGAAAATGAGGCACGATAAAGGGATAGAGAATGACTGTACATCCTACTTTAGCTGGGGATCTCAGGTAAGTTCTATCCGAAATTGTGGCATTTTAGTAGAAACCTGAGAGTGAAGGAATAAGCCTTGCAGATTTCTAGGGAAAGAGCATTTCTGGTACAAGGAACAGCAGTGCAAAGGCCCAGAGATAGCAATGCCCTTAATGTGGTCTTAGAACTGCAAGGAAGCCTGTGTGGCTGGAGTAGACAGAGGTTGGAGATAGGATTCATAAGCTGGAGCATCAGATTATGTGGGGAATTATAGACCATGGTAAAGCTTTTGGATTTTAATTTAAAGATTTTATTTATTCATTTTTTCCCCCCAAAGCCCCAGTAGACAGTTGTACGTCATAGGTCCGCATCCTTCTAGTTGCTGTACGTGGGACTCGGCCCCGGGTTGGACGGAGAAGTGGTGCCTCGGGGCGCGCCCGGGATCCGAACCCGGGCCGCCAGCATCAGAGCGCGCGCACTTAACCGCTAAGCCACGGAGCCGGCCCTGGATTTTAATTTAGATGTAATGGGAAGCCACTGGAAACATAAGAGCAGTAGATCTGAATTTCCTTTTTTTTTTTTTTTTTTATTAATGGTGGTTTTTCTAGATCTTGTCATTCCATCTGCATTTATTAGCTGAAATCCTTCTTATTTTTTTTGTGAGGAAGATCAGCCCTGAGCTAATCTGATGCCAATCCTCCTCTTTTTGCCGAGGAAGATTGGGCCTGGGCTAACATCCGTACCCATCTTCCTCTACTTTATGTGGGACGCCGCCACAGCATGGCTTGACAAGCGGTGTGTTGGTGTGCACCTCGGACCCTAACCTGCGAACCCTCAGGCCGCCAAAGCGGAGCGCGCGCACTTAACTGCTGCGCCACCGGGCCAGCCCCCTGAATTTCCTTTTAAAAGACCTCTGTAGCTACTATATAGAGAGTAGACTCTGTTGAGGGCAGGTGGTTGTGGTGGTGAAGTGGAAGCAAGGAGACCAGTTAAGAAGTTATTAGTAATAACAGCAAAAGATGATGGTGGCTTGCCCTAAGGTGGTAGCAGTAAAAGAGATGAGTAGTGGGATTTGGTGTGTGTGTGTGTGTGTGTGTGTGTGTGTGTGTGTGTGTATATATATATGTTTTTGTTTTTTTTTTTTTTTGTGAGGAAGATCAGCCCTGAGCTAACATCCACCCCAGTCCTCCTCTTTTTGCTGAGGAAGACTGGCTCTGAGCTAACATCCGTGCCGATCTTCCTCCACTTTATGTGGGACGCCGCCACAGCATGGCCTGAGAAGCAGTGCATCCGTGGGCACCCGGGATCCAAACCCGGGCCGCCAGCAGCAGAGCACATGCACTTAACTGCTACGCCACAGGGCCGGCCCCAATTTGGTATATATTTTGAAAGTAGAGTCAGTAGGATATGATCATAACTTGGATGTAGGATGTGAGAGAGAGAAGAGTAAAGGATGATGTCATGAATCTTGGCTTGTGCAACTGAGTGAATCTGGTACTATTTATGGAGATAAACACTGGGTGAAGAACAGGGTTTTTGTTGAGAAAAATTAATATGTGTAAACATTATTTTGGTGAAGAGTTAAACATTAGCTTGTTTCCAGTTTTTCCTATTAGAAATAACTTATTTGAATTTAAAACCTTTTATGTCTTTTGTATTATTTTTGTAGAATAACTTTCTAGAAATGCAATTACTGAGTTCAAGTATAGGCATGTTATTAAGATTCCCAATAACTGAGGACATGTGACTTTGTAAGCTTAGTAGTTTGGAGAGGAGATCATCAAAATCCTGTGAATGACAACACAATGCCTGCTACACAGTTTACATGAAATGTTTTGAATCTAAGTTTTTGAATTTATTTTTGAGTTAGACCAAATTTGACTTTTACTATTTAAAGCTACTGCATATATGTAGTCCTTCAGTGGATTTAAAAAGTGGTTGTGTCAATCATGTATAGTGCCTCTTCTGGAAGGACAAGGGATTTTATTTTATTTTATTATTATTATTTTTTTTGAACACGCCAGCAATGTTTATTGTTCAGCTCTCCCCAGGAGGCCAGTGCTGGGGGCTGGCCTCCATGAGGAGCGGTTGGTTTGGGGGCCAGGTGCGGCCACCCTAATGTCCCCTGAGGCCTGGCGGTGGTCCTGGGGCCTGTCAGTCCTCCCGCTGGGCTTTCCTGGTCCAGAAGTCCGTGTGGGGTTGGGGCTTGTCAGACCAGGAAAGCTGCCTTCGTGGAGGGGCAGGACACCTGGGGAGAGGTCATGTGCTGCCTCAGAACCTATTAAGTCCAACATCAGCATGTGATAGGAGGGAAACTGAGGCAAGATGGTAGAACCTAGAGGAAGAAGTGACAGGGAGTCTGAAGGTGAGATGGGAAGGACCAGCATCCTTCGGGCCGAGCCAGAAGTGGGTGAGAGGGAGACTTCCAGGTACTCCTCCCTCCTGGCTTCTGGAAGGGTGAGCAGGGGCTCTGGTCAGTCGGGGGTGAGTCCTGAACAGCTTCGTCCCACAGGGGTGTCTGCAGGGCAGCCAGGCTTGAGAGGGCCACAGTGCTTGGATGAGTCCGGCAGGCCCCCACCCTTGGTCCCTGCCCCGGAGGGGAGGCAGAGCTGGGGCCGGCAGCCTCATCCCGGCTGGGCCTTCACTGAGCGTTTTTGGTCACCTTCTGGTTCTTTAGCATCACGTAGGTGATGAACACTCCCACAAACAGGAGCAACAGGAGGCTGGCAGCCAGTGGGATGGCAACGGCATAGCCTCGGGGCAGGAAATACTTGTGGATGACATGCTGGCTGTTGATGAACGGCATCTCCCCCGCGCTCCGGCACTGGAGCAACAAGCCACATCCAAGGACAAGGGATTTTAGATAGTGAAAAGTTACCTTAAAATATGATAATCTCCAATTTCTGATCAGTTGTTTCCATTCTCAGTAATATAAGTCTCTGCCCCACTTTTACAGTGTTGTTATGCACATTAGCTGAATGAGTAGGAGAGTGGTTGACCAGGTGCTTTCACATCCTTAGTCCCCTTTTTCTCAGCCCCAGGATTATGTTGGTCATTATTCCTCTAGTGTCTAGGTCCGTTAGTGTCATTTCTGTGTCATAAAATAAAGGCTAACCCTTAATTCACCTCTTCCTGCCTCAGCGTATGGTGCCAGTATGTCACTTTAATTGAGTTGGTTAAATTCCTTGAAAGGCGAAAAGACTCCTGGCCAGTCTTAAAAAATTATACAATCAAAGATTTTACTTTTTTATGTCTGATACGCAGGGTTTTTGCCCTTATGTCAGACATTTTAGGTAGATTCTCTGCTTGTAATCAAAGAAGTATCAAAAGAAGGACTCAACTTTTGTAATGCCTTCATGTTACGTTTTATTATTTATTTATTTATTTTAGCCTGGTTTATATGTTTATCCTTGAAACATCTACCAGGGATGAGAGGGATGCTTTTGTCCTTATTCCTCATTAGCCATAATTACATTAGAGTGAACAAAAAAAAGAATAAAGCCAATATTTTTTAAACTCTAGTAAGAGCAGTATATATTATATGGTTGAGAGGAAAGGGCAAAACTAAAGAGGCATGCACTAATTTGAAATTATATTCATTGATAACTCTCTTGTTGGCGTGCTTCTGAAAAACAAACTATGAAATTTTACCGTGTTGTATATTTTTAGCTTATATATTTTATTCAGAGAAATTAGATTTTATGACTATTAAGCTAGTATTTTTTTTTAATTTTTAATTTAAATTTTTTTTTTTTTGGTGAGGAAGATCAGCCCTGAGCTATCATCCATGCTAATCCTCTTCTTTTTGCTGAGGAAGACCAGCGCTGAGCTAACATCTATTGCCAATCCTCCTCCTTTTTTCCCCCAAAGCCCCAGTAGATAGTTGTATGTCATAGTTGCACATCCTTCTAGTTGCTGTATGTGGGACGCGGCCTCAGCATGGCCGGACAAGCGGTGCATCGGTGCGTGCCCGGGCTCCGAACCCGGGCCGCCAGTAGCGGAGCACGAGCACTTAACCGATAAGCCACGGGGCCGGCCCCAAAGCTAGTATTTTTAATATAATTACAGAGATAAACTTAAAAAATTTTCTGGAATAATAACTTTACTACAAGAAGCAGTAGTTTATATTTTGTGGGATTGAAAAGAGTTGTTTATTAACTACTTATGAAAAATTTTTATAGATATTTAATTTGAATAAATTACTCCTTAATACCATAACATTTCATGATCCTTTTTAGCCAGCTTATACTTTATAAAGTCTTGATTCTGTCATCTTGTATAGCTCTATGTCATTTACTTAGAAAATCATGCTTTTATGTCTTTTTCTAAGTCACTGATAGGTATTGAGTAGGCCAACAGGAGACCCCTGCACAGAGACAAAGTTTAGCATGGGTTGATCAACTCTCCTCAGGCAATGGTGTCCAGCTAGCTGTAAATCTACTTAATTGTCCTATAATCCAGCACAGAATTCACAATCCATTTTTTCCCAATGATAAATTTACCAGTTGAACTGATGATTTGTTCATTTATAAAAATAGCTTTTTGAAGTATATTTGATGTATAGTATGTATAGTACCAATGATTTAAATATATCTAAAGTGTATTATTTAAAGTACATAATTGGGGCCAGCCCCGTGGCTTAGTGGTTAAGTGCGTGCACTTCGCTACTGGCGGCCTGGGTTCAGATCCTGGGCGCGCACCCCGATGCACCGCTTGTCCGGCCATTCTGAGGCAGCGTCCCACATAAAGCAACTAGAAGAATGTGTAACTATGATATACAACTATCTACTGGGGCTTTAGGGACAAAAAGGAGGAGGATTGGCAATAGATGTTAGCTCAGAGCCGGTCTTCCTCAGCAAAAAGAGGAGGATTGGCATGGATGATAGCCCAGAGCTGGTCTTCCTCAGCAAAAAAAGAGGGGGATTGGCATGGATGTTAGCTGAGGGCTGATCTTCCTCTCACAGACACACACACACACACACACACACACACACACAAAATAAATAAATAAAGTACATAATTTGGTAAATTTTAACATATGTATATATGCATGAAAATCTTCACCACAATTAAGAAAATTAACATATGCATCATTCCCAAAAGTTTCCTCATGCGTCTTTGTAATCTTTCTTTTCCACCTTCCCCCACCATTGGTCTCCTTTCTGTCCATGGATTCATTTACATTTTCTTGACTTTTAGATAAAAGTCATAATAGGAAAAGGAATCATTCAGTAGGTACTTTTTTATTTCTTCTTTTTTTAACCAAGGTTAATTATTTTGAGATTTATGCATGTTGTTGCGTTTATCAGTAGTTTGTTCCTGGAAGAAAAAGTAAACTTTAGGCTTAAAATTTAGGGCTGTTGTAATTACATTTCATGTATTATTTTTCCCCTCTAACAATAGAGTTTGGTTTTCATTAACCATAATGTAAATCATAATGATTGTACAATTTGGTAGTTTTCTTTTTTCATACAACATTGTATTTTAAATAATTTCCCAAGTTATTACATAGCATTTATAAACATTATGTTAACAGTGTAAGTAGCACATCAATGAGGTAAGCCATAATTTACATAATCAGTAAATTTACAAACTAGTGTTTAACTTAAAGATTCCCTCTTCTTTATTTTCAATTTTAAATAACTGATATATACATATATAAAATATATATTCATACATATATGTGTGTATATTTATTTTTCTTTATTTAAATAGGATTATTTCCTTAGGCTAAGATTCCCAACAGCAGCCTTACTAGGGTAAAATGCACACACTTTAAAGATACTTAATATTTTTGACATTGTACAGCTTACATTGCTGCTAGCTGCATAGGAGTGTGTCCATTTCATCATATCTTTATAGTTTCAGGTCTTCCCATTTTCACACAACTTTGCTAATTTCATAGATCAAAAGTGCTATTTCACAGTTCACGAAAGAGGAAATTAGCAGGTTAAGTGACTGTGGAACAATGTTTAACATTGATAAAATAATGATATCATATTTAGTTTATAAAGTTAAGCAGAGGTTTAATTATTTACCCATTTCTCAGTTGTAGAAATATAATAATTAGGAATTTTTCAGGACTTGTTTTCTTATTGTTACCAAACCAGGATGATTTTGCCCACCGCTCAGAAAGCCGATCACTGAGACAACGAGATTGCAGAGAGAGAGGGTTTAGTCACAAGGCAGCCAAGTGAGGAAACGGGAGAATGAGTCTCAAATCCACTTCCCCGAAAATAGGGACTCAGAGATATTTATGGGGTAGGGAGCAAGGTGGTCTGAAATGTGGAGATAGATGATTGGAGGTGAGGAGAGGTGAGGTAATGGATGATCTGCGTGAGTGTAGTCAGACTTCATGCCTCTTCATAGGACACATGTTCACAAAATGGCAGTGTTGGCATGACCTAAGGGTGGAGTTTTTAGCCTTCTGACTTCAAAAGGTCACTTATGAGACATCTGTGCGGCCCCAGGTGATAGGTTGGTGGTCTCAACCGGCCTTAAGTGGACAAGGGGCTCTAATTCCTGAAAATCAGCTCAAACATCCATTACCACGGTGACCCAGGCTTCAAGGAGATGTTATCTAATGGGAGTCAGATAGCATATTGCCTAAACAGCACAGTTAACAATGTCAGGGGAACAACTAAAAGCTACAATCAGTAGTTGCAAAAAAGGAAAAAAAACTTTACGTTCCTAGCTACTTAATCATCAGTGGCTAACTGTTTGCCGGTTTCATTAGCCTTTTAAATTTTTTTCCTGTTTAATATTTTTGAATTATTGGGTACAGAACAGGAATGAAATTTTCCTGTTTGTTGTGGCAGAAAGGATTTGGTTGTAAGAAGATTGTAGTTTTAAAATTATTATTGTCACTTTTCTCCAGTAGCATTGCTGAACGATATTTGACTATGGTTAGAAATCAAGATGTTTGCATTTGACATTTAAATAAAAGATGAAAATCACATTTGGGTATTTTCTTTTTTTTTTTATTGTGACAAAATACACATAACATAAAATTTACCATCGTAATCATTTTTAAATGTGCAGTTAAGTGGTACTAAATACATTCATATTGTTATGCAGTCACCATCACCATCCATCCCCAGAACTCTTTTCATCTTATAAAACTGAAACTCTGTACCTATTAAACAACTACTCTTTCTCCCCTCCCCCCGGTCCCTGGAAACCAGCGCTCTTTTATGTCTCTCTGATTTTGACTGCTCTAAGTACCTCGTATATGTGGAATCATACGGTACTTGTCATTTTTTGACTGGCTTATTTCACTTAATATAATGTCCTCAGTGTTCATCCATGTTGTCAGGTGTGTCAGAATTTCCTTTCTTGTTAAGGGTTAATAATCTTCCATTGTATGTATACAGCACATTATGCTTATCCATTCCTCCATCAATGGGCGCTTGGGTTGCTTCCACGTTTTAGCTACTGTGAATAATACTGGTATGAACATGGGTGTGCAGATACCTCTTTGAGATCCTGCTTTCAGTTATTTTGAGTATATGCCCATAGTGGAATTGCTGGATCCTATGGTAATTCTGTTTTTAATTTTTTTGAGGAATCGCCATATTGTTTTCCACGGTGGCTATACCATTTTACATTCCTACCAAGTGTTCCAGTTTCTCCACATCCTCTCCAACACTTGTTTTTTGTTTTTTTTTGGTAGTAACCATTTTAATGAGTGTGAGGCGATATCTCATTGTAGTTTTGATTTGCCTTTCCATAACGATTAGTGATGTTGAGCATCTTGTCATGTGGTTCTTGGCCATTCGTGTATCTTCTTTGGAGAAATGTCTATTGAAGTTCTTTGCCCATTTTTGAATTGAGTTGTTTGTTTTCTTTTGTTATTGAGTTTTAGGAGTTCTCTGTATAGTCTGAATATGAATCCCTTATCAGATATATGATTTGCAAATATTCTCTTACATTCTGTGGGTTGCCTTTTTACTCTGCTGATAATGTCTTTTGATGCACAAATTTTTTTCATTTTCATAAGGATCAAGTTGTCTATTTTTTTCTTTTGACACCTGCCTTTGGTATCCTATCCAAGAAATCATTACCAAATCCAATGCCATGAGGCTTTTCTCCTGTGTTATCTTCTATGAGTTTTATTATTTTATGTCTTACATTTATGTCCTTGATCCATTTCAAGTTAATTTTCCTATATGTATTAAGTAATCCTTTTGCATGTGGACATCCAGTTTTCCCAGCACCATTTGTTGAAAAGACTGTCCTTTTCCTCTTGAATGGTCTGCACCCTTGTTGAAAATCATTTGACTGTATATGCGAGTATTTAGTTCTGGGCTTTCTATTCTAGCCCATTGGTCTGTATGTGTGTCTTTATGCAAATACCACACCGTTTTGATTCCTGTACCTTTGTAGTAAGTTTGGAGACAGGAAGTGTGAGTCGTTTAGTTTTTTTCTTCTTTTTCAAAATTGTTTTGGCTTTTTGAGGTCCCTTGAAAATCCATATGAATTTTAGGATAGATTTTTTTCTATTTCTGTAAAAAAACATATCGAGATTTTGATTACATTGAATCTGTAGATCACTTTAGGTAGTATTGACATCTTAACAATATTAAGTCTTCCAATTCATGAACATGGGCTGTGTTTCCGTTTATGTGTGTCTTTAATTTCTTTGAGCAGTGTTTTGTAATTTTCATTGTACAATTCTTTCACTTCTTTGGTTAAGTTAATTCCTAAGTATTTTGTTCTTTTTGGTGCTCTTGTACATGGAATTGTTTTCCTTCATTTCTTTTTCAGATTGTCTGTTGTTTGTGTATAGAAATTCAGCAGATTTTTGTGTGTTGACTTCATATCCTGCTACTCTGCTGAATCATTTATTGTTCTAACAGGTTTTTTTTGTGGAATCTTGAGGGTTTTCTGAAGATCATATCATCTGTAAATAGATAATTTTACTTCTTCCTTTTCAATTTGGTTGTCTTTTTTTTTCTTGCCTAATTGTACTGGCTAGAACTTCGATAACTATGTTGAATAGAAGTGGTGAAAGCAGGCATCCTTGCCTTGCTCCTGGTCTTAGAGGAAAAGCTTTCAGTGTTTCACCACTGAGTGTGATGTTCACTGTGGGTTTCTCATATTTAGCTTTTATTATGTTGAGGTAGTTCTTTCTATTCTTAGTTTGTTGAGTGTTTTTGTGATGAAGGGGTGTTGAAGTTGTCATATGCTTTTTCTGCATTGGTTGAAATGATCCTGTGGGTTTTTTCCTTCATTCTATTGATGTGGCATATTACATTGATTGATTTTTGTATATTGAAGCACGTTTGCAGTTTTTTATTTCAGGAATAAATTTATTTCAAGAATAAATCTCTCTTGATCATGGTGTATAATCCCTTTAGTATGCTGCTGAATTTTGTTTGCTAGTATTTTGTTGAGGATTTTTGCATCGTTTTTCATAGGAGATATTGTCTGTAGTTTTCTTTTCTTGTAGTGTTTTTGTCTGGCTTTGGTATTAGGGTAATGCTGGCCTCATAGAATGAGTTAGGAAGGTTCCCTCCTTTTAAGTTTTTTGGAAAAATTTGAGAAGAATTGGTATTCTTCTTTACATGTTTGGTAGAATTCACCAGTGAATTTTCTTTGTTAGGAGATTTTTGACCACTGATTCTATCTTCTTACCACTTAGAGGTCTCTTCAGATTTTCTATTTTTTTGTGACTTAGTCTTGGTAGATTTTGTATTTCTAGGAATTTTTCCATTTCATTTAGATTGTTCAATTTATTGGTGTTTAGGTATTTTCTTAATGTTGGACATTTACTTAATGTTCAACTCACAATTCTCCAATCATTTGGAAATCTCTAGGTCAGTGGTTCTCAATTGGAGATGATTTTGTCCCCCAGAGGACATTTGGCAATATCTGGAGACATTTTTGGTTGTTACAACTTGGGTGGAGGAATGCTATTGGCATTAGTGGCTAGAGGCCAGGGATGCAGCTAAACATCCTAAAGTGCACAGGACAGCCTCACAACAAAGCCCCAAATGTCAGTAATGTCACTGTTGAGAAACTCTGACATGGATTTTCCTTAAATGTTATGCAAAATCATTAAGATTACTTAAAATTGTTAACATTCATTTATATAGCCAATATTTGTTGAATACCTGCTATGTACTATATTAGGTTCTGGGAGAAAAACATAGATATGAAAGTCAAAAATAACAAAAATTATAGTAAGTGCTTTGAAGGAAATAAACAGGATACAAAATTGGTAAGAGAATAATTCCTAATTGTGTATGAGTGGAAAGCCTGAGAAGGTGGCATTTTTGGTGATATTTGAACCGTGAAGAGGATTCAGCCCTTTATGGAGATTGAAGAAGTGCACAGACCTTCCAAATAGATGTTGCAGAGGCTCCAAGGCTTTCAGGTGGGAGGAGCCCTCCTGGTGATGGGAGCTTAGTGCTCTGGAGACAGCGCAACACAAGATGGGAGGCCTGGAACTGGTGCTGTCCAATAAAAACATGCCTGCCGAGCACTTGAAATGTGGCTAGTGTGACTGAGGAGCTGAAGTTTTAATTTTATTTAATTTTCATTAATTTAAATTTAAAAGCTGCCTGTGGTTACTTCATTGGAACGTGCAGCTCTGGAAAGTGACAAAGTCCAGATCATGCCAATTTTGGAAGGTTCCGATAAGGCATTTGGATTTTATTTGACATACAGAAAGAGTCATTGAAGGATTTCCAGTATGGGCATGACATAAGATTTAAATGATAAAAATACTTTGATATTTATTATATTAGTGGATTAATTAGAACTTAGAGTTTACATAGGAGGCAGAATGTGGCTAGAAGTGCTAAGTGGCTCTAGAATCAAACCAAATGGATTCAAATCCTGGTGCTTACACACAGCAGCTGTGTGTGTCATTGAGCACGTTACTTCTTTGCACCTCGTGTCCTTCCTCATTAATGAAATGGAGATAATTATTATACTCATCTCAAAAGGTCATTATGAAGGTTAAATGAGACAAATCCACTTAAAACTGATAGAGCCTGATATGTAATCATCAATCAGGTATTTAGCAGCAGCTGCTGCCACCATTGCCACTCTGTTTTTACCACTCTTACAACAAGAATGAGGAAACTACTAACTACTCTTACCATGCATTTGGGTGAAACTAAATCTGAACAAGCTTAATGAGGTATTAGATAGGATGCTTATGTTTTTCATTTTAATAACATGGCTTTTAAAACTTTAGTATTTGTCATAAATATCACATGAGTTAATCTTTGGAATGTCTAACTTTATTAAAAAAGTAAACACTTAATGAACTAATAAATGGACGTCATAGAAAACTAAGAAAATTTAGGGAGTAAAAGACTTGTAGTATAATTACCCATGTGTTAAATACTGTTAACATTTTTTTATATTTCATCTTTTTAGTCAGACACTGCCATATTGTTAGACACATTGCTTTATTTTTACTAATTCCATACAAATTTTTTTAGTCAAAGTAATGTAATTTTAACAATATTGCCCAAGTGTTATGGTAATTATAGATTATTATTGCCTTATTTTTATAAATTATTTCTCTCTCTTTGTCTTTGACTTATTTGGGAAATAGGTCAAAGTGCTTTTGAAATGCTGTGTTTCAAAGACTGTAGTAGATACAGTTATTATCTTTGGAACCTTCTGTGGAATGTCAGGACTATATCGGATTATATGGGTTAGCATGTTTCCTGCATTAGATCAGTTATTTATTTTGGCCACTAAATCAAACTAAAGTGATTTTTCAACTCATTACTTACATCTCCTATGAAGTTCATTAACTAGTATTGAAAATCAGTCAGTTGCTCTTTAGAACCTATGATGTGCAAGGTATGATGGAGTAGTAGTGGCAGCCAAAGTATGCCTACTCTCAAATATACTGAAATAGAGTAAAATGAATTTATTAGACAAATGGTAAATATCAGTTAACTTATTTTCAGGTTCTTTGGAAATTTCTTTTGACACTTATAATAAAGGTTTAATCTTTTATTCATCTCTAGTTATTTATGAATTATTGTGCTAACTATGAAGCATCTTTATTGAATGTAATTTTACTTTTGATATTCTAAAACTGCTGTCTCCCTGGTTTTTGAGCTGTTCTAATTTATTTTAATTGACATTTCTGAAACAGTAAAAAGGAAGTAATATATATTTTTCATTTTCTGTTTGTGTGCATATATGTTTGACTCTTGAAATAGTAGTAGGTATTACAGTTCTTTGCATTAAGAAGTTAATCTTGTAAAAATTAATTAATTAAAAAGAATATAGCTACACCTACACCATGGAATATAGCCATTTAAAAGACTGAAGTAGATATGTGCATTGATTTGGAAAGATCTCTTTTGTGTTGATAAGTGAGAAGGAAAACATGTTGCAGAATAATTATTATTATATGGTTGCATTTATTTACAACAATTTTGCATTTGTAAATGCACAGAAAGGTTTGGAAGAATGCATATCAGACTGTTAATAGTTTCACCACTGGGGAATATAGTGGGATTTGAGAGCGTAAGTGAACACTACTACTTTTACTTTTTTTTTTTAAAACAAGAAACATTTATGTATTATTTTAACAATTAAAAACAGAAAGTAAGCTTCTTCAAAGTCTTTTTTCTCATAATCTTTATGGTGATGGTCTGATAGGTGGATTGGTAGTAATTTTATCTTGATTCAATCAGTAGATACAAATCGTTCTTCACAGTGGTCTTGAAATTTTCCCTGAAGATCTGAAGATAATATTGGATTAGTAGCAATAAATTGTGGGTTATAGTTTGCTATTGTGGTCTTATGTTCGTTTTACCAAATTCTTAATGAAAGGTAGTCATGAGTCTAAGCCTTATATTACTTTATTTATTTTTTCCATCTAGAATTTTAAAGTATTTTATGTTTTTATTGAGATGTAATTGACATATAACATTGTATAAGTTTTAGGCATACAATTTGTTGTTAATTTGATACACATATATTACAATTTGATTATCACTGTCACGTTAGCTAACACATCCATCATATCAAATAATTATCATTTCTTTTTTGTGGTGAGAACATTTAAGATCTAATCTCTCAGCAACTTTCAAATATGTAATAGAGTATTATTAACTATAATCACAATGCTGTGTTTTAGATCCCCAGAATTAATTCATCTTCTCACTGCAAGTTTGTACACTTGGACCAACATCTTCCCAGTTTCCCAACCCTTGTAGCCCCTTGTAACCACCATTCTACTTACTCTATGAATTCAGCTGTTTTAGATTCCACATATTAGTGATATCATACAGTATTTGTCTTTCTCTGTCTGACTGACTTCACTTAGCATAATGCCCTCAAGGTCTATCCGTGTTGTTGCAAATGGCATCATTTTTTTTTTTTTCTTTGCTGGAAAAGATTCACCCTGAGCTACACCTGTTGCCAATCTTCCTCTCTCTCTTTTCTTCCCATCCCCAAAGCCCCAGTATATAGTTGTATATTCTAGTTTAAGTACTTCTAGTTCTTCTACATGAACCACTGCCACAGGGTGGCTACTGACAGATGAGTGGTGTGGTTCTGTGCCCGGGAACAGAACCTAGGCCGCTGAAGTGGAGTGCACCAAACTTTAACTGCTAGGCCATCAGGGCTGGCTCAGGATTTTTTTCTTTTTTATGGCTGAATAATATTCCATAGTGTGTGTATCACACACACACCACATCTTCTTTATTTATTCATCCATTGACAGAGGTTTAGGTTGTTTCCATATGTTGGCAGTTGTAAATAATGCTGCAGTAAACATGGGAGTGCAGATATCTTTTCGATATCCTGTTTTGATTTTCTTTGAATCTATACCCTGAAGTGGGATTGCAGGATTGTATGGTCAGCTGAGTCTGAGACTTGTATTATTTTGAAAGCTCATCTTAGATTGAATTTTACAAAAATTTTTAAGATGTCCAAAATTGAGTATATTTCATCATTTACTTATTCTTCCTGGGCTCACCTTTTACTGACATCTTCAGAAAGTTGGACTTTTATAAAAAAAACTCATTGTTACCCATCACTAACATCACCTTCCTTTCTTCAGACAGATCTCACAATCAGCATCATCAAATATTTTATGAAATATAGATGCTGCTACTACTGTATTTTTTTTTTTTTTGGTAAAAATATATGTTAACTAGACTCAATCTTTTTTTTTAATATTACCTTTCTTTCTAAATATAGAATAGGTTTAGTTATCTGTTGTAACAATTTAAAACATGTTTGAAGTTACTTTTCTGTGGCATTATAAATAATACTGAAAAGCTTCTGGCCTCTTGGAGCTTGCTTTTGGGGCTTAAACATTGGAGGTGTGGCAGAGTCATTAAGAATATTAAAACAAACTTAATTCAGTAAATGTTTATTGAATGATAGCTGTGTGCAAGATTTGTGTCAGATAATATGGGAAAATGATGGTAGATATTATGATCCTTGTCTTTAAGAGTTCTCATTTTACCAGGAGAGATGTAATGCTTTAAGTACATATTGGCAAATGAAGAGGATGCGTTAATGACTATATAAATTAGAACAAGTATTTGTAAATAAATAGTAAGTAGCATTTATTAGTATATCATGATTCTCATTGGGAAGAAGTACTTGGAGGAATGGAGTATGATTGTAACTCTTCAACATAGAACGATAACTAGATGAACTCTAAGAAACCATAAAATGCAGATTGGCAGAGAGTTTTGACTGTATCATAGTAGAAGTGGGGGTAAGTGAACATATTCCAGTTAAAGCCTTTGAGGTAGACAGTGAAACTGTTGCTCCATAGTGTAATGAGTCATGAAATGTATATAAAAATTGACCAAACCTGGTCAGAGGAGTTGATCATGGGGAAACTGACAGAATAGTTGAAAGAACATTTTCCTCATCATCATCAGTAACGCTTACTGAGCATTTACTATGCACCAGGCACTATCCTAAGCACTTTACTTATATTAACTCATTTAATCCTTGTAACAAAGGTATGAGGTAAGTATAATTATATCCCCTTTATTAGTTGGGGAAACAGACACAGAGGTGAAGTGTCTGTCTTGCCCAAGGTCATCCAGCTAGTAAGTATAGAGGCTAGATTTAACACAGGTCGATCTTTAACATTGAGTGATTACTGTGTCCCAGGCACTGTGCTAAGTGCTGTACATACATTATACTGTTTAATCCTTAAGACAGCCTTCATTTACACCTAAGGAAATGAGGCTCAGAAAGGTTATGTGATTTGAATACAGGTCTATCTGCCTTTACTGCTCATGTAAAGTACTACATTTTACTGTGTGGGAAGCTGCCTTTTTGTTGAACTCTCACAAATAAGGTAAAAAGCAATATTCAACTTTTTTGGGATCAGGACTGTTGATCATCTGAAAGCTTATGGATCTACTTTGCAGAGCAGTGAACATAAAACTACAGTAAGAAGTTGTATGTTTTTAAGAGAGTCCAAGGATCCTTTGAACCTAGCTAAAGAATCTTTACTGGTAAGATTCCTTGCTGTAGTCCAGGTCAACTTTCCCTTGCAGGGGTGCTGTGTTGCACTCTGGTCCTAATTCTCGGTATAGGGAAATAGCCCAGTTGTTACTTTATACATTGTGTGTTAAATGGGCAGATATTATTAAGATTTATTATTAAGATCTTATTAAGATTTATCTATCCTTCTATCTTGAAGTACCTTTTTTTTTAGCATTTATATATGTGGAGCTCATTTATGTCTTGGTTATTAAAAATTCTGGGTCTGTTTTTCTACCTATCTTGGTATCTGCTAAATAATGACATTTATGAAAGTTAGGATTCCTTGTTAATATTTAATGTGGATTTCCTCATTAAATGTTAAATCACATACCTAATTAAAATATTGTTTAATATGTATTTACTTCATTTTTCTCTTTAAAAAGGATTAGTCTTAAAGACATAAAGGGTGTTCTGTTGTTAAATGTCAGCTATAAATTGCTTTTGAATTTCTCAGATAAGGAAATAGTAGAAGCAATAATCAAGTCCTTTAATGTTAGAGAACTTTGAAAATGTGTTTCTTTAAACTCTGAGATATTCCCTTCAGGGCCATTTTACAAAGTATTATATGTACCATTGTTGAAAACAAAACAACTGATAGAGACCAATTTAAAATAAAATGAGTCATAGGAAATTGGACTGTCATAAGTAATTATGTGGTAAATGGAATTGCAATTATTTTAAGTAAAAAGAAACAAAGAACATTATTATATGAAGACATGGATTTATTATTGTTGTGAAGTTGGTGGCGTGAATTGAGAGGTCATTTTTTACTGTAAGCTTTGATAGACATGAAAACATTTAACTTCCACTTCATACAATTCCCTTTTTATCTTTTAAAAACACATTCTGGCCATCAAGGGAATCCTATAGGCAGGAGATTGTGAAGGATTAGCACCTCTGTCCCTTGTGTCATTCTTTGGTTGTTTAATTGCTATACAGTATGCAGAATGTTCAATAGAAGGGTATTTAATTTCTTTAGCTGTTACCTTTGCCTATGTCGTTAATTTTTAGATTTGTAGTAGTATATTTTTATTCTTTCTTTGTTCAGTAAGCATTTGTTCAGTAACTTTTAAAAAAATTCAGAAAAATTAATTAGGAGCTTGTATCCAGTATTTATTTCAAACTTTTAAAGGCCGCTGCAGAGAACTTTCCCTTGGTGAAGACATTTATAGAAAAGGAAAGAGGTATAATAGTGAAATATATGACTAAACATTATTAGACTCTAACTGATAGTTAGCTAGGTTGGGTGGGAAGCTTTCTAGAAGAGGTCTTAATCTGATAAAAGTCTTTCTGAAAATTGGTCAAGCTTTTTATAAGGACTGCTAATTATTTTCCCAGAAGAAGCTAATAAATTACCTCACAAAAAAAGTTTGACCAGACCAGGTTTGGGGCAGATTTCTTTCTTCATCCTTCTTATGTGTTGGGCTGGCTAGGTTCTACGAGAGAAAAAGTGGTAGGAGAAAGGATTCACTTACTTCATGTGCTTATTTATGCTTTGGCTGGAAAGACAAAATGTATTCACAAAAATTAGTGAGTAGTTAAAAGAATTAGAGGAAAGAAACTGTTTAACATTTCAGTGAAAGTGAAGGAAGCCCAAACCAAACAGTGACACCAAAGGAAAGCAAGCTCCTCAGAACTCACTAAAGCAGAGGTTGTATCAGCGCACCAAAGCCCCTGTGCTCTCGTCTTAAGGGGTTTTTCCAAACGATAGCCTGTTCATCCACCAAACATTTTTTTGCGCATTTGCTTGCAAGGCGTTGTGTATAGCGCACAGGGGATCCAGTACTCCCTGCCCTGAAGCTGAGTGTGATCAGTAGTTTTAAGTGCAGTGTGATAAATGCTGATAGAGGTAGGCAGAGAATGTCGTCCATTCTTGCCAGTGTGGAGCAGCAGCGTGAAACCCAGCCAGGGAGACAGGGTGTTGAGAAATTTATATCTTATGAGAGGTGATAAATTTATATCTTACGAGAGGTGAGATTTGGGTTGGGTTTGTAAGGATAAGGAGAAGGTATGGAGGTGAAAAAGATATATATATTTGTATGGTTGGAGTGAAACTGGAGAACTTAAAAAAAAAGTATCAGAATGTTGGTTATTGAGTTTTGAAGCCCACTTAAGATTATTAGAAAGAGTGAATTACAAAGTAAAGTTGCAGCTTCTGACTGGAATGCTGGTAGTAGTTAGAAGTCATAGCTAACTACATGATAGCAAATGTAGATGCAGACAGGTATACAGACTGTTCAAGGGCTTATTGATACTTCGTAAGTCTTAAGTATACTTTTGTGTAAAACTTAATGCTCATAATGATGAATTTGTGTGACCAAGAAAAAATTTAGCTTATATTCAATGTATAGTGCTAAAGATTTCCATCCAAAATAGTTACAAGAGAAAAATAAGTTTTGTTAAAGAGATTCATTTCTAGCTATCTGGAAAAAACATGGCATTGTAGAAGGAATGTCTTATTCCCTAGGGATTCCAAGAAACTGAGGTTGTCTCATAACCTAGTATAAGATGTTCGTTAAATGTGATGGGAATGCAAGGTAAAGGAGAGAACAGAATGGGTTGGTTAAGTCAAGAAAGTGATTTTTACTTGTATTGAGAAGACAGCACATTTTAGGGATGAAGATATTTATAAATGACAGTGTTCCTTTGTACCATCATACTCAGCAATCATATAGCATAGCCATATATAGGTCCAGTAGTCTATCTTCTAATTTGTTATAACTCGGTGGACTAAATAAAGCAGGCACAACATGCAGGTGCTGTGCATGTTAGTGAAAACTTTTCACTGTTGTATTTAGGTCAGTGGTTCTTAAACTTTAGCTACATCAGCATCACCTGGTAGGGCCCGCTACTGCAGTTACCAAATCAGTGGGTCTTGGGCTGGCCCCGTGGCTTAGCGGTTAGGTGCGCGTGCTTCGCTGCTGGTGGCCCGGGTTCGGATCCGGGTGCGCACTGACGCACCGTTTCTCCAGCCATGCTGAGGCCGTGTCCCACATACAGCAACTAGAAGGATGTCCAGCTATGACATATGACTATCTACTGGGGCTTTGGGGGAAAAATAAATAAATTAAAAAAAAAAAATCAGTGGATCTGGGGTGAGGCCTGTGAATGTGCATTTTCAGCAAGTTCCCAGGTGATGCTGATGCACCTGGTCCAGGGATCACACTTTGAGAACCACTGCTTTAGGTTTAGTGCAATTCCTGCCCATTCATACAATGGAAGTCAAAATAGGAATCATTTGAACCCAAACCTGTTTGACTTACATTTATTTGCCTAATACTAGGATTTATTATTATTATTTTATTGAGGTCATATTGGTTTATAACATTGTGTAATTTCAGATGTACATTATTATATATCAGTTTCTGGATAGACTGCATCATGCTCACCACCAGTAGCTAGTTTTTGTCCCTCACCATACATATGTGCCCCTTTACACCTTTTTGCTGCCCAACCCCCACTCCCACTCCCTTCCCCTCTGGTAGTCATTAATCTATTCTTTTTATCCATGTGTTTGATTATCTTTCTCGTATGAATGAAATCATAAGATGTTAGTCTGTCTCTGTCTGGTTCATTTTCCTTAACATAATACCCTCAAGTTCCATCCTTGTTGTTGCAAATGGGACAATTTTGTCCTTTTTATGGCTGAGTAGTATTCCATTGTATATATATGTACCACACCTTCTTTATCCAGTCATCAGTCAGTGGGCGCTTGGGTTGCTTCCATGTCTTGGCTGTTGTGAATAATGCTGCAGTGAACAAAGGGGTAAGTAAGTCTTTTGGAATTGTTAATTTCAAGTTCTTTGGATAAATATCCAGTAGTGGGAAAGCTTGGTCATATGGTATTTCTATTTTTAATTTTTTCAGCAATCTCCATACTATTTTCCATAGTGGGTGCACCAGTTTGCATTCCCACCAGCAGTATATGAACGTTCTCTTTTCTCCACATCCTCTCCAACATTTGTTATTTTTTTGTCTTGGTGAGTATAGCCATTCTAAGGTGATATCTCAGTGTAGTTTTGATTTGCATTTCCCTAATGGTTAGTGATGTTGAACATCTTTTCATATGCCTATTGGCCATCTGCATATCTTCTTTAGAAAAGTGTCTGTTCATATCCTTTGCCCATTTTTTGATCAGGTTGTTTGTTGTTTTGTTGTTGAGTTGTGTGAGTTCTTGATATATTTTGGAGATTAACCCCTTGTCAGATGTATGATTTGCAAATATTTTCTCCCAGTTGGTGGGTTGTCTCTTCATTGTGTTCCTGGTTTGCTTTGTCTTGCAGAAGCTCTTTAGTCTGATGAAGTCCCACTTGTTTATTTTTTCTTCTGTTTCCCTTGCCCAAGTAGACATGGTATTCAAAAAGATCCTTCTAAGACTGGTGTGTAAGAGTCTCTATTTTCTTCTAGGAGTTTTATGGTTTCTTACCTTCAAGTCTTTGATCCGTTTTGAGTTAATTTTTGTGTATGGTGAAAGATAATAGTCTACTTTCTTTCTTTCGCCTGTGGCTGTCTGGTTTTCCCAACACTATTTATTGAAGAGACTCTCCTTTCTCCATTTATGTTCTTAGCTGCTTTGTCGAAGATTAGCTGTCCGTAGATGTGTGGTTTTATTTCTGGGCTTCAGTTCTGTTCCATTGATCTGCGTGTCTGTTTTTGTACCAGTACCATGCTGTTTTGGTTACTATAGCTTTGTAGTGTATTTTGAAGTCAGGAATTGTGATGCCTCCAGCTTTGTTCTTTTTCCTCAGGATTGCTTTGGCTATTTGAGGTCTTTTGTTGTTCCATATAAATTTTAGGAGTCTTTGTTCTATTTCTGTGAAGAATGTCACTGGGATTCTGACTGGGATTGCATTGAATCTATAGATTGCTTTAGGTAATGTGGACATTTTAACCAAGTTTATTCTTTCAATCCATGAACATGGAATATCTTTCCGTTTCTTTATGTCTTCTTTGATTTCTTTCAATAATGTCTTATAGTTTTCAGTGTATAGGTCTTTCAACTCTGTAGTTAAATTTATTCCTAGATATTTTATCTTTTTGTTGCATTTGTACATAGGATTGTATTCTTGAGTTCTTGTTCTGCTAGTTGGTTATTAGTGTATAGAAAAGTAACTGATTTTTGTAAGTTGATTTTGTACTCTGCAGCTTTGCTGTAGCTATTGATTATTTCTAGTCGTTTTCTGGTGGATTCTTTAGAGTTTTCTATATATAGAATTATGTTGTCTGCAAACAGCCAGAATTTTACTTCTTCCTTTCCAATTTGGATACCTTTTATTTCTTTTTCTTGCCTAATTGCTCTGGCCAAAACCTCCAGTATTATGTTGAATAGGAGTGGTGCGAGTGGGCACTCTTGTCTTTTTTTTTTTTTTTTTTTTTTTTTTTAAGATTTTATTTATTTATTTTTCCCCCCAAAGCCCCAGTAGATAGCTGTGTGTCATAGCTGCACATCCTTCTAGTTGCTGTATGTGGGACACGGCCTCAGCATGGCCGGAGAAGCAGCGCGTCGGTGCGAGCCCGGGATCCGAACCCGGGTCGCCAGCAGTGGAGCGCGCTCACTTAACCACCAAGCCACGGGGCCGGCCGGCACTCTTGTCTTGTTCCTGTTCTCAGAGGAATGGCTTTCAGTTTTTCACCATTAAGTATGATGTTGACTGTGGGTTTGTCATATATGGCCTTTATTATGTTGAGGTACTTTCCTTCTATACCAATTTTATTGAGTTTTTGTCATAAATGGATATTGGATCTTATCACATGCTTTATCTGCATCTAATGAGATGATCATGTTATTTTTATTCCTCATTTTGTTAATGTGGTGCATCACATTGATTGATTTGCAGAGTTCAACCATCCCTGCATCCCTGGTATAAATCCTATTTGATCATGGTGTATGATCCTTTTAATGTATTGCTGTATTCAATTTGCCAGTGTTTTGTTGAGGAATTTTACGTCTGTCTTCATCAGCAAGGTTGGCCTGTAATTTTCCTTCTTTGTGTTGTCCTTGTCTGGGTTGATATCAGGGTAATGTTGCCCTCAGAATGAGTTAGGAAGCATTCCATCTTCTTCAATGTTTTAGAATAGTTTGAGAAGGATAGGTATAAAGTTTTCTTTGAATGTTTGGTAGAATTCTCCAGAGAAGCCATCTAGTCCTGAACTTTTGTTTTGGGGGAGGTTTTGATTACTGTTTCCATCTCTTTGTCTCCAGAGAAGCCATCTAGTCCTGAACTTTTGTTTTGGGGGAGGTTTTGATTACTGTTTCCATCTCTTTACTTGTGATTGGTCTATTGAGATTCACTGTTTCTTCTTGATTCAGTTTTGGGAGGTTGTATGAGTCTAAGAATTTATCCATTCTTTTCTAGGTTGTCCAATTTGTTGGCATATAATTTTTCATAATATTCTCTTATAATCCTTTGTATTTCTGTGGTATCTGTTGTAATTTCTCCTCTCTCATTTTTAATTTTATTTATTTGAGCCTTCTCTCTTTTTTCTTAGTGAGTCTGGGTAAGAGTTTGTCAATTTTATTTGTCTTCTCAAAGAACTGGCTCTTAGTTTCATTGATTCTCTCTATTGTTACTTTAGTCTCTATTTCATTTATTTCTGCTCTAATTTTTATTATTTCCCCCCTCCTGCTGACTTGGGGCTTGCTTTGTTCTTCTTTTTCTACTTCTATTAGATGTAGTTTAAGATTACTTGTTTGGTATTTTTCTTGTTTGTTGAAGTAGGCCTGTGTTGCTATAAATTTCCCTCTTAGCGCTACTTTTGCTACATTCCATAGAGTTGATATGTTGTGTTTTCATTTTCATTTGTTTCCAGGTATTTTTTGATTTCTGCTTTGGTTTCTTCATTGATCCTGTGTTTGTTCAGTAGCATGTTGTTTAGTCTCCACATATTTGTGACTTTCCCAGCTTTTTTCTTGTAGTTGATTTCTAGTTTCATAGCGTTAAGGTCAGAAAAGATGCTTGTTATGATTTCAGTCTTCTTAAATTTATTGAGGCTTGCCTTGTTTCCCACCATATGGTCTATCTTTGAGAATGTTCCATGTGCACTTGAGAAGAATGTGTATTTTGCTGTTTTGAATTTTGCTGTTATATATATATATATATGTCCATCTGGTCTAGTATTTTATTTAAGGCCACTGTTTCTTTGTTGACTTCCTGTCTGGATGATCTATCCGTTGATGTAAGTGGGATGTTGAGTCCCCTACTACTGTTGTGTTGCTGTCAATTTCTCCCTTTAGGTCTATTAATAGTTCCTTTATATTCTTTGGTGCTCCTGTGTTAGGTGCATATATATTCATAAGTGTTATGTTGTCTTTGTGGAATGTCCCTTGTATCATTATATACTGCCCCTCTTTGTCTCTCATTGTCTTTTTTATCTTGAAATCTGCTTTGTCTGATATAAGTATGGCCACACCTGCTCTCTTTTGCTTGCCATTTGCTTGGAGTATTGTCTTCCATCCCTTCACTCTGAGCCTGTGTTTTTCGTCAGAGCTGAGATGTGTTTCCTGGAGGCAGCATATCGTTGGGTCTTGTTTTTTAATCCATTGCGCCACTCTGTGTCTTTTGATTAGAGAATTCAATCCATTTACATTTAGAGTTATTATCGATATATGAGGGCTTAATACTGCCATTTATCTCATGTTTTCTGGTTGTTTTGTATTTCCGTTGTATTTCTGACTGCCATTTCAGTTTGGTGGTTTTCTGTGATGTTTTTCTCTTTATTCATGGTTTGTCTCTCTGCTCTGATTTTTTGTTTAGTGCTTACCAAGAAGTTAGTATAAAAGATCTCATAGATAAGATAGTCCATTTTCTGATAGCCTCTTATCTCCATTAGCCTAAGCAGCTTCCATTCCTTTCCTCTTCCCCTTCTGAGTTATTGTTGTCACAAATTATTCTTTTCCTTTTTTTCTTTCTTTTTTTTTTTCTTGTAGGGAAGATCGGCCCCCAGCTAACGTCCGATGTGAATCCTCCTCTTTTTGCCGAGGAAGATTGGCCCTGGGCTAACATCTGTGCCCATCTTCCTCTACTTTATGTGGGACACTGCCTCAGCATGGCTGGACAAGTGGTGTGTCACTGCACGCCCGGAATCCGAGCCCGGGCCACCAGTAGCGGAGTGTGCGCATTTAACCGCTAAGCCACGGGGCCGGCCCCTATAGGTACTTTTGATGCTTTCCTTCCCTTGTCCTTTTTTTTTGTGAGGAAGATTAGCCCTGTGCTAAACCTGTTGCCAGTCCTCCTCTTTTTTGCTGAGGAAGATTGGCCCTTGGCTAACATCCATGCCCATCCTCCTCTACTTTATGTGGTGCGCCTGACACAGTGTGACTTGATGAGCGATGTGTATGTCTGCGCCCAAGATCCGAACCTGTGAACCTCAGGCTGCCAGAAGCGGAGCATGCAATCCTAACCAGTGCCACTGGGCCGGCCCATCTGTTTTAAGTGTTTACTAACCTGTTCTGATATAGAGCTGCAATTTTCTGATTCTATCTGTCTGTTTATCTCCTTGTTCAAGATTTTGTAAACCTTTGCTTTTTAGTTTCAGATGGGAGGGCTCCTTTCAACGTTTCTTGTAAGGCAGGCCTAGTGGTGATGAAGTCCCTCAGCTTTTGTTTATCTGGGAAAGCTTTTGTTTCTTCATCATATCTGAAGGATAGTTTCGGTGAATAGAGTATTCTTGGCTGAAAGTTTTTGTCTGTCGGTATTTTGAATATATCATTCCAGTCTCTCTTAGCTTGTAATGTTTCTGCTGAGAAATCCACTGAAAGCCTGATAGGGCTACCTTTGTAGGTTATTTTCTGCCTTGCTGCCTTAATATTTTTTTCTTTTGTCATTGACTTTTGCCAGTTTTAATATATGTCTTGGAGAAGGTCTTTTTGTGTTGACGTAATTAAGAGTTCTATTGGCTTCATGTACTTGTAAGTCCCATTCTTTTCCTAGGTTTGGGAAGTTCTCAGTTGTTATTTCTTTGAACAAGCTCCTTTCTCCCTCTCTCCTCTCTCTGGAATAGCTACAATCCTTATGTTACTTTTCCTAATTGAGTCAGATATTTCTCAAAGAATTTCTTTTTTTCTTTTTTAAATCTTAGTTCTCTGTCCTTCTCCACCTGAAGCATTTCTATATTTCTATCCTTTGAATCACTAATTCTGTCTTACGTAATGTCAGCCTTTTTTTTTTTTATGGATTCTAGATTCTTTTTTATCTCATTAATTGTGTTCTTCATATACAGAATTTCTGTTTGGTTTTTTTTTTCAGAGTTTCAGTCTCTTTGGTGAAGTATTCCTTCTGCTCATTTATTTTATTCCTGAGCTCAGTGGTCTTTCTGAGTTTTCTTGTAACTCATTAAGTTTCATTATGACAACTATTTTGAATTCTCTGTTATTTAGATTGCAAATTTCTGTGAGTTCAGGATTGGTTTCTGGAGACTGGTCATTTTCTTTCTGCTCTGAAGTGTTAATGTGGTTCTTCATGGTGTGTGATGAATTGATCCTTTGCTGGAGCCTTTGTGGTAGTATCAGTTTGCGGATTCCACCTGCCACTCCTGGGGTGGTGGGCAGGAGCTGTGTTTCCTGATCCAGCTCCATCTGCTGGAAGTTGTGCTGGTAGTACTCCTCTGCATTTGTATGCTGGCTGCAGCCAGTTGGCAGGTCTCACACGCACACTCAGGTGGGGCCTCTGTGCTCCCCCAGTGGGTTGCTCTGGGGCAGGACCACTTGCTCGCCTGGGGACTGGCTGTGCTGGTGCGCTAGGCAGGAGGGGAGCGCTGATATCTTTTGTGCGCGGGCCAGCTCTGTGCTCCCGAGTGGCTCTGCTGAGCTACTGCGGTTGGTGGGAGCTCCTCTGTGGTGGCTGATCTATGCCGCTTGGTGGGGTGCATTCCCATGCATGCGACCACTGCAGCATAGTGAGTGCTCCCTCCAGTCGGGCTACCACACTGAAAGCCTTCCTGCACAGGCTGGGCTGCCCCCACCTCCTCTTACAGTAGTGCTGGCTGCTGTATGAGGACCTGCGACCTGGAAGATCACTGCCTCTGGGGAGTGGGAGCTTTCCACTCACCTAGTTCCAGTGCTTCCTGAAGATCCAATCCCCCCACCTTCAGTTGTATGGCTGCATGGATCTCTCAGAAGTCCTCTTGTGCTGTGTAGGGAATCCTCTGTTGGTTAATGAATGTCCATTTAGTTGTAACTTAGAGGGGAGAGCCAAAGGGAACAACTCACTCCACTATGATGCTGATGTTACTCTCCTAATACTAGGATTTTAAGCTAACATTTGAAATATTTGTAAACAATTAAATATTATAATAGCTACCATTTTTTGAACCAGGCATTATGATGCATTTTATCTCATGTAGTGTGTTCTTTGAATCTGCAGGATAGTACTTATTTTTACCTTTTACAGGGGGAGAAGCTGAATTGAAGTAATTTGCTTCTGTAGTTTCTGTGTTATAGAGCTGGAATTTAAATCCAGTTCTCTGGCTGAAAAACCCATGCTCTTCTGTTAATCACTTATAAGATAACTCGAATCAGTTCACCCTCTACTTTTATTCCTTGCTTCAAGCTTTTTGTCCAGAAAGTGATGTTCTTTGACTCATCCTCAGTATGGGAGCACTTGTCTCATGTATCTTAGACCTGTGCCAGAGCAACTTAATATTGTGGCTTTGATAATGTAATTGAATTTATGCTTCTTTATAGTTGAATACCATGTTCAGAGTTCTAAAACCTTTTAATTAGAAACAGAATTCACTCACCTTGATCAGTTAGATAAATGTTTCATTAGCAACTGAATGAAGATCAGCAGAAAAAAGCAAACCATAAGTTTAAAAGAAATTAAGTTGTAAATTGTGAAATGACTAATACTATTGCATACTTAAATCTATACCAATAATTTCCCAACTCATGTACAGCTTTGTCTGTGGTGGAAAGCTAAGAGCGTTGACAGTGGGGCTTTTGAACATATAAAAGAGATTTTGTTTTTTTTTGTTTGTTTGTTTGTTTTTTGTTTTTTTTTTTAAAATTTTATTTATTTACTTTTCTTACCCCAAAGCCCCAGTAGACAGTTGTATGTCATAGTTGCACAGTCTTCTAGTTGCTGTATGTGGGACGCGGCCTCAGCATGGCCGGAGAAGCGGTGCGTCGGTGCGCCCCCGGGATCCGAACCCGGGCCACCAGCAGCGGAGCGTGCACACTTAACCACTAAGCCACGGGGCCAGCCCTAAAAGAGATTTTGAATGTCTCCATTAGAAGCCATCACCCTTCAGTAGGTCAGTTATCATTTGTTCTTCTTCTGAGAACAGGGACAGAAGTGGCCTACAAAGTATGTGTTCCTTGAAAAAGTAAGGAGTTATTTCTCGTGCTCATGTAGAATGTTATTAGTTTTTATGTGTAAAGGTAGTTTTACTAAATGATTGGACTTAGTAGAATAGATATTCCTTACCACTCTGTTCCTTTCCCCAAGATAGTCATCCCTGATTGATTAAGGTTTTACCACTGAATCAGAAAAGGACCTTGGCATCTTAAGACAGTTCTTTGGGCTTCTATTAACAAAGAAACATATAAAAATTTACTACTGTCTTGGCTTGTTCCCTAAACTTGAAGGCAGCCCTGGCCACGTGAGTTGTTCCTGGTGCTTATGAATTGATAGTCTAAATCAATTTTACTGCCAAATAGCCATATTATAATTAATGAGATTTGGTGGAATTAATATTATAGTATAATATTTATACTGAAATATTTGAGTGGCCACTTGTCTGCAAGCATTGTCATAAGCACTCATTATGTCCTGCGCCGTCCTTAAGGACTGCACGGAGGCAAACCCATAATGAGACTCATAGTGATGATTGCTCTGCGTGGCTGCACAGGCAGGGGGGTAGCTTGTCTTCCTCATCTACATCTTTGGCTCAAGTCGGCTTTTAGAGGCTAGTCTGGAAACCTAACTGCCTAGTTGCAGATAGCAGATTTTGTTCACTATAACATTAATGTGTGCCTGCTAGAATAAAATGAAAGTCAGAAAAGTATAAGGAAAAAAATGACCTATGATCTAGCTACCAAAAAGGTCATGCCACTCATTTTGACATGTTTTTACAGTTGTTTTGCTGTGCATTTAAAAAAATACGTTTGAAATCAGTGTACCACAATTTCATATCCCTCTTTCTTTGCTTAAAATTGTAAGCAACTTCTCATTAAAAAAAAGTCTTCCTAAATATATCTTTTAAGGATGTAGTTATCCATTCCCCAAGGGGTTATATATTTTTTACTGTTATAAGTATAATATTCAAGCAGCTGACTTATAGCTTTAATTTTTTTCTTACTAATTAATACCAATTAACAAAAAAAATCAGAAAATAAAATTGTGAAGAGAATGAATATTAACCATTATCTTATTTCCTGAGGATACACTTACATGTAGAGAGAATTATTCTAGATGCTTTATATTTTTATAGACGTTTATAAAATATACACATATAAGTTTGTTATACACATAACTTTTTAAAGAATACTTTTGTTTGTACTTATATTTACTGCTGCTAAGTTGCATTTTTATCTTAGCACATCATGCATGTCTTTTCATGTCAGTATAGAATTATCCGTCATTTTAGTGGACCTTGACTTGTATCATTAAATACAGAACTACATCATCATAAGATTTTTGACTATATTGGCAAGAAAGCACTTTTAGAGGTGGAGATGTTTATAAACAGCAGTGTTCGTTTTGTACTGTGATTTATATAACTAGTCATCTGTTGATGGACATTTGTGTTATTTCTATATTCTTGCTTTTATAAATAATAGTGTGATGAACATCCAATTACTAAGATTGATCTTAGTAATTTCTTTATGATGGTTCTTAAGTAACTGATTAACATTTATACATTTATTTAATAAAAACAGAGCAATGGAATATATATCGTTTTAAAAAAGCAAATAATACAGAAGCATTTATAATGAAAAGAAACAACCCCTTGCCTGCTTTTCACCCTGCTCTTCAGTCTTGCCTTTCAGAGGCATCCACTTTTACCTATTTTTGCTTTTAGTTTCTCTGGTATTACTTCTATATCTCTAAATATTATGGTTTTTTAATCATTGTTTGATTTGTCATTATCTGTTGACTCCTTGCTTTGGTGGATGGTATTTCAGTTCCCTTACAATCCTCCTTTCTTTTCTCTATTTCCTCTCAATATAGTTAGGTCAGTATTCTTAGTCCTCTGACAACTAACTAAGCAAAATTTTAGAACATACCATTTGGGCATTTGGTGAAAATCATATTCTAAAATGAAGTGGAACAGTGTTATTATCTCAATCCTGTTTCCTTCTTAGCTCTTGCTTTTTGACTTCTTACTCTTTTTTGTCTGATTTTTTTCTTGTTTCACCTATAAGAGAATTTATGTTGTCAACTCTTATATTAAAAGAGAATGATAATCTCCATGAATCTTTTTTGTGAGATTCTCAGGAGCTCCTCTGTGGCCTCTGAATGAAACAGACTAGATGTTAGGGAAACCTTCTCTTTATCTAATTCAAATGTGGAGTTTTAGGTATGATGTCAACCTTGTCTCTTTGGATTTTCTCCCTTGTACTGTCTGAACCTGAATTATATTAAGAATACAGAAAATCTGGTTCTAAAGAGTATGAGCATCCCTTTTGGAACCAGTGATCAGTTTCTTAAACTTGATCAGAGGATAAAAGAATTTATTTCATTATACAGTCAGTGAATTAGTCCTTTTTTCAGTAGCCAATGGTTCAGTGTTACATTTTTATTATATTTAATTTGTTTCTTTTTTTTTTTTTTTTTTTTTTTTTAAAGATTTTATTTATTTATTTTTCCCCCCAAAGCCCCAGTCGATAGTTGTGTGTCACAGCTGCACATCCTTCTAGTTGCTGTATGTGGGACGCGGCCTCAGCATGGCCGGAGAAGCAGCGCGTCGGTGCGAGCCCGGGATCCGAACCCGGGTCGCCAGCAGTGGAGCGCGCTCACTTAACCACCAAGCCACGGGGCCGGCCCGTATATTTAATTTGTTTCTGATGGATATTTCATGATCAGCTCTTAGATCTGCTGTACTTTTGGCTAATTTGTTTTTGTGGGCATATGAACAAAACAGATAGAAGTGAATTAAAGAACTTTGTTACCTCATGTATATCCCTTAGCTGATAAAATCCCTTTGCTGTTATAACTAACCTAAACTGACCTAAAACTCATTTATTTCTTAATTTTTTTATATTCTAAAATTAGTCACTGATCTTGTACATATATAATACAAACTCATATACTCCATACTTACAGATACCCCAGATACAAAACTAAATTGTATATCCAAAATATAATTTGTATGTTTTTATACAGGTCTTCATGAACCTAATGTATAATTTGTGGGTAGAAATACTAGTAGCTTCCAATTTTTGTGTATCAAGCACCATTTTAGGTACTGTCCAAAATTTATCTTTAATATTCATTACATCCTTCTAAGATTTTCTTATTTTACAAGATAGGAAAGTGAAACTTGGAGTTATTTGCCCATAGTAACACAGCCGTTAAATGATAGAGCTGAAATTAGATATGGTTGTGTTTTCATCTATGGTGTTTTCAGTACCTCAGCTTCTAACATGCGAAGAAGAATAGAAAAAACCAAAATGACAGTAACTAAGAAATATTGAGCGTACAGTTTGCTATTGTGTCAGCAAAGCCCGTGATCTGAAGTTCAGGTTATGTGAGTGGGATAAAATACTCCTAGGTCAGCCATGTCTTTTCAGATGTGAATATTCATTCACGTTTCCTGTCGATGCCTTTAGTTACTGTGATGTGTTGCAGATAGAAACCATAGGTCATCTCGGAAACCCTTGATTATAGTTATTGTTTTTTCTCAAATTGGTCCTTTTAAATTGATTCCCTTATGAAAATCGTCTTTTCCCGTTGCTACCTAGTTTGGTTCCTTAGCTGTAGCTTCTTTCTGTCTCTCTCTCTCTCTTTCACCTTTTTGAGATGAAATTTAAATATCATATAATTCACCCATTTCAAATGTACGATTCAGTGGATTTTAGCTTATTCAGAGTTGTACAGCCATCACCACAGTTAATTTTAGGACATTTTCATTACCCTAAAAAGAAACCCCGTGTGCCTTATCAGCCTATCACTCCCTGCGACCCGCCGGCCCTAGGCAACCACTAATCTACTTTCTGTCTCTAATAGCTTTGCCTATTCTGGACATTTCATATAAATGGAATCATACACTATCTGGTCCTTTGTGATGACTTATTTTTCTTAGCATAATGTTTTTATTGCTTAATATCTATGGTATGGATATACCATATTTTATTTATCTGTTAATCATTTGATAGACATTAATTTCCACTTTTTAGCTGTTATGAATAATGCTTCTATGAACATTCATATACAAACTTCTTTGTGGACGTTCTAGCCTCTCTCTTATCCTTACAAAATACAAATCAGGTAAGATTGCATCCCTATTTAAAAATTTCAGTGGCTTTTCTTTGCTGAGAGCAAAAATTTAAGATGTTAGCAAGGAATATGTAGTTTTTCACAGTCTGGCCATAATCAGGCTACACTTGTGCCAGCCTCATTTCTTTCCACTTAACTCTCTCTCCCCAGCCCTTTCCAAAGAGAAACCCTTACCTGTTTGCAGAACGTATTTTACCTACTTACCTCTGTACACATTAATTTTCTTTTGAAAATACCATCTGTAGTTTTTGGTCTGAACTGAAGCTTTTTACTTCTCAAGATACAACTCAGATGCCACCAAACCTTTCCGAAGTCTCAGGCCTAGTTACTTCTGGCTTTCAGAGATACTTTAAATATGCATCCTCTGGTGTTTATCACGTGATTCGTTTCTTTATTTACCTGTGACTTCCTTTCTATTGAAGCTCCTTAAGGAAAAGGTCTATTTTATCTATATAATATAGGGCTGGCCCCATGGCTTAGTGGTTAAGTGCGTGCGCTCCGCTACTGGCGGCCCGGGTTCAGATCCCGGGTGCGCACCGACACACCGCTTCTCCGGCCATGCTAAGGCCACTTCCCACATACAGCAACTAGAAGGATGTGCAGCTGTGACATACAACTATCTACTGGGGCTTTGGGGGAAAAATAAATAAGTAAAAATTGTAAATGATATCTATATAATATAGCTGAATACAGTGTGCCTGACAGAGCATTGATGCTTGGTCAGTGTTGACTGTATGACAGAGGTGAAATTTGGAATCATACCAAATTGGTTTGTATTATGATCACTATGTGCTATCTTTCCTGTCTTTTATATTCTGTGCTAACATCAGCAGACCCATTATTTAAAAAAAAAATCTTTTGGGCCGGCCTCGTGGCATAGTGGTTAAGTTTGGGCGTTCTGGTTTGGTGGCCTGGGGTTCACAGGTTTGGATCCTGGACTTGGACCTACACACCACTTATCAAGCCATGCTGTGGCAGGCATCCAACATATGAAGTAGAGGAGGATGGGCACGGATGTTAGCCCAGGGCCAATCTTCCTCAGCAAAATAGGAGGATTAATAACGGATGTTAGCTCAGGGCTAAACTTCCTCACAAAACAAACAAACAAAAAAACCAAATCTTTGTTATATGTCAATTATACTTCAATTAAAAAAAAAGAATTAACCAACCTAAAAAAAAAATCTATTATTGCGTTGTCTTCTCTGTGGTGCTAGGACCATATTGATCCTCGGACTGCTGAAATTGGATGGATTTTCCTTCAGTCATTTTTTGCTTTGAAATTCTGACTTTGGTTTAGTTTTAGTTTTGGACATAACTGATTTATTCTATGACAATTTTGTTTTTTCTTTTAGATTTATAAGCAGAGAAATAAACCATATTGATTCCACAAAGAGAGTGAGCACAGCCTTGAGTATACAATAATTATCTTGACCAAATTGATCCAGAAATAAATTTTAACTTTGGTTTTTGCTGCCCCCTCCCCCCAACCCCCAGTTTGTAAATTCCAACTTTTTTCATCTTTGCATTTGCGAGTTTTGGTAATTAGCTTAGAGACTACCTCGATCTTTGCTAACGAACGTACCTCTAAATTCATCCTCTCTAGCTCTGACTTGTCTTCTGAACTTAGATTCATATATTCAACTGGCTGCTGTCACTTTCATTTGGATATCTAGTAGGCATCTAAAACTTTACTTGTGATTACCCCTTCACCTAAATCTGTTCTCCCTCTAATCCTATGTCACAGTAGTACCTCCACCCACCTAATTTTTCAAACTGTAAACTTAAAAACCATCTCAAATTTCCATGAACAGTTATCACTTTTTTTGGTGAGGAAGATTGGCCCTGAGCTAACATCTGTTGCCAGTCTTCCTCTTTTTGCTTGAGGAAGATTGACCCTGAGCTAATATCTGTGCCATTCTTCCTCTATTTTGTATGTGGGACACCGCCACAGCGTGGTTTGATGAGTGGTGTGTAGGTCTGCACCTGGTTTCCAAACCCGTGAACCCCGGGCTGCTGAAATGGAGCGCACAAACTCAACCACTACGCCACTGGGCTGGCCCCAACAGTTATCACTTTTAAATATACTGTATAATTTATTTATATTATATCTGTTATTATTATCTTATTTCCTTCGGCTAGAATGTAAACTCCATGAAGGGCAGGGATTTTAATGTCTTATTCACTGATGTATCCCATGCACCTAGAACAGTGTGTGGCATACTGTTTGGTCTCAATAAATGTATATGGAATCAGTCAGTCCTCATGCCTTTCTGTCCCTTCTCTTCAGTCTAATCAATACCAGATTCTGTTGGCTTTGCCTCTACGATATAACCCAAATTGGTCCACTTCTTTTCATTTTCATTGTTAACTACTGTTCTAAGCCACCATCAATTTTGGCCTAGCTTATTGTGATAGATTTTTAACTAATCTGTTTCCATTCTTGCATTCTTCAATTCTTTCTTTCTCACAAAGCAGCCAAAATGGTCTTTGGAAAATATCAGATCTGGTCATGCTCCTACTTAGAACTTGGAATAGCTTTCCACTTCACTTAGAATAATATCCAAAGTCCTTATCATGCCTACAAGCATTAAGTAATATTGCCTCTGCTGCCATCTCTTTTTAGCCTCGTGGTGTACTATGCTCCCCCTTGCTTGCACTACTTTAGTCACTCCTGTTCCTTGACCTTGTCAAGACCTCAGGGTACTACACCTGTTTTTTTCTTTGCCATGTAAGCTGTTTGCGTAGTATTTGGCATAACTGCATAACAAATCACCACAAACTTAACAGCTTAAAATAGCATCCATTTATTATCTCACGGTTTCTGTGGGTTTGGACGCTGGTTAGCAGGGTCCTCTGCTCAGGACCATGCTGAAATTAAGGTATTGTCAAGGGCTAAAATCTCATGTAAGGCTTGGGGTTCATTCCATGCTCATTGGGATTGTTGGAAGAATTCATTTCCTTGTGGTTGTAGGACTGAGGTCCCTGTTTTCTTGGCAAGGGGTTGCTCTCTGCTCCTTTAGGTCCTTGCTATGTGGCCCTCTCAAAACATGGAAGTCTGCTTAGTCTTCAAGAACAGCAGGAGAGCATCTCTCTGATGATTCACTGTGTTTTTTTTTTTTTTTTGTGAGGAGATCAGCCCTGTGCTAACATCTGCCAATCCTCCTCTTTTTTTTTTTTTTTTTTTTGCTGAGGAAGACTGGCCCTGGGCTAACATCCGTGCCCATCTTCCTCCACTTTATATGGGTCGCCGCCACAGCATGGCTTGACAAGCAGTGTGACCGTGCACGCCCGGGATCCGAACCGGTGAACCCCGGGCTGCCGCAGCAGAGCACGCGCACTTAACTGCTTGCGCCACCGGGCCGGCCCCTGATTCACTGTGTTTTAAAAAGGGCTCACCTAATAAGTTCAGAGCCACCCGGAATAATCTCTCTTGATGAACTCCAAGTCAACGTTTTACCCAGTCACAGGAGTGATATCCCTTCATGTTCACTGGTCCTACTCATTATTTTTTTTTTGGTGAGGAAGATCAGCCCTGAGCTAACATCCATGCCAATCCTCCTCTTTTTGCTGAGGAAGACTGGCTCTGAGCTAACATCTATTGCCAGTCCTCCTCCTTTTTTATTTCCACAAAGCCGCAGTAGATAGTTGTATGTCATAGCTGCACATCCTTCTAGTTGTGAATTCTGCTTACACCACTTTGCCCTCTGGTCCTCAAGGATTCACATATGGTACACTCTTTATCTTTTATACTTAGACATATTTGGAGGGCAGGTGTTTTTTCTTGTTTTTATTTCTTCTTGCTGACATTGTTACTGATCCGTGATAGGCACTCAAAATGTTAATGATTTAAAAAACAGTTAAAAGTTTTCTTTCTCTCTTTCCATTGCCAATTAGTAAAGAAGAAAAGAAACAATCCTGAGTTAGACCCAGTGCTAACAAAGTCTATGATAGAACTGTCCATGATAGCATCTGTTTGCTTGAGTATTTAAGTATTACTTGGATCATATGAAATTGCCTTTAAAAAAAATACTTGAATATCTGGATTTTATATGGTTCAACCTGGTGAGTGTAGCTAAGAGTAGAGCAAAGAGATAAGTCATGTACTTTTTTTCTTTCTTCTGGTGGGTGGGGATTGGCAGTGATAATGTCAGAGAATTTGAAAAATGTCGTGATACTAAGTAAGTTTTCTAGTATTTACTGTGTTACTCCTTTTTAGTTGAGTAGGCCAGCTTTTATTTATTTCCCAATATCTGTAAAAAATAAATATCTGTAGATATTGGGAAATAAATGATCTGAAGTAAGAACTAGGATGATATGAACAACTAATCAAGGGGGAAAACTTTGCTTATCCATTCAACTGCTAGAGGGTCATAGAATATTGAAATTAACCAAGTAAGAAAAGCTTTGGAAGAAAAGCTTTGGAATCTTTCCAATCTACCCCAAACTGAACTTGTTCATTTCCATGTGGGAGTTGCAGCTGTTGGAATGTTTTTAGATGACTTCACTATATAAACTTTATCGTGAGATAAAAAAGTAAGGGATTGCTTCTCAGACATAAACCATGAGCCTTTTTTACCTTTATATAAATCGTTTTTTGCTGAAAACATTAGTATTACTTGATAGGAATCCTAGAGTTTTCCTTTGTAATTCCTTTAGTAAAGATTTAATTACTATATGTAATTAAATATGTTTTTATTGTGTATATTATATATATGCACTAAATAAAAACATAGTACTTTATATATATAGTATGTGTATAGTATTTAATAATATATCTGTCATTGCCTATTTGTCTAGAATCCAGTCACAAGTCTGTGTATGAGCACTTCCTTAAAAGAGAAAGGTTATATTTGGTCATGGTTGTGAGGTACCCCTGGAGCGAGATTCACACGCTGGCTGCCTATCCACTTAATCTGTAGGTTTGCTTTCTTTGACTTGTACAATGTTTTGGAAGTCAGGAAAATTTCATGTAAAAATCCTTATTTCTTTGGTTTCTGTTGAAAACTTCAAAAATATAGATAGCACTACTTTTCTGGAATTTTTGAATAATGGCAGCACTTGGCTACAGCTGAATATCTGAGTATGCAGTACCCTTAGATGGATGGGCATTCTCTCCAGTTCTCCATAGTCCGTACCCCCTGTTGCTTACACCTGGCTAGTTTTTTTCCCATATGTTTCCTGGGTGGTATTTTTGTTGCTCTGGGGTCATGAAACAATGATCATGTTCAGGAAACGTTAACGTCTTCTATATTTTTATTATTATTATTTGAAAATTGTAGTTTATGTATGATAGCTCTTAATTGGCCAGAATATTTTATCAAATAAGATAATTCAGTGCTAAATAAATAAACTTTATACCTACTGACTAATCTTAGTTTGCATGATCTTTATGGGTTACCTTTAAACTTCCAAAAGATCCTTCAAGTTATATAGGTTAGCTGCTACCAAATATCATTGATTTTATAGGAGATTATTTTTAGATAGAAATCTTGGATGAAAATTCACTAGTTACCTGAAGTTTTCACTAAGTCAGAGTTTTAGAGGTTTTCTCTCTTTTGGCCATATTTATTTTCTTTTCATATTCTTTCTATTCTGTAGAATAACGATATAACTAATACCAATGTAACTAATATTTTACCCCAGGTATTCAGTAGTTTGCTTGTTTTTGTCTCTAATCTCTTTTAGGGAGTAGAAGAGAAGTTTTATTTTATTTATAATGTTACCATGCCTTTATGCATTTTTAAACTATTATAGTCAGGTTTTGCCTGTTTTGGAACTTCCTTGGAATCATACTGTGTATATTCTTCTGTGTTATCTTTCACTCAGTATCATTTATGAGAGTCATCCAAGTTGTGGTGTGTTGCTTTAGTTTTTCATTCAGTTTCTTTGTAGGAAGATATTTCATTATTGATCCATTCTCCTGTTAATGAACAGGTGTGTTACTTCCAAGTTTTGGTTAGTTAAGAACAATACAACTATGAACATTTTTGTACATGGACCTTGTTGCACATTTTCCTGTTTCTTGCAGATGTATATCTAGGAGTAGAAGAGCTGGGTCCTAGGGTATGCCTATTTTCAAGGCTACTGGCAAATGCCAAATTCTTTCCCCCAGTGGTTGTAGCAATTTATATTTCCACCAGCAAATGAATGAGAATTCTAGAAGCTCTACATTATTGTCAGTGCAAAAACGTAATATCTATAAAAAATAAAAAAGTTTCTTAGGGGTATTATCTTTTAAACTTAAATACAACACACACACACACATACACACACAGACGTGCTACACTCCAAGAAGTGGTTGGTTAATTTTGCTTAGGATTAATATTATATAAAAGATAAATATTTTAGCTTTGGAGGTGGTTAAGTAGTTGCCATAATTAGCTATTTTATACCTCTGCTCCCTGCCTCCGTAACTGAGATGGTAGTGATATCTTTGAAATAATGGGAAAACATATTTTTTCTTTATATGAAAACTTCTTGCCACTACCTTTGAAGGACGTGGGTTACAACAGTATGATCTGAAATGGAATAACTTAGCCAGAGAGAAGAAACTTTAGCCAGAGATTAGAAGAGTCATTAATTTAGAAATATTTTGAAAAAAGTATTCAAAGTTTCATGTAACTTTGGTTTTTATCCCAAGCAACTTCCTTAGCCCTTGTGCTACTTCCTTGGGATAGGGTTGTGTTAACTACTTATAGTTTGTAGAATTTCTAATTGAAGATGGTATACTTTTTTCCCTGGCAAAGATATTAAGCTATATGATACACCACAAGGAAACATGTAGTGTGTAATGCAGTGGGACACAATAGGCGTCTTTTTGAATTAAATAGAGCACAATGAAAGTCAGAGATTTATTGTATTTAGCAGGTTGTTTCTAGAAAGAATTTTTTAGAATGACATGATTCTCTTAGTTCTATTATTTCGATACGGATTTATTTTCTTTGGCTTGCTTTTATTATTAGAAACCCTCAGTTTTTGGAGGAAATGCCCTACTTGACTATACAATCCCAAAGGATTTGTGCAAGTTTGGCATAGCCGTTTAGGAACAACAAAGGATGCACACCTCTGGGATATTTGCCTATGAAGGTGGTTTTTCTTTGTTGCTTGCTTTAAGGAAAATTTTAATGTGGTAATAGCATAGTAGTTCTGGCTTTGGCAAAATGCCTCTTCTCTTTGTCACAAACATTTGTTTTTTATGGAGTGATACAGTATTCTTAAAAAGCGCACTCAAGCAGTTTTCAGAGAAAAACAAACCAGGTAGACACTGATCTTTATCTGAAATCATTGATGAGTTCTTTTGGTCTTTGTCAGATATAGAAGAATCTCTTTACAGTTCTAGAGAGTGTATGTTTTTCTTTTTTATTCCGGATTATTTTACATATTCATTTCTGTTGATAGCAGTCCACATCTATATATTTTTTATGTCTTTAGTCCAATTATGTTACTTTATTTTCCCATTATTAGCTGTTTCTACCTTTTTTGCTGTCATGTGTGGTGCTGCTGGATATATCTTTAAGTTACTGATTTTTGAGGTGAGATTATTTCTTTAGGTATATCCCAAAATAGAATCATCTTGGGGTATGGTTTTAAGGCAGTTGTGACTCATTTCTATATAGTTCTGGGGATGTTGGAAATCCATTTACATTATCCTATCTATGTCCTGTTTCCTTAGATCCCTGCCAATACTGAGGTGAAGTTTTTAAAATTTTACTTTTGTTATTAATAACATGCATATAGTAATATGTTTTAATATTTATTCTTGATCAGAAGCATTTTTTTTTACATTTTTTCATACTATGGTTTTTTGTCCTGGGTAAATTTAATCTTTGACTGTTTTATCAGGATGAATTGGAGAATTGACCTAACATGGATTATATATAGCTAACTTCTTTGCTCTCACTTTATTTCATTATGCAAATTTCTTATCTAATGTTAAAAGCATGTATCCATTTTGATGTTTTACTTCAGCGGAATACCAAAATAATTTATTCTAAAACGTGAAATAAGAATATAAATTTATAAAGCCTTATTGGTGAGAAATTTGCTTGTAAGAACTCTTCATTCCTGGTTATTAGTTTTCTAAAGTAGATATTTAAATAGCAATTTAATTTTTATCCTTTGAAAACGTTTCCTGATGAGATTTATAAATGCTGTAACATTTCATGGTAAACCTCATGCCCTTATAAATATAATTTTCACTCAGAATTGGCAACAAAATTTTTTGAGAAAATCATAGAGCTATTAAAAAAGCAAGGAAGAAACTAAATAAAGTTAATTTAAGTGTTTAACTTTGGTCACATTTTAGGATCATTCATATCTCTTTTTGCCTGTAAGCCCTTGACTGTAGTTAGTTCTCCATGAGTCCATTTTATTTCAGCATTGGGGTCAGGTAGCTGAGCCTGTAGGTATTTATGTCTTTTAGATAGACATAAGGGTTTTGAAGGTTAGATTACCAAGGAGTAGACTTTCTTCAGAGCTTCTGGCTGACCGAGGGAATTCCAGGAAAATCTAATGTCATTTGGAGACCACTTTTCTTTCTACTTGGCCAGAGATTTTAACTCTTTGATAGAATTCAGAGGATCTAAGAACCTAAGTGGAGAAAAGATCTAATTGAATGTTATCATTTCTTTGAATTATGAATGTAAGCAACAACAGCCATTAGTTCTTATTTTTAATACATTCATAAAGAACACATATATCACAAATTTGCCTTACTATTTTAATACCTATATTTCAATTTAATTGTTTTTTGTCATAATCCTGTGTATTTTATGCATTTAAAAATATGATTCTAGGAGATGGTCTGGTTTCCACTGGATTCCAGAAGGGTTCATGGCCCTCCAAAGTTTAAGAACCTCGCCCTAAGGAGAATGGATTCTTTTATATTACATGACTGCAGAATTCCTCCCTCCCATTCATGGACGTTTGCCAAACTGGCAGTGCTAGTCTGGGTTAGACTGGGATAGAGAGATGCTGGCTAGGATTGATTGCTGGACTCTAGAAAGGTGCCTGAGTGAAGTGGTTTCGTTATCTATCACAGGCTGATGGACAGTTAATTGCCAGCAAAAAGTGGGGAAAATATAGTTTTTGTTTACATAAAAATATGCTAGTTATTTTTCTGTTGTACAAGTTCATGACTATTGAACTATATTAAAAAATAAAGAGGAGAAAAAAAAGAAATACCTGTAATGCTTTTTGTTAAGATCTTTGTATCTCCTTATAGATCTTTTTAATATGACATATATATTTGTATGTATACATGTATGTGTATATTATATATGTATGTGCACATATGTAGAGATACATATAGAAATATATATACATATGTTCAAATACATGTATATTTAGATGTACTTTTTTAAAAACGAAAATGAAATTATACTCTATAAGTAACTTGCCCTTTTTTTGGTTCAGGTTTATTGAGATACAATTTACATACAGTAAAATTTACCTTTTTTAGTGTACAATTCTGTGAGTTTTGACAAACACATAGAGACATGTAATCTCCTCGCTACAGTCAAGATACAGGACAGTTATGTCATCCCCCAAAATCTCCTTATGCCCATTTGGTAGTCATCCTCTTCCCCTTGCAGTCATTTCTCTCTTTTTTGTTCCTTTTACAAAATGTCATATAAATGGCATTGTACAGTATGTAGTTTCAAGGCTAACTTCTTTCATTTAGCATATGTTTTCCTGTAGGGGTTTTGGTTTTAGATTATGCTTCAAGAATCTTTTATCAAATTGATGAAAATGTTCTTATTTTTTTTTCAGAGTTTCATTGCTTCATTTTTGAAAATTTAAGCCTTTAGTCTGGCACTTATTTTAGTATAAATCATGAGGCAGAGAATCCAACTTTTAAGAATTAGCCAGTTCAGCTATATTTATTAAGATTGAGTTACTAATATAATACTCTTACTAAATATTGATTTCCTCACAGGTAACACAAGTAGCAAGACAGCCGGGACCCCCGCCCCCTTCCCCTTATTCAGCACATGAAATAAACAAGGGGCATCCAAATCTTGCACCAACGCCCCCGGGACATGCATCGTCCCCTGGACTCACTCAAGTAAGAAAAACTTTTTTTTTAAAAGAAATTTCCATGTAAAAGCAGCTTTTCTGTTTTTCTAAAGCCAACTTTTAAGCAGTAACATACAACATTGCTTGAACAGTAATTTCTATTTTGTCTTTGCATTTTTTTAAGACACATCTCCCATAATAGTGGCTACTAATAACAATTTTATGCATTTCATTTATGGAGTCATTCAAAATGAACTGTCACTGATATTTAGTTTTCCTTTTTGTTGTTTTAGAAATTAGAGTATGATTCTAAAGTCCATTAAAAACCCCACAAAGCACTTGTTTGCTTTTTAATGCATAATCAGCTAGTTTCCCTTCTTCTCCCTTTTAGGTAGGTTATTTTCTGCTTTTTTAAAAAGTGTGGCTGTCTTTCCTCCTTGACTAATTTTAGTGGGCTTTTTTGTTGATTGGTTTGGTTTTGATTCATAAATAGATTATTGGAATTTGTTAGGCTTAAAATTTTGTTGAACTGTTAAAGAGTAGTGAACTCCTTTGTGTATTTCCAATTAACAGGTACAGCAGACATTGAAACACTGTTTTAAGATGTCACTGTGGGTCTCCTGCATTTTAAGCCATTTCCTAAGATATTGCTGGCTTGCACCAGTCTACCATCACATGCTTATTTGAGCTTCCTTGTGGTTCAGAGCGGGCTACAGTTATGAAGTGTCTTATTGGAATATGGAGAGAGTCAAGCCAATAACCTTGACCCGTGCTGTTTGAGATTGTTAGTATTTGCACATAGAAACTGCTCCTTTTAATAAAGAAAATTAATTTTATAACATTATTTTCAATTTTGGCTTCCATATTTTAGGCCTTTTAGAGCTTGAATAATAAGAGTGGTAAGGAATTACTTACTAAAAATAATGCGAAGAGCTGGCAATTATGTTAGGGGCTGATTAATAGTAGTTTAGACTATAGAATGTTTGGAGAAGGAATGTACAACTTGCCAAACCATGATTGAAATAGTCCTATTAAGGAATATGTAAATTAATTTGGACTTAGTTCTATGCTTAAACTTGGTCTGAATCATTCCTATTTAAGTTTGAGTTGTAAAACTAAGACATGTCAAATTGAATTCTGAATTGTTTAAAATGAGGTTCTTGTGTTGGTTTTCATGGCACTGAACAGAACTACCCAAGATATTAATAAGGTATATTGATCTGAATCTAATCAGGAGAGAAAAACTAGGTAGTAATTTGAATAGCGAAAGTTGAATATAAAGGATTATTAAGTATAACAGGATTGGAGTAATGAGAGATTGGCTAATAAGAAAGAGAACTTTAAAGAATAAAAAATAGCAAATATGAGGAGCAGCTGCTTCTCCTGGGGTTGAGATAGGGTACCCACGCAAAAGTCTTCTTCTCCAGGGCTGATATTAGAAAGTGCGTGGCCATGGCTCATCTAATGGTAGAGAAGTCACTCTAGTATCATACCAGTGGAACATGCTGGAAAATCCTTCCTCTGGAACTTGTTGGAAATTTGCTCTATGGAATGATGGGGAAAGGTGGGTTCTCTATTACTGGTCTCCTTTAGCAAAGAGCTGCTGCATTGCACAGTGGCTGGAGGCTCCTTATAGCATCTGTTTGCCACAGATACTTCAAATAACCTTGGAACTGCTGGATCATAGGTCCCATGTGATAGAGCAGCTTGCATTGCAAGCTAAACTTGATGCGGAGCCTTCTTTTGTTCTGTTCCTCACTCAAAATTGGAAACCTCCCAGCTGACTCTGTAGGTAGGTTGAGGTGTAGCACACTCAAATGTAGTGTATATGTTGCCTCCAAAATCCAAAAAAGGCCTATCAAATCTTGTGCCTCCATTTTTCATGGTAGGTAGTGTTAGGTAAGAGACTGCTCTGCCCACCATGGGCACAGATCCAGATTTTGTTGGACAGGACATGCTGCGGCTTGCTGAGTGGTAGAGAAGTTGCTGTGGTGTCATATCAGTGCAACTTATTAGAAATCCACCCTCTGGAACTTGACAGAATTCTGCCTTTGCAGGAAGGTTTCTTAGAGGAGGCACTCTGCTGCAGAACTGCCTGAGAGGGTACCAGGTAGGCTGTTGGCCACTGGATACTGCTGGCTGCTGCGCATTGCAGCAGAAACCTGACACTGAAGAAGCTATGCACTGTAGGGCAGCGGAGCACTGAAGAAGCCAGATTCTGTAGGAGCTGCCTGTACTGCAGGAGCCTGCTGTGCAAGCCCACAGGAACCAGGAAGCGAAATCCTTTCCTCCTGCAGTATCTCCACAGTGCCCTCTACTGACAGAGCTTAACATGGTGCTAGCTGAAATGGAAAAATATTTCAAGAGCCCAGATCCATTTTCACTGTACAGGCAAACAAGGTGAATTTTGAGTTGAAAGGCAAGCAATTAATAACTGGTGCATAAGTGAAAAAGCTTAGTTTTCCATTTCAAATTTATACTGTTTCAAGTTGTAATTTGACCCTAGTGTTTGTCCCAACCACTTAAGTTTTATGGAAGACAAGCCTGCTTACAAATGCATAGTTTGGGGCCGGCTGTGGCTTAGTGGTTAAGTGCTGGCGCTTCGCTACTGGCGGCCCGGGTTCGGATCCTGGGCGCGCACTGATGCACCGCTTCTCCAGCTATGCTGAGGCCACGTCCCACATACAGCAACTAGAAGGATGTGCAACTATGACATACAACTATCTACTGGGGCTTTGGGGAAAAAAATGAGGAGGATTGGCAATAGATGTTAGCTCAGAGCTGGTCTTCCTCAGCAAAAAGAGGAGGATTAGCATGGATGTTAGCTCAGGGCTGATCTTCCTCAAAAAAACAAAAAACAAAAACAAATGCATAGTTTGTATTGAAGAAAGGATGAAAGGATGATCTGTATGCCTTTTTTTTTTTAATGTTTTTTATTTTTTTTTATTTTCCCCCAAAGCCCCAGTAGATAGTTGTGTGTCATAGTTGCACATCCTTCTAGTTGCTGTACGTGGGACGCGGCCTCAGCATGGCCGGAGAAGCGGTGTGTCAGTGCACGCCCGGGATCTGAACCCGGGCCGCCAGCAGTGGAGCCCGCGCACTCAACTGCCAAGCCACGGGCCGGCCCTCTGTATGCCTTTTTATTAGTTACCTTTCGAAGTCAGAGTGCATGAATCCCAGGAAGACAGGTCACCAAATATTATTCTGCTTTACTTTGTGGTGTTTTGCTACCATTTTGCCTAATCTGATGGATGAACCCAGTAAATTACACCTGGTTCACATACCCTTTTCTCCCCCCTGCCTGTCAGACCGAGGCAGGCTTGTGTGGATTCGTTTATCTCCTAACAATGTCTTAACGTCTGTGGATAGAGTAAGTTTTTCTAAATTGGCCTATCTGGAAAAATGAGGAGTTTTATGGGAAACTCAGTCTCCGTAGATTGAACAGTTGATATGTTTATGGATCATAATGGAAAACAGAGCTTTCAAAATAGAGGAAAAAGGCTTGGAGTCAAACAGACCTAGGTTCTGGGGCTTGGTCTGTCACTTTCTGGTTACATGATGTTGGGTAAACTATTTAATGTCTCTAGAACTTGGTTTCTTTGTCTGCTATATGGGGGAGAATTAGAATTCTACCACCCTTTAAGAGGGTTGTTATGAAGATTACATAAAATTCTGCTGCAGATCAGGACACGCTAAATGCTTTTAACGTGTGTCATTTATTATTTTCATGCCTGTCAGACTTGGTTCCCCTCAGGATTTATATGTGTGTGTGTGTAACTCATCTAATTTGGCTACCTGTCTGGTATTAGTGTGAATCTCAGAAGCTCTCCCCAAGAGTTTGAGATGTCTTCCAGATTTTGCTTATCCCAGGTCTTTGCTTATCCTTAATACGAGGACAAAACTAGAGGCCAGGCCTGGTCGTTTTCTTTTGGCAGTAGTGTGGTTTATTCTTTTGCACTATTAGCTTCAAATCAACTGAAGATAAGATTTTTTTTTTTAAACTTATACATTGTACTCTTTATTTTTTTTTTAAAGATTTTATTTATTTATTTATTTTCCCCCAAAGCCCCAGTAGATAGTTGTATGTCATAGCTGCACATCCTTCTAGTTGCTGTATGTGGGACACGGCCTCAGCATGGCCGGAGAAGTGGTGCGTAGGTGCGTGCCCGGGATCTGAACCCGGGCCTCCAGCAGCGGAGCGCGCGCACTTAACCGCTAAGCCACGGGGCCGGCCCTGAAGATAAGATTAAAGAAACTTCTTTAGCCACAAGCCCTTTTTGATGTGACAGTCTCCCCTTCTTCTGTGATTCAGATATTTTTGTCCCAAGTAGCTACCTGTGTCTATGACTCAATGTTTGACACTAAATGAATCTGTTAGGGTCTCAGTGAAAGCAACTTAGCTGAAGAAAAATGAATTTTCACAGCTTTGAAACATAAAAGAGGGAAAATGTAGAAAATTGCTCCCAGTCGCTTCCTGACATCATCAGTGACAGCCTCTTCACCTGCTTCTTTCTCTTCAAGATGGGATTTTACGCACTCGTGTACACGTTCGTCCATATGTGCACATGACAAATATTAAGGCTTTATGTGCATTTTCCTTTGTTATATGTCTTCTAAATCTTTCTAGCCCTCTGCCTTCTGGAGGTTTTGTTTAATCAAAGTAAAAAACTTTCTACTATTACACCATTAGAGATTAATAGTTAAAAGGACATTTCCAACCTATGATAAATTTGTGAGGGACAGAGTCTTTTTAGGTGTGGATTCTTTTCAGTTGCTCTGAAATGGCAGCATTTGTACAGTCTCTGAACCCAGAATGTCCTTACTGTGGAAATGGTAAAGAATTAGAATTGAAAAGTATCTTTTGGGGCAGATTTCAAAGTAGAGAAAGGCACTCTCCTGGGAGTCAAGAGACCGGGGTTCCCAGTCTCAGCTCTGCCAATACTGTTTCAAAGTTTGAGCCAGTGGAAGTTCCTATTAATGCTCAGTTTTCCTCTTTGTAAGTATGAGGCTTGTATTAGATGAGATCTGAATTTCCTTTAAGATCTCTGTGGGTTTTGGAAACTACTTCAGAGTAGCCAGTTGTTATTATGAAAAATTTTTGAATTCTCATTTTTAGATTTAAAATTAAGCAAACTTTGCATTCTGTTTCATTTTGTATCTTTTTTTTTGTGTGTGTGTGAGGAAGATCTGCCCTGAGCTAACATCTGCCAATCCTCCTCTTTTTGCTGAGGAAGACTGGCCCTGGGCTAACATCCATGCCCATCTTCCTCCACTTTATATGGGACGCCACCACAGCATGGCTTGACAAGCGGTGTGTCTTGGTGCGTGCCTGGGATCCGAACCAGCGAACCCCGGGCCGCCGCAGCGGAGTGCGTGCGCCTTACCACTTGCGCCACTCAGCCGGCCCCCATTTTGTATCTTTTGTTTAATATCAGAAGTTTGTTATTTGATTTTTCTTAAATTACTTATGTTAAGCAAGACAAAAGTGTTTCCTACTTATTGCTTAATTGTTGGTACATTTGCTTTAACTCAGTTCATTTTCACATAATTGAACTAAATTACAAAACAAGGAGACCAAACTGGTACTGATTACCAGGTTCAACATCTAGGCCTTTTCTTTTTTCTCTTGGTGTCACTGTCTAGACTCCTAAAACATGTTCACAGTAATCAGTGAGAAGACATGATCAGAATAATGCCAAAGAAGTGGAGTGATACATGTTTTCTGTCTGCTGTTCCTGAAAATTTCATTTGGCTTTTCTTTTTCTGAGATCAACTTAATCATGGTATGTAGTAGACTGAGATGGTGATGAAATATGATCCACTGGTTAGATTCTTTATTATCCGTGGAAATGCTAATAAGCAAAGGAGTTCTTCACTGAGGAATAGAGATTGATCATGATGTTTATTTTAACACTACAGCTGTCATTAGTAAAGGATGAGTTTCAAACAACTCAGGATCCCTACAGTCTTTTCACTTTATCCAACTGGCAGACTTCATTTTCCTTTCAGAGGTCTCGTTTTACTAAGGAAAAATTGTCAGTGTTGCCTTGCAGTTTGTTGATTGACCAATGATTGTTTCAGGCTTTGTAAACTGCTTTTTCTTTATTATTACAATAACTAGTTATTTTATTTACTGCATGCAAGTTTTTATACTTTTTTGTGATGTTTTTCTTTTGGTGGGTGATTCATGAAGAAAATAAACTGAATTTGACAACTCTGACAATTTGACTTTGCTAAACCAGGCTGAAGTAGAGGAAGCTTTGAAAGTTTTTTTCACATTTCATTGTTGAAATAGATCATCATTATTCAGTATTGAATTTTCTTAAAAAAGAAAGCAAAGCAAAATTTATCATTTTTATACTCCCCTTCTCCCCCATGGAACACATTGTGGCTGTCTAAGGCAGTCTAGGCAGAGGTGAGTGATGCTTGGAAGCTGCATTCATGCGTGGCACGTGGGGATTTGATGTGGGCTCGGAAACCTGCAGTACTGACTGCATTGAGTTGGTGCTGGTGGGGCCAAATCCTCTGTTTTGTTTTCCTGTTTTTCAGTTGATAGTATACATACTTACTTAAAAATTTTCACCTCGTTGAAAATTTCTTCAACAGGTATTGTCATTAAATACTTTATAAATTAACATGCCTTTGTAAATGTCGTTAATATACAAGTAAGTTACAAAGGCCTATATAATACCCAGATCATTTATGTCTGTGGTTTCATTCAATATATGCTAAATAATTGTGGTAAGCTCTTTCTTCTGACTGTTGTGATTTATTTTAATGTGGTCATATTTGACTAGAGATTTTCAGCTCTTTTGTCATTTTTTGTTTTTATTAACAAAAACAAGTTGGAACCATATTTATAAAGTAGGACTTCACTAAGTGTTTTCCTATTATGTGAATTTCATCTTTCATGCAGTCTTATAACTTACCATGAAATATGCCTAAATTTTTATATGCTTGTTTGATTATGCTTTTCTTTGCATTGCATATAGCTAAAAAAAAAAAATCCCAGTGATGTTCTTTCAAAATTTTTGTGGTTAGTTTTTAAGTGTTGCTGCAAGAATGATTTTAATTAAGTGCAGTTATTATTCAGACTTTCCTCACCTTAAACCCCAAGTTTTAGATTCCATTTGGCAAATCTACAAGATTAGAACCCATATTTTGAAATATCTAAATATAAAGAGTGAAAGTTTTAAAAATCAATCCTACATTAAATCAACAGTGTTTTAGAAAGCCAAAGAATTTTGTAAGAACCAGTCAGTAAGAATTGATTGTGATTTCACAAGCATTTCTTTTGTTGTCTTTGGTGTAGGCTCAGTTTTTTGTTGACGATGATACTCATTTTCATCTAAATTCTGTGCGGGGGAAAAGGGTTTAGGATTTTATCTCTCTTACGTTGAAAGAGTTGTTTCCTCTGGACACATTCTGGGAGACTCTTCTTGATTTCTCTGGCTACCACTCATCTGTTTTAATAAGGAGTGTAAAACCTCTTCCACCGTTTCCCTTGCAAGTTTACCTCTTTGGAATTTCACACTGTACTTAGTTCCCATAGTTTTAGAAGAGAAACTCACTTCAGTGCCACCAATCTATTTTTTTATTTTATTTTATTGAGGTCATAATAGTTTATAACATTGTGAAATTTCAGTTGTACATTATTATTTGTCAGTCACCATGTATATGGGCCCCTTTACCCCTTATGCCCACCCCCCAACCCCCTTCCCCTCTGGTAACCACTACTCTGTTCTCTTTGTCCGTGTATTTGTTTATCTTCCACATATGAGAGAAATCATGCAGTATTTGTCTTTCTCTGTCTGGCTTATTTTGCTTAACGTAATACCCTCCATGTTGTTTCAACTGGCACGATTTTGTCTTTTTTTTTATGGCTGAGTAGTATTCCATTGTATATATATACCACATCTTCTTTATCCAGTCATTAGTCGATGGGCACTTGGGTTGCTTCCACGTCTTGGCTATTGTGAATAATGCTGCAATGAACATAGGGGTGCATAAGTCTTTTGGAATTGTTGATTTCAGGTTCTTTGGATAAATACCCAGTAGTGGGATAGCTGGGTCGTATGGTATTTCTATTTTTAATTTTTTTGAGAAGTCTCCATACTGTTTTCCATAGTGGCTGCACCAATTTGCATTCCCACCAGCAGTGAATGAGGGGTCCCTTTTCTCCACATCCTCTCTAACATTTGTTATTTTTTGTCTTGGTCATCATTCTAACGGGTATACGGTGATATCTCATTGTAGTTTTGATTTGCATTTCCCTGATGGTTAGTGATGTTGAACATCTTTTCATGTGCCTATTGGCCATCTGTATATCTTCTTTGGAGAAGTGTTGGTTCATATCCTCTGCCCATTTTTTGATCAGGTTGTTTGTTTTGTTGCTGTTGAGTTGTGTGAGTTCCTTATAGATTTTGGATTTTAACCGCTTGTCAGATGTATGATTCGGATATATAGATATCTGGATATATAGGTAAAAATATATGTTTTACCCAGCTGTGACATTCAGATTTTTTAGATTTTTATGGTTCTGAACATTGCAACTTCAATTCAGCTATAGTAATTAGCATGTGCCAATAAATTTTGGGATGGGAAATAGAACAGGTAAGTTTTAAAGAGAATCAGAATATGGAGCAGTTTCACTATTCAATTCAAAGTGCTTGTGATATTTTCTGCAGAAATTTATATTCCATCTGTCTTAGTCTGTTTGGGCTGCTATAACAAAATAGCATAGACTGGGTGGCTTAAACAACAGACATTTATTTCTCACAGTTCTGGATGCTGGGATGTCCAAGATCAAGGTGCCAGCTGATTTGGTTCCTGGTGAGGGCCTTCTTCTTGGGATTCAGAAGGCCACCTTCTTGCTATGTCCTCACATGCCATGGAGAGACAAGCAAGCTCTCCAGTGTCTCTTATAAAGGCACCAATCCCATCATGAGGGGCTTACCCGCCTCATCACCTCATTTAGACCTAACTGCTTCCCAAAGACACCATTTCCAAATGCCATCACATTGGGGTTCAGGCTTCAACATATGAATTGGGGAGAGGGCATGCACAATTCTGTCCATAGCACCATTTATGTGATTCAGAGAGCTGTGGGGAAGGTGGGTAAATAGGACTATGGGAGAAAGGTCAGCAGAGAGGGTAAGTACCATAGACGTGTAGAATATTGTCCCAGTTTAGTCAGGCAGATGGATATATGTGCTTATCCAGATTAATTTGGGGAAGGGGTTCAGTTTGCAGGGATGTGGGAGAAGGGAGAGGACAAGCTTAATACAGAACTATTTGTTTTATCAGGGATCAGATGAGAAAGTTGACTTGAAGTATTTTGCTAACTACACAGTGTAGTATGTAAAAGCTAGCGTCTTTATAGAACTAAGAATCGTGAATTTCAGTGGCTCAACGCTCAATGAAAAGCACACGAGACACACACCATGTAACTTTGTGGTAATTTTAAATTCTGTCAATGTATAGTGAAGGAGAGGTTGAGTTATATCTAAAGCTAGTAGCATATTTAAAGCAAGTAAATCAATTAACTATAAACAGTGAATATTATAGATTGACATATAGAATAACTGTTATGAAAATAAAATGTTATAATTACCAAACCCAACTTTTTTCTCAATGCGTACATTTATTTTCTGTTCCCTTTTCTCAGTTGTTCAGTCACACTGATAATTAGGTAACAGGAAGAGCTAAATCTGATTCTAACCTTTTCATCAGTTGATGGACCCTCATTTTTTCCTTTGTGAGGAATGATAAACTCTCCGGCTAGGTGAATTCCCTCTCTTTTGTACGATGTCTTTTCTGTCTGCCCAGTATTTTGTTCCATAGGTACCTAAGTAGGTGATATGTAGGAGAAAGAAATTATGTTGCCGATATTTTGTTTCACTTCACAGGCAAAATAAATCTTCTTTTAAGTTCTCTGCGAGTGATACTCCATTTTCAGGTAGTACACTATATTATTCAAGACTCTGTTTGTTACTTCAAATCTTATTATTCTTGATCACCATTAAAATTTCTCATCATCATTTATAGTTCCGTTCCAAAATTTTGACCTGCCTGTTTAGTACAGTTGACATGACAGCCTAATTAGTTTAGCAGTGCAGCTGTTAAAGTTTTGTCAGGGAAAAAAAGAAACCGTACTAAGTATTTCAAATAGAGCGGATTTAATATATGAATTTGTTATACTAACTGATTGATTATCAAGGGGATGCTGAGGTAATCCACAGATTAGTAACTGCAGGAAGCAGCTAACATCTTAGAGCTGAGGGAATGAAAAGAGAAATGGTGGTGGTGTCAGAACCTAGGAGCTTGGAGGAAGGGTCCTTTAGGACTCAGACTTCTGAGAAAGGAGTTACTACAGGTTGGTCTTTGGACGTCAGAAACTTGGTAGGTGAGAGAGCGAGGTGAGGCTGGTACTTTGAGTATCAAGTGTGTATGCCTGTCTGCTGTTGGCATCTCTGAATGGCTTTGAGAGACTGGGGGTCTGAGTGGAGCTGGTGTCTGGAGCTGTACTGACAGGAGGTGAAAGCACCCTCCTGCTTAAGGGTGAGTTAGAGGTGAAGGACAGATGTAAGGAACTGGCACTCACAATGGCAAAGTGAGGTATAATTTCCTTACTAATAAAGAATAAGTTGGGACCAGTAAACCCCAATGAATTTAACAATAGATAGGAAAGGGATTAATGCAAAGTAAATGTGATGAAATAGTAGGACTATGGAGCATGTTGGTAACTGTAATAGGAATGACGTTAAATTCAGCTATTAAATAGTGACTCATATTGGTCAAAAACCAAAATCTAGGTACATGCGTTTAAACATGACAGAGAAAGACTGAAAACAAAAGCACGGAAACATTAACGGGAAAATGCAAATAAAAAGAAAGCAGGTGTAAACAACCTTTAGAAGTCAACATAGAATTCAAGGCAAAAAACTACATGGGAGAGAGAGAATTCTTACTATAAAAGATTTAATTTCTAGAAGATGTAATAGCATAAACTCTATTTACTTAATAATTGATCTAGGATATATATAAAGTAAATGTAAAAGAAAATGAAATTGGGGCCAGCCCCAATGGCCTAGTGATTAAAGTTTGGCACGCTTTGCTTCGGTGGTCTAGGTTCGGTTCCTGGGCATGCAACCACACCACTCATCTGTTAGTGGCTATGCTATGGCGGCGGCTCACGTAAGAAAAAGAACAAGATTGGCAACAGATGTTAGCTCAGGGCCAATCTTCCTCAGCAAAAAAAGAAATTGAAATTGACAAATCCATAATTAGTGTTGGAGACTGACATCTCAGAGAAATGGACAGATCAGTAAGTAATCATATAGTTCAGGGTTGGCAAATTATTGCCAAGGGCCAAATCTGGCCCCTCTCCTGTTTTTGGTAAATAAAGTTTTTACTAGAACACAGCCATACTAATTTAGTTTTGAATTCTGCTTTTGTGCTACAACCACGGAGTTGATTAGTTGCTAGAGATTGTATAGCCTGCAAAGCCTAAAATATTTACTATCTGCACCTTTTCAGAAAAAAATTGCCAACCTCTGACGTAGATCAGCAAACTTTAACTGTAAAGATGAGATAATATTTTGGATTTTGTGGGCCAGATGGTGTTCTGCATATTCTTCTTCTTCTTTAACCCTTTAAATATGTAAAAACTTTTCTTAGCTGGCCTCATAAAAACACATGCCAGGGGCCATAGTTTGCCAATCCGGGGTATAATGACACAAATAGTAAACTTATTTTATATAAATATATATATTAGCACAAGAATATATATATATGAAAGAAATTTTGTACACATTTCAACCAAGGTAATAATTGAGGGTATCAATGATTTGAACGTCATAATTCTCAAACTTAAAAATACAGAGAACTTTTTAATTTTGATTCAGCTAAAATAAAAGATTAAAAAGGCTATGGATGATTTGAATGAAATAATAATTAATAAATTTGTTTTAATTTTTTTTTCATTCAACTAAGACTATCCATTTTTTTTTTCAAATTACTCAAGGGACATTTACGAAATTTGATCATATGTTAGGCTACAGAGAAAAATGTTAAATTCCAATCGTATTATATTCTTTTCTGAATGTACTTCTACAGAATTAGAGCTTAACAACAAAAGAATAAGAAAATGGAAATTATGTTTAAGCTGAAACTCTACAGAGCATAATTTCCTTTTTAAAAAAGCTTATCGGGGGTCCGGCCTGGTGGTGCGCGAGCTCTGCTACTGGCGGGCCGGGTTCGGATCCCGGGCGCACACCGAGGCACTGCTTCTCCGGCCATGCTGAGGTGGCGTCCTGCATAATGGCAACTAGAAGGATATGCAACTATGACATATAACTATCTACTGGGGCTTTGGGGGAAAAAAAGGAGGAGGATTAGCAATAGATGTTAGCTCAGAGCCGGTCTTCCTCAGCAAAGAGAGGAGAATTAGCATGGATGTTAGCTCAGGGCTGATCTTCCTCACAAAAAAAAAAGCTTATCGGAATTATAATTTATTTTAGTTGAATGTAATTTTACATTTTTTACAATCTTATAATGTACAAAAACCAGAATAACAAAATCTATTTATTTGGAAATTTAAAAAACTCTTAAAGATAAAATCAAAACAGAAAATGTTATCTTTAGAAATGAATGACAAATAGTACTTTGTATCAGAATTTGTGGGATGTGAATCAAGTGTGACTCAGAGGAAAATGTGTAGCCTTAAAGTCATATATCAGAAGATAAGAAAAACTGAAAATAAATGAACCAGTGATCTGAATGAAGGACTGTTATGTTGTAATTTAAGGATTGTAGAGTGTAGATTTTCTTTAGTTCATGCCCGTTCTTAGTGTACTTCTTATTCTGGTGATGTTGATTATAAACACTGGCTATAAGTCACCATAGTGCTTTATCTGTTTTAATACCAGGAATCGAGAGTTTTTATATCATAACTAACTCTCCTTATATTTCCAGCTTTGAATTGGCCAACTCATGTCTACTGTCATTCAGAATATGCTCCTTTTGATAATAAACTGGTGGTGTCAGAAAATTCATATGCATGTGTATGTATGTGCGTAAAACATTTGCATGTCACTAATGATTAGTGATGTTGGACATCTTTTCACGTGTTTATTGGCCATTTGTGTATATTCTTTGGAAAAATGTCTGTTCAAATCCTTTGGCCTTTTTTAATTTTTTTTTAGTGAGGAAGATCAGCCCTGAGCTAACATCCATGCCAATCCTCCTCTTTTTGCTGAGGAAGACAGGCCCTGAGCTAACATCTATTGCCCATCCTCCTCCTTTTTTTCCCCCTTTTCTCCCCAAAGCTCCAGTAGATAGTTGTATGTCATAGTTGCACATCCTGCTAGCTGCTGTATGTGGGACGCCACCTCAGCATGGCTGGACAAGCGGTGCGTTGGTGCGCGCCCAGGATCCGAACCCAGGCCACCAGTAGCGGAGCGCGCACACCTAACCGCTAAGCCATGGGGCCGGCCCCCTCCCTTGGCCATTTTTTCATTGGATTTTCTGTTGTTGTTGAGTTGGAGGAGTTCTTTATATATTCTGGATTTCATTTCCTTATCAGATATATGATTTGCAGGTATTTCCTCCTATCTCTTGAATTTCTTTTTACTCTGTTGATATTGTCCTTTGCACAAAAGTTTTTGATTTCCATGACGTCTTATTATTTGTTTTTTCTCTTATTGCCTGTGCCTTTGATGTCATATCTAAGAAACCATTGCCAAATCAGCAGTTATTTCTTTACTCCAAATGCAATATAGACTAAATATTGTGCTTCTTCTTAGCTTTTTGAATTTCACACACATGAAGATTTTCTCCTTTTAGAAAACAGTAGCATGTTTAGAGAAAAGTGTCTTGGGTTACCACCAAGAGGACAGGCATGTTTACAAGGAGTGACAGAAATACTTTAGTATGTGAGCAACAGCTGCCAATAACAATCCCATCACAGTGAAAAATCACTAAAAGTCCAGCTGCCGTGTTAAAAAAAAACTGAAAAATTCCAAGGGCTGTTAAGGGTTCATAGAGTATATCAAGGTTCACTTTGGGAGTTAAGAGAAGTTGGATACAGAAGTGATGACTCAGAAGCCAGCTGGCTTATTTACATAACCATTTGGCAACATTTAAGGAGGGAGGGGAAGTAGCAAAAGGACTGGAGGCTGGCCAACAGCAAAGAAACTAAGTATCAAGGACCTAGAAGGTACTACAGTACTATATCCTCTTTGGTTTTGAGAGTGATTGTCTTTTAACTTCAGCAGCAATGTAATTAGGAAGTATAAAACCAAACGAGGAAAAAGCACTGTTGAAGTGCGCATTAGAAAAGGGGATTATAAAACTGTACGATTCATAGAAAAGATGAAAGCTATCAAAAAGCCGAATGCATACAAAAGGCATCCTTCACCAAATCTTTGTGTTCTGCTTAGTTTGAGTTACTCCAAAAATATTAAGGAATACAGATTTCTTGAAGAATGGCTGTCCCTAGAGGGTCTTTGGAGAAAATGGTCTCACACTAGAAGCTATTGCTGTAACAAGCTCTAAAAGTAGATCTAATGCTGGAGGAATCAAATGGACAAATTCTCTTCAAAAATATCAACTCTTGAGCAGATAAGGGACACGGTAGAAGGATCTGACTGTGGAAACATGTAGAAATAATTTTAAATAAAAGCTGTCCTTCTTAATGTAACTTGAATTATAACAGTATGAACTAGTGTTTATTGTGCCTTCCTATTATCAGATTACTGTATTTGAGGATAATATCTTGATGGTAAATTACTTTATAGGCTAGCGTTTTCAGAGCATTTCTCAATTACTTCACTGTATTTATTTTATCATTACAATAACCCTATAAGATAGATACGACTTGCCCCATTTTGTAGATTAGGAAGGTTGAGTGTGAAAAGTGAAATGATTTACTTCAGGTACCTTAGGTAGCATCATTGGACCCTTAGGACCGAGTCCAGATCCCCAGGTCCCAACTCTTGACAAAGCAAGCATCTTCCTTGCTTTGTCATAATTCACCATAGCACTTTATTTCAGGGTCATTTTAGACAGACTAGGCTTTCATAAATAATTTTGGGAATACAACCACCACTTACAACATTGTTTTTATGAAATAATATTTTTTGATTTTTAAACAATCAACTCGAAACAGCTTTGGGGAACTGCAAAATTGGGGCTTTATAAAAATTCAACCACACAATGTTTAAACTTCTGGTTTTTGGGCTGGCCCGGTGGCTTAGCAGTTAAGTGCGCGTGCTCCGCTACTGGCGGCCCAGGTTCAGATCCCGGGCGCGCACCAATGCACTGCTTCTCCGGCCATGCTGAGTCCGTGTCCCACATACAACAACTAGAAGGATGTACAACTATGACGTACAACTATCTACTGGGGGGCTTTGGGGAAAAAAAGGAGGAGGATTGGCAATAGATGTTAGCTCAGAGCCGGTCTTCCTCAGCAAAAAAAGAGGAGGATTAGCACGGATGTTAGCTCAGGGCTGATCTCCCTCACAAAGAAAAATAAAATAAACTTCTGGTTTTTAAATGTAGAGCCACATGTCTGAATCTGAAATTTAAGAAACTAGTGGAGGAGGAGATGGTCTTAACAGGGGCCTCAGCATGGCCGGAGAAGCGATGCGTCTGTGCGTGCCTGGGATCCGAACCCAGGCCGCCAGTAGCGGAGCGCGCGCACTTAACTACTAAGCTACCGGGCCGGCCCAAAAACCCATAGTATTTAAATGTCGAGAACTAGGTATGAAGAATATAGAAATGGTGGTAAATTCGCCTACTATTTCCCTGCTCCATGTAATGTCACTGCTCAGAAATGAGAAAGAGATCACTGGTTCTCAGTCTTGGCTGCCACTAGAATCTTCTGTTGCCTGGCTCCCATTCTCTAGACATTCTCATTTAATTGCTTGGGATGGAACCCAGGTAATTCTAATGTTGAGAACAATGCTGTGGAATAGGGAATACCCACTGCCCCTGTGAGACTTCCTAGACCTTTGCTGAGAGTGGTTTTCAGTGACAGGAACAGAAAGCACCCACATTTTTAGACCACATACAAACATAATGATTGGGCCATTTCTTAATTTAGGAAAAGTAGCTTTGATGATTGAGAAGCCATTTCTATCTAGTGTCTACAGGAGACTTTTAACTTACAGATAATATACTTTGCATCACAGTCTGTACTGAAATAGATTTCAGTGTTGATAATATATACTAATTTGATGATAGAATCAAATTCTATCGTGACAGATGGTGTATAATTGACACTTCTCATACAAGCAGAGTAAGAACATGTTGGTTGCAGGTGCTTTTGGCTTCAATAGAATGAAATCTTCTTGGATTTAAAGCTACATTACAGTGGTTTTCAAATGTTTTAAAATGCAAAACTTTCTTTCCCCGATGTGACTAGTACAGTGCCTGAATCATAAGTAAGTCCTTAAATTTTTGATGGATGAAAATAGCTCTAAATCACATTTTCCAAAAGTATCAGTTTGTGGCTGTTTGCAGTGCTTTATTTGGCTAAACAGAGAAGTTTTTTTCCTGATTGGTATTGTTAACTTTTTTGTATAATTCAGTAAAAGTTTATTTTACAGGTACAAGCCTAACTTAAAAAGAGCCAAATATTCTTTTGTTACATCCTTAGAGAGGTTGTTCTCAGGAAGGCTTATTTTGAGGAAGGGTCTGTGAATCTTTCTTAATATTCCAGCTGCTCTGTTGTCATGAATTAAATAATTAAGATCGAATTCCTTAGCTGGATAATCTTTCGTCAGGATACCATGGCGGGGATTTAGGTGTTTTTAAAACCAGTTCAGTACTATGTTGAATATAGAATTTATTACCTTTTCTGAGCAGTTGATCTCATTTTCTGGTCTGAATATTCCCAGCAAATAATCCACAAATAAGCTTTTATATAGAGTCATGTGGTGGTTAGGTACAAATACATACTGTTTTTGAGGAACTGATTTTACATGTTTACATATTTAAAGAAATGTAATATGAGAGATTGTTTCATCATTTTTTGTACTAAGTATTTCAGTTGACAGAGTATGATGTGAAATCAGTTGTCAAAATTGTCTCATTCTACAATTCTGTTTATTATGGTAAATATTTCTAGAATTGGGTTGAAGGAGTGGCATGACAAGCACAGCTGTTGAGTGATGAATGATATTAAAGTGCACTTCAATTTGTGTAGGATAATGCTCACTAAATATCTATTTTTGAAGTAACAATGAGTAAGAGTAATTGGATGATCCTAATGCAGAGTTAAATGCATATTATGACTTAATGAATGGTTGAATTGCCTAAAACATTTATTTTAAAATGTCCAAAAGCCACAATTAAGTAAGAGCAGTATTTGTGTTAGATAACATTTAAAATACAGCTCTTTTAATTTTCTAGCAGTCATGTCTCTGGTGTTGAAAAGAAATTCCATTCAGAAATGAATAACCTCTCTACTGGAGTACTTCTTGAAGAAGCCTCTAGTACAGCCCAACAATTGAACTGGGATAAAGTCCCAGAAAGATTTTTTCTCTGTAGATCTAGTTTAAAAAAGAGGTTGATCATACAGTCTTCTCATATTTTTTCTGAGGCAAAGAGCATCATCCCCACATCCAAACTATATAAACCATGGGAAAGAATTATAAGTTTGCTGCAGTATAAAGGCTGCATTATAGAAAGTGAAGTTTCTTTTTAAAAATAGAGACCTGGGGGGCCGGCCTGGTGGCATAGTGATTAAGTTCACGTGCTCCGCTTCGGCGGTCCAGGGTTTGCAGGTTCGGATCCCGGGCGCAGGCCTATGCTCCACTTATCAAGCCATGCTGTGGTGGCGTCCCACATATAAAATAGAGGAAGAATGGGCACGGATGTTAGCCCAGGGCCAATCTTCCTCACCAAAAGAAAACAAAAATGAGAGACCTGGTTGTGAATCTTAATTCTACCAGTTATTAATTATGAGATGATCATGGTTGAGATAAGCCTCCCTCCAGCAGGAAGTTTTGCCATTTTTTAGGTGGAAATAACAATACCTACATCACAGGTTGGTGTGAGGATTAAATCAGATAACAGATGCAAAGGCCCTGGCACATGCTAGATGTTCAATAAGTATTCATTGCATTTCCTATGTTACAATAGCTTTGGGGTACTTGACTTTTTTTTTTTAAGTTTGGAATTAACTTTAAGGAATGAATTCTTTGTCTACTCTGGCTTTATAATTCAATATCATGTTTGTGGGACGTTTTCTAAACTCTTTAATATCAATTCATAACTGTATTCATCATTACTGAAAACCACAGCTTGCTATATAGGCATTTATATCATTAAATATTATTGCCTTGGGGCTGGCCCCGTGGCGTAGCGGTTAAGTGCACGTGCTTCGCTGCTGGCGGCCCTGGTTCGGATCCCGGGTGCACACCGAGGCACTGCTTGTCAGGCCATGCTGTGGCAGCATCCCATATAAAGTGGAGGAAGATGGGCACAGATGTTAGCCCAGGGCCAGTCTTCCTCAGCAAAAAGAGGAGGATTAGCATGGATGTCAGCTCAGGGCTGATCTTCCACTCACACACATACACTAAATAAGTAAATATTAAAAAAAACATATTATTGCCTAATATTGTTAAGTGATTTTGTTAGTTTGTCACTGTATTTATTATATCTGATTTATATCCCCCTGTAAAGTTGTTTAAAAAGCATCTCACAGCTCAGGCAAAGTTGATATGTAGAATGGTTTAGAAATTCCAGTCAGAAAGCCACCGTAATGACCTTGAGGTTATCTAGAAGCACAGTGAGGAAAATCATTCAGCAGTGTTAACTGTCAAGCAAATATTATAATATTCGAAAAGGGAAAATTCTGTCTAGTAGGCACGTCTGTTATTTGCTTCTTTGAGAAGCAGTCCTCATTGCATTATGATGTATTTGGAAAAAAGTCCAAGTGCAAAACAGGTCATTAGTTATAGTTTATGGATGCTGTGAGGGGTATTATGGCCTCCCACTGATTCTTTATTACTATCTTCTCACTCCTCTTTTTGCCATTTGTTCATTGCTCTGTAGAATCCTGGGCAAAAGAAATGAAAGGTGACATCTGATCCATTGGTGTTACTTTTTTGTTAGTAACTCCTCTAATAGAATTCAAGGTTAAAAAGTTTGAAGATTATACCTGAAATGATGACTTTGCATTTCTTTTCTTTTTTTTTTTTAATTTTATTCATTTATTTCTTCCCCAAAGCCCCAGTAGATAGTTGTATGTCATAGCTGCACATCCTTCTAGTTGCTGTATGTGGGACGCGGCCTCAGCATGGCCGGACAAGCGGTACGTCGGTGCACGCCCGGGATCCGAACCCGGGCCGCCAGCAGCGGAGCGTGCGCACCTAACCGCTAAGCCACGGGGCCGGCCCTGACTTTGCATTTCTGCAAAGTTTATTTATTTTTCCCTGTCTTATTGTAAAACATTCAACAGGTGAAATATTTTTTCCTAACTAAATCAAATGAGACAAGAATTGTTTTGCTTCAGGATAGGAATGGGAGAAGTGGGGTGGAGGAGAGGTGATGCACTAGTATTTAGGTAGATTAATTGTATTTTGCTTTAGATGAAGCTTGATTCAGATTTATTATCCTAAGTCATCTATTAGAGCCATGGCTTTGGATTAGACAGATTTTGATTTATAGTGTACATTTTTTTAATTTATTAGATGAGCCATGTCATCAGGAATGAACAATTCTGCTGAAGATTAACTAGTAAGTAATAAGACAAACTTAATGAGAATCTGTCTGGAGAGACATTATTGTTTTTCATCTTTCATGTCTATCATCTTTCTTGATTTTTATGAGAATGAAAAATTATAAGAAGTTGAGCATTCTGCAGGAAAATCCCTGTGCTATATTTCCAGTGTTATGGCTGACAGAAAAAGTTAGAGGTGACTTAAATAAGATATAGAAGTCCATATAGTTTTGTCGTGGTAAATAGGATATATGTGGTTTGATTTGTCTTCAAACCTGTTTTTTAAAGCTGTTCTATTGAATATACTTAATTCTTACTTATCATTTTTCACTGTTACAGACCATCTCTTTGAATAAATAACAAGATTTTCTTAGAAGACCATTCTTCTGAAAAATATCTGGGTACCAGATATTTCTAGAGTACATGTACTGTGTGCTAGGCACAAGTGGGTTTATTTGAAAAAGGCCACCTCACAAAGTTTAAGGAAGATAGTTATTTTCCTTATAAATGGCCAACTCTGTATTTAAGCCATTTATTTCTCTGAGTAGATTAAATATCCAAAGTCTATATGACTGTGTATTCTAAGCTCCAGAATAATATTAGTCCTGGAATCAGGAAACTTGCCTTCTGGTATTTATTCACTTATCTGCATATATTTTTATTTCATAATAGAGTGCTTGTAGAATCTTTGCTAACACCTTGCTACTGGACCTTCTGGGAAGGTCCAGTTACCAGGTTTCTTTCTTAGCACTCTTTCCTTGAACTCTCTCACCCTCCCTCTGTCTCTTTACTCTCTGGAAATTTAGGTAAGGTTACTTGCCTAGAAATCCTTTCAAGTGCATATAGTTAGTTTTCCTACATTCTTTGTATCTTGAGAGGTAGGCTGAACAATGTTCTGGCCTTCCACTACTCTCTCTAGGTCCTTGCCCCCTGACTGTGGTGCAGCAAGTGGATACATTGCTCTCCTGTTGCTATCATCCCTAATTTCCCTGGGCAAATTTCCCCATTCTTTGAGAATTTTAGCATTTGGCTCACAGCTTACTTCTCCATTTTACGTTGTGCCATCTACCATGAGGACTTCTAGCATTCATTTTTGCCCCATCCAGCCATTGCCTGTGGACTGCTGGATTCACCCTCCTTTCTTCCCTTTTTTTTACTTCCCCAGAGCAACCATATATGGACACATATCCAGCAACCCATATGGACACAGTCTAGACCTGCATTGCCTGATACTATAGCCACTAGAGCCACCTGTGGCTTTTGAGCACTTGAAATAGCTAGTGCAAATTGGGATGTAGTACAAAGTGTAAAATATACCAGATGTCTCAATTTTTATATTGACTACAAGCTGAAATTTTTGATATATTGGGTTAAAATTAATTTTACCTGTTTATTTTTACTGTTTCTAATGTGGCTACCAGAGGGTGTGTGTGTGTGTGGGGGGGGAAGATTAGCCCTGAGCTAACATCTGTTGCCAATCTTCCTCTTTTTCTTGAGGAAGACTGGCCCTGGGCTAACATCCGTGCCCATCTTTCTCTACTTTATATGGGATGCCACCACAGCATGGCTTGATAAGTGGTGCAGAGGTCCGCACCCGGGATCTGAACCTGTGAACCCCAGGCCGCTGAAGCGGAGTGTGCAAACTTAACCGCTACGCCACTGGGCCAGCCCCAACCAGAGATTTTTAAATTACTTATGTGGCTTGTATTCTATTTCTGTGGAAGAGTGCTGGTCTAGACCTGGTGTCTACCTAGAACTGTTCTGGTTTTGAGTTCTTGAAGTCTAAAATTTCTCTGACCACAGCCTCTTGCTTCTACCTTTCCCATGTTTAGTCCTATTATACCTGTTTTACAGCCTGCAACCCTTTAATTATGTAATCCCTTTCTATTCTCAATATGACAAGCCCCTTCCTGCCTTCACATTCCTCTTGTTTAGCCTTGATGCGATCATTAATTATTATTAATCCCTAGCTCCCTTTCTTTCCTCAATTCCTGTATTTTGCCAGTTCATATCCCTGAATCAATCAAACATAGCAGGTGTTTTTCTCTACTCTGGCTCCCAGGAAGAAGAGTTCTTCTGTAGAAATTTAAATACCTTTGTTGATGGACTTTATTAAAAAGGTATGATTTCTTAGGACAGCTAGACTAAGCTATACTAAGCTGTAATTTAGCTGTTTGGTAATCCTATTAATTATCAGTAACTGACTTACAGTTATATCCTGCACTGTGCTTTTCATCTGCACGAGGTTGGCCAATATAATCTTATAAAAGAGTATGTTATAACATGTTCAGTTTGAAAAAATAATAATAAAACAGCTGACCACCACTCACCTTAAGAAATCAGTTACCAGTATCTTTGAAGCCCTCACGTGCCCCTCCTTTATCCCAACCCCTTCCTTTCTCTGTACAGGTAATCATTGTCTTGAGCTTTGTGTTAATTGATGTTTTGTTTCACCACATATGTTTGTTTCCCTATGCTTGCATTGGTGTCAGCAGATTGAGGTTCACCTTTTGAATTAGCCGTTATAAATGTGATCTTGGGCAAGTTGCTTTATTTCCTCTGAACCTGTTTTCTCATTTTTAAAATGATGTACTTCATAGAGGGTTTGTATTATTAAAGTAGATATCTGGCAGTAAACCAACTCTCAATAAAGGTGTTTACATCCCACCTTTCAGAAACTGCATCTTTCCACTTTAAAGATTCATTTTCTTTTGCTTATCTCATGAACGTTTATTTCAAATAATTTTCTGTTATTTGGTCTTGTTCTCTAGGTGATCTCATCCACTCTCATGGCAAAGACTGTTGCTTTTATACTGCTGGTTCCTAGATCACTCTCTGTAGTTGACTCGACTCTATACGTGTCTATTACTCTGTACACTTTTGTATCTGGGGGTTTCTTTGGTAGTTAAAACTCAACATAATGCAATTGAATTTATCACTTTTTCATCCAACATAGAGAAAACAGCTAATGCAAAGACATTAAGAGAAAATAAACTTGGTATGTTTGAGGGAAATAAATAAGGCCAGTGTGGTTGGAAAGTACTGGGATAGGAGGTGAGGTCCAAGAGGTGCCCTGGGGCCCAATAATTTTTGGGTCCAAATGCATCCTTAGCTACCCAATCCTCAAACTCTGGATTGTCAGCTTCCTTACCCCTTATATCTAGTTGCTCAGAAAGTCCTGCTATTTTGGTGTACTAATTAGCTCTCAAATCTGCCTCCCTTGTGTAGATTCATTGTGGTAGACAAGCAGACCCTTCTCATCGTGTTCCTAGACTTTTGCAATAGCTCCCTAACTGCTGGTATCCGTGATACAAATCTTCTCCAGGACTCCATATTGTTGTAATAGTTGTTTTTGTTAAACAAACCCAATGATATTGCTGCCCTGTTCAGCATCTCCTGGGGTTCCTTTCAAGGTAAAGTCCTTACTTATCCTGACACATCTTTTTAGTCCACCCCTAATCTAATTCTGTAGCCTCACCTGCCCCTATGCTCTGGCATTACTGACCTATTCAGGGTTCAGCAGACATGTCCTACTTTTCTAGGTCTTCACGCTTCTGTTATACTCTGTTTTGCGTACACATGGTGCCCCTCTCCTCTTATGGCCAACTGCCAGCTCATCCATCCATCCCTTGTTGAACTGTTAACTGTGGAGGCTATCTGGAAATCTCCTTCCAGGAAGAATTAATCAATTTCTGCTTTACTTCTTGACATGTTTTTCACATTCCTTATAGCACTTTCTGTATTCTGTTAGAGCTGAGTTAAGTAAATTGTAAATCATTTGAGCACAGGAACCATGTCTTTTTCAACTTTATTTCCAGGACTTCTTGTTGATGCTGAAAAAAAATTTTTTTAATTGTTGCATTTTAAATAATGTATGATTTGAGGTTTTATTTCATTCCAATTTGAGTAAAAAGTTTTTGTGTCCCTAATGTTTTTTGTTGATGATACTACTGACTAATTAGCATCCTCAAAGGAAAGAAAACGTAAAGCAGTTTTGCTTTCAGGCCTTGTTATTCGTAGTAGAAGTCAAGAACATGGACCATATAATTCAGGGATATTTTGGAAAGAAAACCTAGGGGATGTATTGGTCATGTCCAGAAAAAGCGTAAGTTGTATGGACAGTGCGGTGATAACTACCTTCACCTCCAGGTCAACTGGAGAGATATGTTTTTCTCCCAAGTAGACCTGGCCTAATTGAGATGAAATTTGCCAGCCTAATTAGCCTCCTCTTTTTGCTTGTCTTTGTTTTTATATTGTCAGGAGTGCTTGGTGTGTTGGTTGAGGTGAGGGTAGAAACATGTGATGCCTAAAATGAGCTTCATCATAAACTGGTTGGTGTTATTGAGGGAAAGGTTTCAGGGAACTGTAACTTTTTAGTGGGAATGGGAGAAGAAGCCAAGTGTTGTGGTGAGACAGAAATTTCCACTGAGTTACTGGGAGCAGGAAGACCATTGGTGGGTGACTCAGCTGTTTTCTAACCCTGTCTCATGTGATTGAGTGTGCATGATGTCTGTTTATTCTCGGCAGAGTAAGTACTAGGGGAGTCATATTACGCAGCAGGCATAATGTTTATTTAACCAGCTCAGTGATGATCTAAAAATAGCTTGTAGGGGGATTTTTGTTTTCTTTCTACGTTTAGCATCATAAGATAGAAAGATCACAATGGAGAGCCATCCTAAGGGCTTTCCCTTACAGATAACTTTGAATGTATAGTTGGCCAATACTATTTCATAGCTTTCAATGTAAAGATGAAAGCTGTGGTATTTATATATAAAAGGTTAGGAAAAGAAGATAGCCTTCTAATTATCCAGAAAATAATTCTGCACAGTTATATTTTAGCTCATATTCGTGACAGATAACGAATTTTGGGTGCTTCAGGGCCATCATTGAGGTATTTGTGTGCTTAGTATTTACATAGGAACTTCTTTTTCCTTTTTGTGAGGTTACAGCAAGTGCTTTTTTGAAATGGAAATGTTAGTGCTGGATATTTGCTGAATTTAATGGTAATATTAAATTATGATAGTAGTAGTTTCACACTGATTTTCTTGATTTACTCGCTTTGTATTCAAGGATTGCAGTACCCTGTACTGTAATTGAGTCTTTCAATGTGTCAAAAAGTGATTATTATTACCCCTGTGTACCTATTTATATGCTTGGCTCTGAAAGAGAAAGCACTTAGAAGCCTGAGCGTATCTAATAATCATAATCTGCTCATTTGTCTGGGAAGCAGTGAGTCACTATGATTTATTCTTTTTGACATTTGTGTTCTTGCTCTTCGAAGTGCAGCATATGAGACATATGAACTTGAGTATGAGATTATTTCAAAAGGGAAAGGGAAACTGGATTCATTAAGAAGAAATAAATGCCAGCATCTTATTTACAATAATGTTTAAGTGGGGATATTTGATTAGTCTAGTAGTCTGTAGAATTACATTACTTACAGGCTTGATGCTATGTATAAAGTAGGAGATACATACTTTTTTATGTTGATGAAAAAATGACTTGTGTATTAAACAATTATAGCGCTGTATTAATTTGTTTCGTTCTGTGTTTCAAAAAAATATTAAGGAAGCATGAGACAATTTAAGTTTTTATTTTCGATATTACACTGTTAGAATATTTTCTGGGATTTCTGTTTTAGCATCTTTTTAGTTGGTGCAGTCATTAGGAATTTAATATACCTGGAATGGTATATTAAAGTACATACTTTCTAATTCGCTGCATGTAAATGGGATCTGACTTGAACATCATTTGAAAATAGTTCGAACAATTGCACTGGCTTTATTTGATCCCATATCTGCCCTTATCGCAATAGATAAATAACAAGTTGGTCATTTCTCAATGTTAAAATTGGGCCTAAAAGCCTAAGGTTCAGCCACAGTGCTTGGGCATGTTACAAAGAACAAATAAGCAAATGATTTTAGGTAAACTCAGCTATTCCACAGCAGAGAGATTCCTGTCATATTGGCACTTGCAACAGATTTCCCACTGAACCCGAATCAACATGCAGAGACAATGTTTTCTTCTGTAGTGGAGGAGTTATTTCCATTTCTAGTGTTTCTTGATGTTGATGAATGTGAGGTGGGGTGGGAGGGTTTGTTTTTGTTTTCTAATAACACCTCTTGCTTCCTGAGGTAGGAAAATATATATTCTGCCTGGGTCTGATTCTCCTTCTTATTCTCTTTCCTTGGAAATAAAAGATAAAAACTTGGTTTTCCCCTTCACTGAAATATATAAGAGGCATTGTGTTTTGTGCAGACTGCTAAATGATGATTTTAAAATCTGTATTATACAGTCTTAACCATTTTTAAATGTACAGTTCATAAGTATTAAGTACATTCACATTTTTGTGCAACCATCACTACCATCTATCTCCAGAACTCTTTTCATCTTCTAAAATTGAGAGTCTGTACCCATTAAATAACTCTCCATCCTCTCCTTCCCCCACCATCTGGCAACAACCATTCTGTTTTCTGTCTCTGAATTTTGACTAGTCTGGATTCCTCATAAGTGGAATCATATACTATTTGTCATTTTGTGACTGGCTTATTTCATTTAGCATAATGTCCTCAGGGTTCATCCGTGTTGTCAACATGTGTCAGAATGTCTTTATTTTTTTTGACTGAGTAGTATTCCATTGCATGTATACACTGTGTTTTGTTTGTCCGTTCACCTGTCAGTGGACACTGGTTGCTTCTGTGTTTTGGCTATTGTGAATAATGCTACTATGAACATAGGTATACAAATATCTTTTTTAGACCCTGCTTTCAGTTCTTTTGGGTATATATCCAGAAGTAGAACTACTGGGCCATATGGTAATTCTATTTTTAATTTTTTGAGGAGCTGTCATACTGTTTTTCTTAGTGGCTGCACCATTTTACATTCCTACCAGCAGTGCATAAGGGTTCCAGTTTCCCCACATCCTCACCAACACTTGTTATTTTCTTTTTTCTTTCTTTCTTCTTTTTTAGTAGCTGTCCTAATGGGTGTGAGGTGGTATCTCATTTTGGTTTTGATTTTTATTTCCCCAGTGATTAGTGATGTTGAGCATCCTTTCATGTGCTTATTGGCTATTTGTGTACCTTGTTTGTTTTTTGTTGTTAAATTATAGGATTTCTTTGTATATTCTGTGTATTAACCCTTTATCAGATACATGATTTACAAATATTTTCCCCAACTTTGTGTGTTTCTTTTTCACTCTGTTGGTCGTGTCCTTTGATTCCCAGAAGTTTTTAATTTTGATGTAGTCCAGTTTATCTTTTCTTTCTTTTGTTAATTGTGTTTTGGTGTCATATCCAAAAAAATCACTGTCAAATCCAGTATCATAAAACTTTCCCTTGATATTTTATTCTAAGATTTTTATACTTTTAGCTCTTAGGTTTTGGTCTTTGATCCATTTTGAGTTAATTTTTGTATATGGTGTAAGGTAAGGATCCAGCTTCATTCTTTTGCATGTGCATATCTAGTTTTTCCAGCACCGTTTGTTGAAAAGGTTGTCCTTTCTGCATTGAGTAGTCTTGGCACCCTTGTCAAAAATAATTGGACTACACATATGAGGGTTTATTTCTGGACTCCCTGCTCTCTTCTGTTGGTCTATATGTTTGTCTTTATGTCAATACCACATTCTTTTGATTTCTGTAGACTTGTAATAAGTTTTGAAATTAGGAAGTGTGAGACCTGCAACTTGGTTCTTCTTTTCCATGATGGTTTTGGCTTTTCAGGGTCCCATGAGACTCTATGTAAATTTTAGGATGGATTTTTCTATTTCTGCAAAACATGCTGTTGGGATTTTCCTTTTTTTAAATTTTTCCCCCAAAGCCCCAGTAGATAGTTGTATGTCATAGCTGCACATCCTTCTAGTTGCTGTATGTGGGACGTGGCCTCAGCATGGCTGGAGAAGCAGTGCGTCGGTGCGCGCCCGGGATCCGAACCTGGGCCGCCAGCAGCGGAGCGCACGCACTTAACCACTAAGCCACAGGCCCGGCCCAGCTGTTGGGATTTTGATAGGGATTTCATTGAATCTGTAAATTGTTTCAGGTAGTATTGACATGTTAACAATATTAAGTCTTCCAATCCATGAACATGGAATCTGTTTCTATCTATTTGTGTCTTCTTTAATTTCATTCAGCAGCATTTTGTAGTTTTCACTGTACAAGTATTTTACGTCCTTGGTTAAGTTTATTTCTAAGTATTATTCTTTTTGATGCTATTGTGATTGGAATTGTTTTCTTAATTTCCTTTTCAGATTGTTTATTGTTAGCGTGTAGAAACACAACTGATTTTAGTGTGTGTATTAACTATCCTACAACTTTAGTAAATTTGCTTATAACAGTTTTTTGTGAAATCTTATAGGGCTTTCTACATGGATCATGTTTGTGAACAGAGATAATTTTACTCCTTCCTTTCTAATTTGGATGCCTTTTATTTCTTTTTCTTGTCTGATTGCTCTGACTAGAACTTCCAGTACTGTGTTGAATAGTTGTGGTGAAAGCAGGCATCTTTGTCTTATTCCTGATCTTAGTGGAAAACCTTTCAGTCTTTCACCATTGAGTATGATGTTAGATGTGGACTTCTCGTATATGACCTTTATTATGTTGAGGTAGTTTCCTTCTGTTCCTAGTTTGTTGAATATTTTTATCGTGAAAGGATGTTAAAGTTTGTCAAATGCTTTTTCTGCATTAGTTGAAATGATCATTTTTTTTTTTCCTTTATTCGGTTAGTGTGGTGTATTGGACTGATTGATTTTTGTATGTTGAACCACTCTTGCATTCCAGGAATAAATCTCACTGGGTTGTGGTGTGTAATCCTTTTAATGTGCTGTTGAATTCTGTTTGCTAGTCTTTTGTTGAGGATTTTTGCATCAGTAATCATCATGAATATTGTTCCATAGTATTCTTCCCTTACAAGGGTCTTTTTTTCTGGCTTTAGCTACAGGGTAATGTTGGCCTTATGGGTTTGGAGACTTCTCTCTTCTTTTTTTTGGAAGAATTTGAAGAGGTTTGGTGGCAATTCTTTAAATGTTTGGTAGACTTTCCAGTGAAGCCATCTGGTCTTGGCCTTATCTTTGTTGCAAGGTTTTTGATTACTGATTCCATCTCCTTTCTGGTTACAGGTCTGTTTAGTTTTTATATTTTTTCATGATTCAGTATTAGTAGGTTGTGTGCTTCTAGGAATTTGTCCATTTCATGTAGATTATCCAAATTTGAGTGTACACTTGCGTAGTATTCTCTTTATAATCCTTTTTATTTCTGTAAGGTCAGTTAAAATGTCCCCTTGTTCATTTCTTATTTTAGTTGAGTCTTTTCTCTTTTTTTTCCCTTAGTCTGTCTAGCAAAAAGTTTCTTGATGTTGTTGATCTTAGTTTCACTGATTTTTTTTCCTGTTCTGTATTTTTTAATATCTGCTCTAACCTTTATTATTTTCTTTCTTCTAACAGCTTTCGATTTAGTTTGGTCTTCACTTTCTAGTTCCTTGAGGTGTAAAGTTAGGTTGTTGATTTGAGATTTTTTTTTAATTTAAGCGGTTACAGCAATAAATTTCCCTCTTAGAGCTGTTTTTGTTGCATCCCATAACTTTTGGTATGTTGTCTTTTCATTTTCATTTGTCTCAAGATATTTTCTAATTTTCTTTGTGATATCTTCTTTGACCCATTGATTGAGTGTGCTGTTTAATTTTCACAGTTTTGTATATTTTTCTTCTGCTGTTGATTTCTAGTTTTATTCCATTGGGATCAGAAAAGATAGTTTTTAAAATTCATTGAGTCTTGTTTTATAGCTAAATTTATGGTCTGTCTTGGACTGTGTTCAGTGTGCGCTTAAGAAGAATGTATATTCTGCTGTTGTCAGATGGTGTGTTTTCTATATCTTTTAAGTCCAATTAGTCTGTAGTATTGTTTAAGTCCTCTGTTTCCTTACTTATCTTTTGTCTGGTTGTTTTATCCATTATTGAAAATGGGGCATTGAAGTCTCCTACTATTACTGTATAACTGTCTATTTCTCCATTTAATTCTGTCAGTGATTGCTTCATAAATTTAGGAGCTCTGATAACTGGTGCATAAGTGCTATATCTTCTTGGTGAATTAACATTTTTTTGGTTATACAATGTCTTTCTTTGTCTGTTGTAACAATTTTTGACTTAAAGTGTATTTTATCTGATATTAGTATAACCACTTCTGTTCTCTTTTGATTACTGTTTGCATGGAATATCTTTTTCCTCTTTTCACTTTCCTTAGGTTTAAAGTGAATCTTTTCTAGACAGCATATCATTGGATCCTGTTTTTTTTTTTAATCCATTCTGCCAACCTATCTTTTGATTGAAGAGTTGAATCCATTTATATGAAATAATTACTGATAGAGAAGGACTTACTGTTGCCATTTTATTTATTTTCTATATGACTTATAGCTCTTTTTTTTTTTTTTTTTTTTACAAATCATTTTCTCCTTTACTGCTTTCCTTTGTGTTTAGTTGAGTTTTTGTAGTGACATGTTTTGATTCCCTTCTCATTTTTTTGTGTGTATATTCTATGGATATTTTCTTTGTGGTTACCGTGTGGATTATGTGTTACATCTGAAGTTATAACAATCTATTTTAAACTGATAACAACTTAACTTCAATTGCTTACAAATACTCTACTGCTTTATACCTCTGCCTCCTTCCACTTTATATTATTGGTGTCACAAATTACACCTTTATATATATATTGTGTATCCATTAATGTAGATTTGTAATTATTTTTATGCTTTGTCTTTTGAATCCTATATAAAATAATAAAAAGTGGAGCTATGATTACAATAATACAGGTTTTTATATTTGGCCATGTACTTCCCTTTACCAGAGAACTTTATATTTTTATATGGCTTCCAGTTACTGTTAGTATCCTTTCATTTCCACTTTAAGGACTCCTTTCAATATTTCTTATAGGGCAGGTCTTATGGTAATGAACTCCCTCAGTTTTTGTTTATCTAGAAATTTCTCCTTAATTTTTTTTTTTTTTTTTTTTTTTTTTTTGGTGAGTAAGATTGGCCCTGAGCTAACATCTGTGCCAGTCTTCCTCTACTTTGAATATGGGACACCGCCGCAGTGTGTAGGTCCGCACCTGGCATCTGAGCTCGCAAACCCCAGGCTGCTGAAGTGGAGCACACAAACTTAACCGCTCTGCCACTGGGCCGGCCCCAAGAGAAAGGGAGGCATATTTTATACAAGCCTTTTCAGAAACTTGTGGCTATTCTTTGATACTACACCAAACTCAACAAGTGGTAGTTTCTTAAATATTAGTTGCAGTGTGGAATCTGAATCCATATTAGTGAACTTTTGGTACTCTGTTAGATTAAAAGCTATTGGTCTGTCTTGCACTTGAATTAATTATTTACTGTGTATGATTTTGTAACATCATGCATTGATCATTTGAAAAATATTGCTTCACTGAGTTGTGCAGATCTTCCACGTACTTTTTATTTTACAATATAAAAAAAATCAGTCTCATGAGAAAAGTCTGCACACTGGGAAAAGTGCCAGGCTCATTGTGACAGATACACATTTTCCAAAAGTCCAGTTTTCATTTGAAAGCTTGGATTTTATCATTGGTAACAAATACTTTCAATTTTCTTTTATGTGACAGGCTCACTTTTTTCATTTTCAGTAAAATGACTGCCATGTCACAAAGTCTGCATAAGTGTAGTTTGTCTGTTATTTATTCTTTCAAGTAAAATGGTGTTGCGTGAATAAAGCACCTAGTTCAGCTTGTCACTCACAGTCAATTAAATGCTTTTTCTCAATACAACCCCAGTATGCTACGTAAGTGCTTTATTTCTCTTCTCTCATTTGACCATACTGTATATTAAAAAGTCATGTGCGGGCCCGCCCTGTGGCTTGGTGGTTAAGTGCGCGCGCTGCAATGCTGGTGGCCCGGGTTCGGATCCCGGGTGTGCATTGAGGCACCACTTCTCCGTCCATCCTGGGGCCGAGTCCCACATACAGCAACTGGAAGGATGTGCAGCTATGACATACAACTATCTACTGGGGCTTTGGGGGGAAAAAATAAAATAAATAAAATCTTTAAAAAGTCATGTACTAAAGCTTTCTTACTATGTGATTCCATTTTTATAACATTCTTTGTATGACCAAATTATAGAGATGGGGAGTAGATTGCCGGGGCTTAGGTGCATGAGAGCTGGAGAGGGGAGGGAGGAAGGAAAGAAGGTGCCTGTAGTTATTATAGGATAGTACAAGGGATCCTTGTGAAGAACCTTTTCTGTATTGTAACTGTAGTGGTTGTCACATAAATGTATACATGTGATAGAATTGCCTAGAACTAAATACACACACAAATGTGTGTGCATGTAAAACTGGTGAAATCTAAAAAAGGTTGATGGATTATATCAATGTCATTTTTCTGGTTTTGATATTGTATTATAGTTATATAAGGTGTTACCATTAGGGGAAACTAGATGAAGAGCATATGGAATCTCTCTGGATTATTTTTTAAACTTCATGTGAATCTATAATTATCTCAAAATAAAAATTAATAAATTGTACTGTCATATAAATGACATTCGTAAGTATTGGCTCTTTTTCATTTTTTTTAAAGTGAGGACTTGGTGAGAGTGGGGAAGTGAAGAATACAAAGACTACCAGTATTAAGGCACCAGTAGTTTCACCCACCTTTGCTTTTCTATCATTAGTGCAAATGTCAATACAAATAATATCTTAGCATTAATATTATGAAAATATTTTACCTCACAGACCCTCTAATAAGGTCTCAGGGATGCCCAAGACTCTGCGGTCCTCACTTTGATAATCAGTGGCATAAAGCTTCAGTCTTTATTTAACTGAGGAAAACAAGTAATGTGTTTGAGACTGCGTATCAAGTTCAGTGATAGGTCTCTGCTTCTCTTTCCGTTGTTTTATACTATAGTCTTGCTTCTTGGATATTTTTGTACTTCTGTAAAAGTAGAATTACAGATGTTTGTAATCATATAAAAATGGTAGACATGAGAAGAGTAAAACTTTGGAATTAATAGCTTTCTACACCTGTACTGTGCAGTATGGTAGCAACTAGCCATATCTGGCTATTTAAATTTAAATCCTAAGTGATTAAAATGTGTATAAATAAAATTTAAATAGGATTAATGGTTATAGAGTTTCAGTTTTGCAAGATGAAAAAGAGATCTTTTGCACAATGTGCATATGTTAACACTACTGTACATTTAAAAATGGTTAAGATGGTAAATTTTATGTGTTTTCTACCACAATAAAAATCTTTTAATAAATTTATTTAAATCAAATCAAAAATCATTTTTTCAGTTCCATTAGTTACATTTCAAGTATTTAGTAGCTCCACGTGGTTAGTGGCTACCATGTCGGACAGTGCAGATAGAGAAGATTTATAATCATTGCAGAAATTTCTGTTTACGCTGGTCATGTAACACTCTGGAAGACGGTTCTCAAGAGGTTGAAGGTGCTTGGAAGCGTTGTAAATGCCAGCATGGTCAAAGTGCTGGTCTAAACTTTAAGATATTATCTTTGCTTCTCTGGGCAGATTTAAGTGTCAAACATTCATGTGTCTGGTAGAAGAGTTTCTCACTATATATCTTAGAATAGCTAGTAATAAGAATGAAGAAATACATATATGTATATGTATACATACACATAAAGAAAATTTTTTAAACAAAATTAAGAACTTTTATAAATTATTAGTAATAGTCTATTTAAAAAAATTATTGGTGTAGCTAGGTAGACTTTTCATTCAGATTTTGAAAGGCATTCCCAGCTCTAAGATGATAGAAATAGATTTGTCTTTAGCACCTTTACAGTTTCGTATTTGACATTCCAACATTTTTAATCAATCTGGAATCTTTTGTGGTACTATAAGTTGGGGGTATACATCCACCTTTCCCCCTAAATGATTATGTAGTCATCCTAACACAATTTATTAAGTAATTCTGATATTTTTGTATTGATTTGAAACGCTACCAGTACATTCTGTATATATTTGTGCTTATTTCAATATTCTCTGTCAGTACCATTCATTCCATATCATTAAAAGTTCCTCTGTATCTTTTTTTAAGGACTGCAAAGGGTTATACTCTAAGGCTGAGTAAATACTTCTTACATCTATATCTCTCTCTTTACTGATTAAATTGTGAACTTCTCGAAGGTTAAACAGCAACCGTGTATGCACATAGCCCACAACATAGTGTCTTCTTTGTGTTAGATTTCTATAAATATTGTTGATTTAATTTTCATTGTGATTTATGAGATGACATTTCAATTGTGTTTCATCCCTGAGTTATATGTCAGGTGCTTAGAATAGTGCCTGAAACATAGTAGGAGCTATATAAATGTTTTCTGTTATAATTATTTTTGTTGGTTTAAGTCCATTGTATTGTGAAAATGGAAAATCCTTGTTAATTTTTTCACATATCTGTATTTTGAAAGCCATCACATCTGGACCTAAGATGCTGTGTTCGTGTGTTCTATCTTGTAATGGAATTTACTCTCAGATTTTTAAGTTTAATTGTCCAAATTACTGTTTTTTAAATAGTTATTAGGGTCTTAAAGGTTATGTATGCAGCACAAGGTCTATTTTGATTGGCTTGTCTTCATTGGCATTCTGTTAACAGTTTGTCAGTTAATGCCATTTACTAGTTTTTCTTGTTACTATTGTGTTCTTAGCTCCCCCAGTTAATAAAAAGAGATCAGTGACTCAAATGGGTTCATTGAAACATAAAAGTAATGATGAAAATGAGAATGTAAGTCTATGACTCTTGTAAATGTGAACAATGAACTGGATTGCAGTTTGAGTATAAAATATTCACGTATATGTCCTTGGAGAGGTAAATCTTTGTCGTAACTTGGAAGGTATCTGAAAAGGAAAAGTGGAAACAAAACCTATGACGACTATCAAAATGAAACTCTACTGATCTATCCCTAGTTCTCTGTGCATTTGATGTTATGAAATATGCTCATAGAATGTTCCCATTCAAGCTTCTGCAGTATTTTTCTTTTTTTTTTTTGTGAGGAAGATCAGCCCTGAGCTAACATCCATGCTAATCCTCCTCTTTTTGCTGAGGAAGACCGGCTCTGAGCTAACATCTATTGCCAGTCCTCCTCCTTTTTTTCCCCAAAGCCCCAGCAGATAGTTGTATGTCATAGTTGCACAACCTTCTAGTTGCTGTATGTGGGATGCGGCCTCAGCATGGCTGGAGAAGCGGTGCGTCAGTGTGCGCCCGGGATCCGAACCCGGGCCGCCAGTAGCGGAGCGCACGCACCTAACTGCTAAGCCACGGGGCCAGCCCTTCTGCAGTATTTTTCAACAAAGCATAGTAGTATATTAAGCAGGTCATTCCAGGGTAACTTAATCGATAAACTTGGTTAATCATGTCATTAAATGCAGAGAAGAGATGAAAAGCATCGAGACATCTTTCACAGTTGCACTCCTTGCAGCAATAACAGGTACAAGCCACATCATTACTAAGAAATTTCTAAAACCTGCCTCAAAGAATGGAAAAACTCAGAGAGAATGCTGAGTGAACTTTTGGCAAAATTCCTTTATCACTGCCCCTATTAAAATCCCATATCGCTAATGGCACAATGGCATACATTGTGAAAAAGGAATCACTTCCCTGTGTGGCTGTCATCAGATATTATGCTTTGCATTTGGATGAAATCAGCTCTTGGCATATATACAGTTTAAATAGAAGAAGTAGTACTTGATTATTTTTTATCTGTTTAAGATAGTAGTTCCAAGCTACAGGAAAATAAATTCTCTTTTATTAATAATCATTTTGAGAGCAATATACAGTTTCAGTATTGAGAGTACCGGCTATATGTGTGACCAGGAAGGGTGTTATTACTGAATGAAAGAACTTGTGTGGAATGCTAATTTACATACTGCCTTTTCAGTTAGTTGTAAGTGTGTTGTTGCCTTATGTGGCTCCAGTGTTGAAGATATTAGTGAAAATTTTGAATAAGGTCAAATATGGCCATCATGCATATTTTCAGCACGTTCTATGAGAAAAAAGTGCTGCTGTTCCTTTCTGTAGTACACTAGCTATGAGAGGGCAAAAAAAAAAAGTTCCTCACCTAACTTTTGAAGTGTAGAAAGAGATAACAGTTCTCTGTTTTTATAAAGTGGTATACCTCAATGTTGTATTTAGTATCTTGACAGCCAGAAGCTTATGCTTTAACATACCACCAACTAAATGTTGAGAATAGTGTCAAGATTTCCTTAGACCAACGAGTCTCACCACTGAGAACATGACTTTCTTAACACTTGATGACTTTCTTTAATTTGATAAAGAATGAAATTTTACAACTATATCCAAATATTGTAATAGAACTTGATGAAATACTTTTCAAATTTGAATGTAGCCAGAGTTGATAAGAAATCCATTCACCACTCTTAAGTTGAAATAGTCAAACTTTCAGCCTTCCAGAGTTTGAGTGTGGTACATACACATAAACTTAGTGTCTGAAACAGTGCTAAAATTAATCTTTGATGAGAAGCCTCTAAGTACCTTTTGGGTCATATTTGATCCAGTTATTACCTATTTGATAGATGCGAGATGCTTGCTGCATGTTTTTCAATTGTGGCCAGATTTAGTAGAACAAAAATGAAAAAGGAAATTAGCCTGATGTGGAACATTATAGAGAGGGCTGAAAGGTTACTGTGTTGAAAGATTGTAAAATATCCTCTGTTAATATGAAACTATTTTTTTCATTTTGTCTGGTTTTCGTTATTTGAAAGATATGACGAATCTTTTCAGACATTTGCTTTAAATTGGTGATCCCAGCTGAGCTAGTGTTAAATGGTTAACAGATGCCAAAGTTGTAGAAAGTTTTTTTTTTTTAAGCAAAGTTAGAATACTTTCTAGACACATCATTTACTTAGTTACCTTGGGTTAGATACTTAAATTTTCTGACTCTTCATTTCCTCATTTGTAAAATTGGCACTGTGGTAACTAGAGGGACAGCAAATGACTTTACCTCATTTAATCGTAGCAACTGCCTTGTGAGGTAGGTGTGTTAATTTCTTTTTACATTCATGAGAAAGATAAATTACTTGCCCAAGCTAACGAACATAGTGAGTGGCAGTTGTTAGGATTTGAATCCAAGTCTTGTGATTTTGTGTCCGTTGTTCTTGCTAGCATTTCATTTTAAACATGTTACAAGTATTTTTTTTTTCTGAAATCATTAGCACATAGTATATTGGTCTATAGCATTTAACATGGATTCATAACGAAAAGCTTATATTCTTATTTTCAGAAAACGGATGGTAAATTAGTATATATTATATTACCTCTTATTCCAAACTTTTATATAAAGTTCTTATTGATTGTAGATTTTTATGGGGTCATGTAAAAAGATTAAGGTGTAAGCAGTGAAAGAGAACATCAATAATATAGCAACTGTTAACCAAGTGAACTGCTAATTTGGCTCTGGAATGTTTTCCTCAGCAGCTACCTTTGCTTATAGAGACTTTGGAAAACTCACCACAGCAGTAACAAGTTCTCTCAGCCATGTTTGAGTTTGTTTGTCGTGTGGGTTGTCCATGTTAGTAACAAATGAATTGACAGTGAGTGTTCTTTGTACTCATGGTATTAAATAATCACACCTAGATACTGAGTGGCTGATGTCTCCTTATCGGGAGGTTTAAGGTAAACTTTAAAAAAATGCTGCATTGATTCTGGATTGCTGGATATTGTGATATAGATAAGTTTTAAAAGTAGAGCTGTAAACCACGTTAATAAACAGTTCTAGAAACTTTTTTTTAACGCTTTGAATTTGAGTTACCAATGGCATATTTATTCAAAATATGATATTGTTCTTGCCATTCTTTGACAGACCCCTTATCCCTCTGGACAGAATGCAGGTCCAACCACGTTGGTATACCCTCAAGCCCCTCAGACAATGAATTCACAACCTCAAACCCGTTCTCCGGTAAGTAAGCAGACGCTTGTTCTAGATAGTATTCTCCACCTAAGTTTGTGTTTATAGTAGCTTGGGTTCCTTTGGCCGATATTTTTACTTGATTTTATAAATTTGTTCCAAAGACAATTTATTATTATTATTTTTGGTTAGCATTGCATTTTCAGACATTTCCTATATGAATAATTTAAATTACTAAGAAAAAGAAGAAGTCTTTTTATCTTCTTTTACTTTCCTTTGGCATGATTTTTTTAAAAATTCTGGTTGCATTCAAGTTTACTTCATTTCAGTTCTTAATTTGTTAGTTGTACTGTTCAAAATTCAGGAGAAGAGTAAAGCACAAAGATTTTTAAATTAAATTAAATTGCATTAATTAGACTCTCAAATTCCAGTGGTTTGGGAAGTAGGGCTTCTGAACTGGTGTCACTAGATCAGTTCTAACCATTTGACAATGTGGACATGTGCAATACATACACCAATGGTGTATTCATGTCTTCAGATTGTAAATAAATTGTCATACAAATGTAAATACTATCATCCTCTTTGCTCATCCTTTACATGGATTACAATAAGTATAGCAAAGACTGAGAATTTACTCAAGGTTCATCCCGCTGTTTCACAAAAGTCTACGGTGGCTTCAGCTGTCCATTCCTTAGAACTTCGTGTTCTGCCCTGCGTGATTAGTTTTTGCTAGAAGGTGCTTCTGTAACATCTCACATCCCTACTTGGACCTCAGCTCGGTGTTTTCCTCAGAATACAGGGATCTTCTTTTGGTTCCCCACCCTTGCTTTTTTGTCTGTAGACAGGAATGTTTCATTTACCGTTCATTTGGTTTTATGCATGAATTTAGAAATGTTGAAATGTGTGAAAGAACTGCTCAAAGAACTAGGAGACCATAGACTGCACCAAAGTGTAATCTCTTTCTTACCCTCTTCCTATCTTCCTTTTCCCTGTTGCCCTCTTGTCCAATACCTGTTCTTAGATCCTGGTTCTCCCCAGGGGGTGGAGGAACCATTCTAAGGAGGTGGGACTTTGGTCCTAGTTGCCTGTTTCCTTGTCTCTTCTTTTGCTGAAATGGCCAACAATATGTCTGTTGCGAGTTTTGTTCTGAGAATGGTTTGGGGATGTGGACACTTGACTCCTTGGAGTGGGCCTGAGATCTCACCAGATTAATTTAGATAGGCCCTGGTTCTAATCATTAAACATGGAACATTATGGTAAGCTCTTATTGCAAAGAATTCTATGGCCCTCTTTACCCCCCACTCCCTTTATAATTATTTTAAAAAAAAAAAGAATTAAATTTACATGGTTAGAACTGGCGCAAAACCTGACTGAAGAGCTGCATCTCTAAACCAGTTTTTTTGACAGCCCAGCAGAACAGTGCCAATACATTGCACAGACAACTGGAAGAGGAGGAAGGTTTTGGAACAGACTCCCGTTTACAGGTCCTTGGCTGGAAGAGGCTGGATAAAATACTGCATTGTAAGCAATGTAACAAACTGTACTTCTTGCAGGCAGCGGTGCCTCCGGCACTCATTATTTTTGACCACATCCGTTTATTGGCTGATGAACAGAAATGCATTGATTGCTTCCTCTCTCAAAGACTAACCTAGCATGGCAGTTTCTGCCAGGCATAGTGGGGAAAAGAATAACAAATTGGGTGGGTCTTCTCTATTGGGAATTAGACAGGAATAATTTGGGGTTTAGATTTTTCTTTATTTTAAACTTGAAGAGGGATATCCCTTTCAGATGAATTTGATTTTAAAAGATAAATTTTAAGGCTTCTTTTTCCCTCTTTCCATTTTGTAAATAACAAGGGGGAAATTGTCTGTAGTTTCAGCCATTTTTCTGTGGTCATAAACTCTTCAGATACTATCCTCTATGCAGTTTTTGCCATCCGCTCTGCTAGTGACCATTACCCACCCCCATTACTAAAAACCACACATATAACATTCCATTACATACCCCAAAACAAGTGCAAGACTAGCAGATACCGGACTACTCTTGCTTGTTGTTTTGGGTCCAATTTTCTTTATTTCATTTGTGTTGGTGCTGGGAGGGTGAAGTTGGGATATGAAATTTGGCAGGATTGCATTTTGTTTTTACATCCCAAGTTGCCATAGTCTAGTCTCATCCATCCCACAGCTGTCCCAACTGATGAGGAGAGGTAAGCTGTCGCACTAGGGAAAAGACCCTTCCCATGGCTTTGTAGAGTAGCTAAAGCTTACTCCATTCTATTTCTGCATTAATGGGCCATTGGCAATTGCACAGTTTAGGCTTTTCTGTTCTTCCCTGGACAGCTGCCTTTGCAATCCAACTGGCTTCAAGTGGCTCCCTCCTTCCTTTAGGGTATCTTTGTGCCTGTATTTCTATTTGATGCTTAGTATCTTAGTTCAGTTCATATTGTTGAAAATCTTGTTTAAAAGAAAAAATACTGATAAAGCTACCTATCTGTTCCATTTTCTGGTTGTACTGGAACTCTTTAAACAGTAACAGCCTCCAAAATAGTGAAGCTATTGAATACTTAATTGGGAGAGGGGGACAGTTTGGCTTTTGCAATAACCTGTAACCATTGGTTATTTTTATATTTTGTGGTGCTAAGTGCCCAAGTTACATCATTGTTATGTTGGCCATGCCCAGTTACCAGAAGAGTGAGTGAGTGGGTAGGTGGGTGGCATTAACATCGGATCCAAGTTAACAGAAGGTTGCTTTCCTTAATATCTACAGTCCTCACCATCTTAAAGACCCCTCTTAAAAAAATAAGGAAAAAGAAAAAAGAAACAAAAATTTCTGTCTTTAATATGAGCCAGCAGCGACTACAGTTTGTTCTGTTGCTTACAGTTACCCACAGGATTAAGACTATTGTCATTCCAAATGAAAAACTCAATAGCCAATGGTGACTAGTGCAAAATAGACTAGGGTACTTTCCCACTAACTTAAATTGTGGGTTTTTTTTTTAAATATATGTATAATTTTATCAAGTACTCCTCTTGGTTATAGAAAGTTCTCTTTTGACTGGAACATTTCAAATATATAAAGTTTCAACCTTTACTTTAGAGCCTTAGAAATGGAACCTTTCTGTGGAACAGTGATAAGACAGGTACTGCTGTACTCAGGTTAATTTTTTACTGTGGCCCTTCTCTCCCATTTTCTTCGGAAGTGTCATGAAGAAACATCTCACTTCCACCCTCTACTTTCATACCACATGGGTGGTATTGCCTATTCTTGAAACTTGATGTCCATAGTAGAGGTATGATCTGTTTTCTTTTCATAATTGGAAAACTGAAAATATAAGACCTCATTTTCTTTGAAGAGAAAATGTTCTGCAAGAAGTACAGCTGCCATTATCATCATTCTGAAAGACAGTTTTACATTGGTCAGCAAGTATAATGGCTGACCTAGTACACTCTAATCATGTAGGTCATTGAGAGCTCATTAAGCTATGCTAAATAACTTCAAAATATGTTAAGGCACTTTTCATTACTTGAACATTAGGTGACATTTTAGCTTCTAAGGTGAATTCTTGATAGAACTGTCTTCAGCCATCTGCTACATTATGGCATGTGCTCCTTCGCAATTTTTTGAAAAATTTTTATTTGAAATGATGGTAGTTGGGGAAATAATTCCAAATCTCTTACAAATACTATTGCGGGGAACTTAAATTCTGAGTACGAGGGATTATTTTTTAACCTTCAGTCTGATTCTCCTGTAGTGATGAGCTGATGGAAAGCTCTGTAGGAAATAAAACAACTGAAGATAAATATTTTAGCTCCTTAAATGTGTTAAATAAAAGCCCTGTATGGTTTGCATTCAAAACCGCTTTCTAAATATTTTATTCTCACTATTAAAGAGGGTGGTTAACATTTCAGTAGTTAATGTACCAGTAGCCACTACGTGACACTACGTGCCCGAATATTTTTCTGTGTCTAGTGAAATCACATTGGAAGCCCAGTTTTGTTCTGATGAAGAGTTATTTGATCTTAGTATTTAAAATTTTATGGGTGAAAAAGCTTTTTCTTCCATTCTAAGTTAGGGAAAGTAAGAGTTGGAATATATGTTATCCGCTTTCAAGTACTCTGTGCTTTAGCTGAGGAGTTATGTTTTCTTTTGTTTTTATTCTCAGTATCAGATAGCAGTAGGTACATATGTATGGTGTTGTGCTGTTGTGTATAAATAGTAATTGAGAGATTTGACTTCTTTTACTCTTTTTTCTCCTGGAGCTTATAATAGTACCACTTTGATTAATCATGTTAGAGAGTGATGTTCTTTACTAGCTGTTTGCTTTGATATGCCTGTTATTAAACTTGACATTAATTGCATTTAAACATATATATATAATTATGTATTTGTTATTTTTATATATGTATAAACACATTTATACATATATATAAATAAAATTTTATTCTTTAACTCCAAGAAATAAAGGAAGATACTGAAACTTCCATTTCATGTGTGAGATACCCCATTTATCTTAAGTAAATTTGAAATCAGTCCTGTTACAGTCTTTATTTCCTGTTGGATATTATAATTACCTCTTGGCTTTTCTTATAATGTAAAAGCATTTCTCATTCCCTCCAGCTATATCAGTTGCATAAGCATACTTTTCATATGTTTGTCTTAATATAACCACTTAGTGTTTTAAGCTTTCTTTTGCTTTATTTTAGAGTTTTTCTTTTTTAAAAAATATTCTGTCAGAGAAACACCCTTATGTGCCTAACAGCTTAGCTGTTTCTCTCCCAGCTGATAAATGGCAAACTATTCCTGGTAGTGGTGTTAACCTGTTGAATCTTAGTACCTGTCTGTCACTGTCCTGCAGCAAAGCTTTGACTGTTTGTGTTTTTTTTTTTCTTGTGGGTTTTTTTCTTTTGGCATATTGTGTGACATTTTGGTTTTTGTTGTGGTGTTTCTGACTCTTTGTGCCTTTCCTTTTGTGTTTGTTTTCCCTCCTTTTCTCAGTTTGCAGCGGGGCCTCGACCTGCCCATCATCAGGTACTGTACTCTTGCCCCTTCACTATCACCCTTAACTAATAGGTGGGGGCTCTAGTAGCTGCTGACTCTTAGAATGCTGCCATTCCACAGAACCTCTCAAACTACTCTCTTCAAGAGTAGCTCCAGTGTGATGTAATTCAGTTCTTTTTGTCCTACACTAATTTCACAGCATTTTGTTATTAACAAACCCATTTCTTCTGTTTACGGCACAATTTAAAAATTATAGAGCTTTCTTTTCTTTCCAAAAAGTAATTGCTCTGAATTTAGAGAACCTTGAAAAATTTTAGAAATGTTAAACTCTCTCAGGTTTTGTGGATGTCTGTGTTTTTAAATTCAACTGAATGGAACAGGCAACATTCTAAGGGTTTTCTGTTAACGTTCCAATGTAAGTTGTATTGACATGTATCAAATAGCATTAGTATTTCTAAAACCACTTAATCTCAGTTACTAACTTAGACCTAATAACATTTATTAACAATAATATACATTCATTTGCTGCATAGAATTATCTTTATTCTTAGGATACATAGAAAATAGATACCTTATTTAATTTTAATGTTTTTATCCTGTTGGTTTTTTTAAATGAAATATTATATAAATTAAAATTGCAAAGATGTATATGCTGACACTAGTTTATTTAGCACAAATATACTAGAGGAGGTGGTTTGAGAGAAAGAAAAAGACTTGCAGGGTTTTTTCCCCCAATAGCTTTTTATGGAGTATTCCGAAACGTTTTCTCCTGCTATAGTAGAAAGAGCTTAGGCTTTACAATCTGACAGATCTGGATTCATATTACCAGTTCTACTGTTTAAGCAGCTGAGTTAAGCAGATCTCTTTTGAGCCTCAGTTTGCTCATATGTAATATGGGGATAAATACCCTCTACATTAGAGATAACATACTTAAGTCATCGGACACAAAGTAAGCAGTCAATAAGTGGTAGCTGTTTTTAATATTGTTATGCAAGATAGTATGGTTTGATAAAATGGGAGAAATGTTGCCAGTATTTACCTGTGGTATCGTATTTAGAATTCTTATCACTGAGTAAATGGATATTGTTTAACTGAAGGCTTTCATTGTCTAACAGTAATTTAATACAAGGCTCTATTTCTCAAACTATAGTGTTTCCAATTTAGAGGATATAAAAGCCAAGCAAATTCTGAGGTGTTAAAAACGCTTTGCAGAAGGACTCAGAGATGGTTATATGAAGTGGATGGCAATTCTTTGGATTTGATAAATAAAACTTGGGTATTTTTTAGTATCAAGAGATAGTATCGTAAAGTATTTGAAGAGCTTGGACTTTGCTGTCAGCTAGACCTAGGTTTGGCTCTTCCTTATTAACTCAGTGTTCTTGGGTAAGTTATTTACTGCTCTCAGCCTCAGTTTTCTCATCTGTAAAATGGGGACAGTATTAATACCCATCTCAGGAGTGATGTGAACAGTAAATGAGATAATGCAAATAAAATGATTAGCACAATGTTTGGCATATACTAAGAATCTAGGAGATAAGATTACTAATAATTAAAAAACAAAAAGATAATTCTCTAGGTAAAAAGATTGATTATAACTTTTTAAAAACATTTAGTCAAGGGCCATAGAGGCAAGGCTTAAATTTTAGTCAGGAGTCAAGCCAGGTGCTCCTTACAGAGAAACAAACCGTGGAGATCTCTGCTCAAGAAACAGTAAAAAGAAACTATTGATTCAGAAAAAAGAGTTCTGAGCTGCTTGATATAAGGCTAAGTATTTCTGTCACTTGTGTTCAATAGCGGTGGTCCTCAAATAGGGATGTTGTATTTAAGCATTTATAAATAGCTTTGGGAAAATCTGTTTTCTAAACTTTCTTCTGAGCCTACAGACTTGGTTGCATTTTGTCTTTCCTTAATTCCCAACAACCAAGGAAATCTTTAAGGAATCTTTATGAGAAAAGGTTGATTTCAGTCCTGCCCATTTTTCATGTGTAATAATTTGACTCAAGGAAGTATTGGTAGATTAGTCCTTTGCTTAGCTGTAGGATGGTGCTTGTGAAATTACAGCATGTTTCCACCGTTAAAAAAATAGAACTATGTATGTATATATATTTATTATTTATTCGTTAGCAAGAAAGATAATTACCTTCTGATACTAGTTCTTGAAGGATGGGTTCTTGAGATACGGTATAAGTCTAGAGCATTGCTTTTGGATACAAAAAACTTCAGGTAGTTGGCTGCTTTTTACTCTGGCATTCTTCCTTTCTAAATACCAGTTAAAATTTTTTCATTATACCACAGAGAATTAAGTGAGTAAGGAAATATATAACCGTGGCTCAGGCAGCAGCAGTAGTTACCTTGGAGAAATAGAGGAGGGGAGGGGTAGGGGGTTGAAGTGGCACTGCTGAGCAGAAGGTAGCTGAACCAGTGTTGTGGTGTGGCGTAGACTAAATTGTTAGAAAGCGTTTGCTATTCTGTATCCTTGGATGTGGGGGCCAATTTGGTTTGTTTCATTATGGAATAGGTTTGACATTTTGGGTGGGATAAAGAGTTATGAAAAACTGTCTTGTAAATTGCAGTTTACTTAGTAATATTTGGGCTCTAAATGCCAGTAGAATTACCCCAGAGACAATAAAAGAACAAAACAAACCAAAAAAGACCTCCATACCTTTCCAAATACCCTCTATGGAGGTGATACCATTTCCTATTAGAGAATCACTGACTGAAGTCTGTGTTTAATAGGATCTTCTCTTCAGATCTGAAGTAGGATCCTCTCCTCTCTCAGATCTGAAGTAAGGTAGAGACCTAAACCCTGAGAGACTCACAGAGAAGGAGATGCTCATAATAGAAAACAGGACAGAGGCTTGCATAATGAAAGCAATACAGTGAAAAATAAACATTGAGTGGTATATAGAGAATACATTTTTAAAGGGAAAATATCTGTGTCCCAGGGATATTTTTGGCTTATTGTGCTTAAGACTTAAAGTTGAATTGAAGGCACAAATGGTTTTTTCATCTATGGCTGTTTGCTTTGGCCAGGAAGAATGAAATCAAGGGTTAGAATTAGCCTTGAATAGTTGGAATTAGTGAATAGATTTCTCATTTCTCCTTTATTATACTGTTCGTCATTGGCTACCTTTCTGATCATATATCCTTTCATGCTTTGACTTACTTTTTTACAAAATATTTGGATGCTGGGTGGTGTTTCCTATGATTGTTGTTTCTAAAATCCGATAGTAAATACGTAACTTTTTGTAGATGCTTAGTAATAATTGGTTCTATAAACATTGCAAAGAAGAAAAATATTAACTGTTATTTAGGTAAGCTATTTGGAGGTAATTACGTGTGAAAAGAAAACACCATCATCCAGTTTAGTAATCTAGAACCTTTTTTTTTCTTCTTTGTAAAATGAAGTTATCTGAATTGAAATGAAACAAACAATAAGATTTTGGATAGTAGACATTTTAAATGTAATAGAACCGAGAAACTGCTATATGATATGTTTCTTGGAACTGTTTTTAGATCTTTATGTGTGGCCAGCCAGGGCTGTTTTTGAGTCCTTCCAAGTCAGGGATACCATGCTCCAATTAGGATTATGTCAGCCACATTTTCTTTCTGGTACCATTAGTTTTTGGCTTTTGCTTTAAATTAACAAGGATAGTCTATTCTTTTTGCATTTTATAACCTGAAGAGAGCTGTAGATTAGAGTAACAGTTTTTTTCAAAGGTAAAAGAAGTGATAAGTAATTTTATATGCAAAACACCCTTGGCTTTAGAAATATGTCAACTATTTTTACTCTGATGTTTGAAAATCCCAAGGTAATTAAAAACTGAAAGAACAGAATGTACACTGAGAATTAAAACAAGTCACTTGGTATAATGTAGATTCTGGCTTGTGTTATGAATTTCATGTCTTTGGCCATTGAAATTTGTGTAGTTGTGGTTTAAAGTTACATATGTTCCTGTCCTTATTTTACTTTTGGGTTTCACAAGATAGATCAAGTGTTGGTTATGTACTATAGCTGAGTAATCTTTGCCTGAGAAAGACCAGACAATTTGTATTTAAAAGTGTTCATAGAACAAAAAACATTTTGCAGTGTGTTGATATATTGATTTTAGTTCACATAGTGTTCACAAATGCTGGATAATATGCCATATTCAAAGCAGTTGGATTTAGTGTAAACAAATAATAGGCTTCATAAAACTTAACAGTATTTGGCGTCAAGGAATATGTTACCTGGTGACAAGCATTGAAACTGTCCATGTTTTTCTGTTGTGGTTTGGTTCTTTTTGCGAAAAGATTTAAAAAAAAAAGAAATAGCTGGCTAATGTTCATTTTTTTTTTCCCCCCTTCTTCATTGTGACTCCTAAAGGTTTCTGTACTCAAAGTTGTGCTATTACATTTGAAGTCCTAGTTCCTGGTATAGAAATGTTTGTATTGCTTTAGGCAGTTTCTTAGGTTTAGAAAGTAAAATAAATGAAGGCTTAGGGCTTGCCTCTGGGGCCAGACCAGGCACATCGGAGTTTAATGGATATGAATAGGAAATCACATCAAGCATCTATGCAGTCTTAATGATCAGAACTCTTGGGTTTTTCAGAGCTTGATATAAGTCAGTGCTGGACAGTTTTTATCTGGTGCCTTATTCACAAGGAGTTGTAGAGTTGCAGCAGAGACAGTGAAGAAAATATAGGTTGAGGCTTAGCATCACTGGAATTCAGTCTTAGCTGTACTACAAACTGATCTTGGGCCTCAGTGTACTTACCTGCCAAATGGATAAAATATGTTCATAAATGATATAATATTGAGATGTTATTATAACAGCACTTATTTCCTAAGGGTGTTGTGAAGAGTAAAGTACCTGCCTGGCACATAATAAGTCCTCGTCAATTTCCTTTAGCAGTGAGACAGCCTGCCTTTCTCCTTTTCCCAAGCTATTTTTACCTGTAAATGAAGTGTTCTATAAGGATGCTCATTTCCCAACTCTACTTTATGATTTGACAGAATATCTTTTTGTTCCTGACAGAATCCTTAGGGGTTTCTTTCCTCCATCTGACATAATACTCTAGGGCAGCGCTGTCTATAGAACTTTCTGTGATGATGAAAATGTTCTGTATCTGCGCTGTTCACTCTGGCAACTACTAGCCACCTGTGGCTGTTGAGCACTTGAAATGTGCAAGGCAGCTGAAGAACTGAATTTTTAATTAAATTTTTAATTTAAGTAACGAAATATAGCTAGTGGCTACCATATTGGACAGCTCAGCTCTAGGGCTTACATCTCCTAATTGTGAAACCTGAATTGTGCGATATTGGCCACATGCAGGAAAATGCAGAATTTAGAATGTAATAACCTTCATTATAAATTGTTGTAAGTCAGCAGAATATCTGATACTTGAGTGATATCCCAATATGTGGACTCTTTACTGCTTGTCTGTTTGTAGCTTGTCAGAAAATCATAGCACTATCATTTTTCTCAAGAGTACTTTAGAATTGTTAAAGACATTAACGTAAAGAATTCTCAATTGTGAATCTTACTGTTATCCCTCTTACAGATTGAACTATATACTCAAAAAGCTAGGGCTTTCAGAATCATATTTTCAAAATGGTTTTTATTGCTTTGCAAATTATTAAGTACCCAGTGGTGTTTTCCCACATGGGAAGAACTAACATGATTGAATAGAATTTTTCTAGTTGCTGAAAATGAATAGGTGGTTTTCAAAGAATGTCTGATTATTATGTAGTCTTTTATAGATATCATTATCTCTTCATGATTTTAGAGAGCAAAGTCATGAGAAATTATTTATTATAATTACCAATATCTTCAAAAACCATTTATTACCAATGTTATTGGCCAGGAAACTTTGGTAGTGGTGTAATTACTACATCTTTAGAAGGATTTTGCAAGAGGTAATGTTTTCCTTCTGGCTTCTAGAGTGTTTCTATGAAAGTCAGGAATCATGAGTACCCGAAGTTCAGCCTCTGTTTTAAATGTATCCTAGCCCTTTGGAGCTGCCCAAAGTACCACCTCAAATGAAGGCTGTCACCTTCCTCTGCTGTTCTCCTGGTGTACTAGTGGACCACTGAAAGATAAAAGACTTAAAACAGATTGAAATCAAGTTTGGAGATGATACTTATGTTACATAAGATGGATACTTATGTTACCTCTCTTCTCTACCTAGCCCTTTTCAGCATTTTTTCAGTGACTTGGATTAATAACATGCTTGTCAAACTTGCTGATGGTCATGTCATTTTGACATAGCATGATATATTCAGAATCCAAAAACATCTATACAGTCTGAAAGGATGGGTTGAAATTAGCCAGATAAATTTTCAAAGGAACGAAATACAAGATTCCCTATAAGAGCTTCAAAACACAACTATAAGAGTGCACACAGAAGCGAAGAGCTTGAGTTATTTCTAGGTTATGTAGAAAGAAGATTTAAGGGTTTTAAATAATTGTAACAGTACCAGTCAGCAGTAAAATGTGGTTAACAAAAAGCTCCTGTGATTTTTGATTTCATTGATGGAAACATGGTTGGCCAAGATAAGAGAGACATATTGCTCTTTTCATTCATCAACAGATGTTTATTGAATGAGGGCTAAGTACGTTCTTGGCAGACCCCACTTCAGTATTTGTGTTTGGTTCTCTATTTAGTGAGACTTTGAGCAATGGGAGTAGCTTGAGAGATAAAAGTAAGCTGGTCAGGGGATTCAAAATCTTGTTTGGAGGGACAGAGGTTGGAGGTTAGTGATTGGCTTGGAACAAAAAATAGTGATGTGGGGCCGGCCCTGTGGCTTGGTGGTTAAGTGCGCGCGCTGCGATGCTGGTGACCCGGGTTCGGATCCCGGGTGCGCATCGAGGCACCACTTCTCCGTCCATCATGAGGCCGAGTCCCACATACAGCAACTGGAAGGATGTGCAGCTATGACATACAACTATCTGCTGGGGCTTTGGGGGGAAAAAATAAAAATAAATAAAATCTTAAAAAAAAAAAAAAATAGTGATGTGGAAGTTGGCAGTGATGGCAGTTTCAGATAACTTAGAGGTTTGTTACTTATGGAGAAGAAAGATTTGACTTCAATGTGATTTTAAGGGTAGACATTGGATCAGAGAGTAGATGATACAGAGAGAAGAAATTGGAACCAGTAGAAGGAAAGACTTTTGCAGTATCAGAACTTCATTTAACAATGAAATGGAAATTATGTCTTGAGTTGCTAAAGTTTCGTAACCCCGAGGTTGTGTCATATAAGAGATTCAAACTTTAGGTATATGGTTAGACTAAATGGCCTGTAGTGTCCTTCCATCCACGGGAGTTTGATTCTTCATCACTCAGTGGAGAGGAAAAAGGGGTTCAGAAGCATTGCAAACAGTTTTGGAGAGCCCATTCACATTCACACATTTTTAAAAATAATCTGTGGTTTCTTGCATGTCCACCCGTGGAATCTTAATTTCCTACACCATTATTAAATCTAATTCTACATTCACAATTGAATGGTTAAGGGAGAGTACAAAAAAAGAGAATCCATCTCTTTTTATTTCTTTGCATTTCCAGCCATTACACCTTTTCTAGTCCTGTAGATACTATTAGAATCTCTGTTGTATATGTATATGTGTGTGAGTGTGTGTGTGAGAGGGATGGTGCACTTTTTAAGGGGAAAAACATAAGCTCCAGATAGCCTGTCCTTGTAAAAATCTTAGTGCAGTGAAGTTGAGTCAAGTCGGTCTGTTAAATGTTACCAAGGATATAAAAGCATATGAACAAGTTTCAGTTAGTTTAAGGGAGATGGAGAATTAAGAGTCTTGTAGATAGAAGAAATTTGTTTTCATGAATGATAAACATGAATTCTGTGAAGTAACTGATGGAGCATTTTTCTTACTAGGAATCAATTATGGTTGAGAGATGTGCCACCCATTAGGGTAGTTGGATAAAGGTCCTGCCTCATCCCTTCAGCCTTTGAAAAGATTTCTTCTGACTGACGACACTTGTTTGAAAATATGAGGGGTGTTCCATTTCATGAGAGGTAGAGTGTGTAACAGTTAAAATTACAGACCTAGAACCTGACTGTATTTAAATTATAGATGGGAGACCTTCAGCAGGTTAGTTAATCTTCCTGTGTCTCAATTTCGCCATATATCTAATAGGAGTGTTAATAATAGTACTTGCCTTTGAGGTTTGTTGTGAGGATAAGTTAATATATGTAAAGGGTTTAAAGTGGTGCCTGTTAGCTAGTAAGTGCTGTATAAATCTTCACTGTTTTTATTTAATGTGCCTATGTGAATATATTTTTCTACTTAGCTTCGAAGCCGAAATCTTAGTTTATAAAAAATTATTGTATAGCCACAGAACCAGAAATTTTGTGTTTTACTGACTCAGCTATATGTTAATATTAGGAGTATCATTAGAAACACTCGCTTGTTTCTCTTTCAAAACCACTGAAGAAAATAGTCTTATACTATTCAGAAACCTCATGAATAAGATGTAACCTCAGTTATTCTAGATAGGCTGGTTCAAAATCCCAGCAAAGCAGTTGGAAAATAGTGGTAAGAAAAGTACTCACCTATAGCAAACTGTTAAAAGTGTAAAAAAACTTTGCCCACATCTGTTTTTCTTGCTCTGTATAAGTTAATGGGTTAGTTTCCCTTCTTTCTCCCCTCCATAACACCATGTCTCTTCAGGCAATAAGTACTTTGACAAAATTTGATGATAAGATAACCACATACAGTGGATCATCACCTGTGTCTGTTTGATACTCTCTCTGCCTTGGCTGCCTTCTAGAGTTGATGGAAAAGGATCTTATCGGATTAATCTTTTTTTTTTTTTTTTTTTTTTTTGTTGAGCAAGATCAGCCCTGAGCTAACATCCGTGCTAATCCTCCTCTTTTTGCTGAGGAAGACTGCCTCTGAGCTAACATCTGTTGCCAATCCTCCTCCTTTTTTTTCCCCAAAGCCCCAGTGGATAGTTGTTTGTCATAGTTGCACATCCTTCTAGTTGCTGCATGCGGGTCGCGGCCTCAGCATGGCCGGAGAAGCGGTGCGTCGGTGCGTGCCCGGGATCTGCGCCCGGGATCCGGACCCCGGGCCGCCAGTAGCGGAGCGCGCACACTTAACCGCTAAGCCACGGGGCCGGCCCGGATTAATCTTTTTATCCACTGTGTCTAACATCTAGTAATGCTCAGTAAGTTGAGCAATGAATGACTCTCTTTTCCTTGATGTCTATAAGAGTTTTGTGGCTCTTGATATATTAAACAAATTATAAAAATGCTTAAATTCATTCCTGAAATGTGTTTACAACTCACATACATTCATAAATGATAGATTCTATCTGCGATGTAATAAAGAGAAGTGAAGTCTAGTATGGAAAGTTTACTAGTTTAGTGTTCCACTCAGACAGACAGAAATTCTTCTGTCTGTCACCAAAACTGTGTCAGTGGAGATAACTAGAAGACTGTTGCTGTCGTTGTGGCCCAGCCCAGGTTTCTGTGTTAGCAACTTTGCCTCTTGTACTTTCTTGTCATTTCCATCAACTACTCTATGTGGCCTCCCCCATCTGGTTCTCCCATTCACTCCATTCTCCCGCTATACCTTACTGTCTGTTACTTTTCTGTACTTAACCTTGTTAGGGCTTTCTTTGCCCTGGGGTATGCGGGCTGAATGGGATGAGGCTTGGGCACTGGATCCCAGTTCTTCCAGTTCAGCACAAGATGCAAAGTTACTTCTTCTACCACCTGTGGGTAGCTTGATGCTTGAGTAGGACAGGATAAGACCTGAGTGGGCCCAAAGGTTAAAGCTCAACTTCGCCTTTATTTGGACCAAGAGCAACACTCATGTCTGGAATTGTGAGGCGACTCAGGAGATTTTGGAGCTAGGTGACATTTTTAGACTCTTATTATATTTCCCCATTTTAAAGCTGTAAATGGCCTCATATGCCTGGTTAGTTGAAAAGACCAAGTTTCTGTCATGAAGTCTGTTATATATGGAAAAGTTGAGTTATTTCTTAGCACTTTTGCAAACTTTAAAATAACAGATGGCACTTTTATTATTAACTTCTATCTCCATTCAAGAGGGAGAGTGGATCATAGAGAAGCTACATAACTAATGCCAAATCACGTAGTAGGCATCCATGAGAGCCGAGACTAGGAATCAGTAGTCCCAGCTGTGCTTGTGCCGCTAAGCAGACATTTCCTTTCAAGCTGTTATAACTTGTGGCTACTCTTAGAATATTTTTGCCACTGGATGTATTTATTTTTTCAGTTAAATGTGATTCGATTCTTCAATTCTGTGTGTCCTTGAATTCTCAAGTGGAGAATTGTCATTCTGGTTTTCTAATCTTCCTTCTTCTCCTATTATTACTAAGTAGATATTTTTGTTGAGCTGCATGTTATGTCCTGCCCCTTCCTACTGATCTGTAAGCTTTTCCATTGGCTTTCTTTCTGTTTCCTGCTGCTTTCTTGCTTCATAATTGAAGGGAGGATTCAGACCCATCCAGGTAACAAACTACTGGTTCTGCATGGCCTCTTTATTACTCTGTCCCCTTATTATGATTACAATGAGATTGATTGTTTGCTGATCAATACGTGCATTTACATGGGAATTTACTATTGGTGTATTGTTTCAAGGCTTTTAAGCCTGCAGTGAGAAGCATAAATAACTACAGGTGCTGGTTGCCATTTGAGAGATTTGAGCTCTGCTCCTTCCAGACCATTCTTAAGCCTGTTTAGATTCTCCGCTTTTATTGCAGACTATTTGAGAAAGCAAAATTGGGTTCAGTTTAGTATGGGGTTGCCACTTATTTGAAAAGGAAGGCTTTTCCCATCACATGACAAGTAGCATGTGACAGCCCTACAGATAGTTTTATTTTAACTTGACCCTGATAAACGGAGATGAAAATTTTTATATCCAGAGAGATTTCTTTTTCTTCTAAATATTTTGTAAATGACTTGAATGGGTAGTTTTTTAGGGGACTACTTTTAATATTTAGTAAGTTGATAATCAGCCACCTATTCTTTATGAATCAATGCTTTAATACAACAGAACAACTTTCAAAGAGACGTCAGCTACCTCTTTTGTTATATTTTATCAGACATTTTAAAATTAATAATTATGGTACAGACTTCTTAGTTTAAATTAGCTGAGACTTCATTTTAAAAGTGAAACTGCCCTACTGTTTTCAGATGTGTGACAACATTGATGAAAACTTGACCCAGTGTACCTAGTGTGCAATATTTTTTTGTGAACCCAGGCGTCGGCAGTTTAGTCTCTTTTCATGTATATTGTATTTCTACTTCAATTTGATAAGATTTTTATTAGTGCAAAAAAGAAGAAAGCTCAAAATAGTAAAGTTTACATATTCTCCTTTGTAAAAAAAAAAAACAAAAAACTTATATATATATTTTTCTCCCCTTCCCAGTTTTTCCAGAGGCCTCAGATACAGCCTCCTAGAGCTACCATCCCAAACAGCAGTCCTTCCATTCGTCCTGGTGCACAGACACCCACTGCAGTGTATCAGGCCAATCAGCACATCATGATGGTTAACCATCTGCCCATGCCGTACCCAGTGCCCCAGGGTCCTCAGTACTGTATACCACAGGTAAAGTATCGCTCAAATCCTTGTGGTCCAGCAGTAGAGTGGGGATTAACCCAGATTCTCATCAGAGGGAGCAGAGAGGGTGGTTGATGACATTGTCATTTTTAGTGATGTGTGAACTTTTTTGTTGGTTATAAGTCTAGCTAGCCATTTTGTCGTTTTCCGTAATACTGAAGGAGATATTTCTACATCTCTTCGCTTAAAATTTTCTAAGATGGTAGAGAAATTGTTCTTATCTCCTAGTTTTCCTCCCATCCATTCCCCGCAACCAAATGCTATAAAATAGACTCAGTAATTACACTGTTCGTTTGATATCATTCACTGTCATTGAAAGCTGCCAGCCTGAAGTAATTTTACAGTGAGCTGATGTCTGCCTGTGCACTGAATTGCTGTATGGCTTTATCTAAGTCACACCTTTCTTTTCATCCTCATTGCATCTTGATGGCAAGCAAGCATTTTGAATGTGTTTAACCAAGTGGCTTCACGTCATTTAAATGGTTCTCTTACACACACACACAACTTTATTTTTCCATAGTAAGCTACCTTGATATTATTTATAAATGTCTATAATTTCTCTCTTCTAGTACCGTCATAGTGGCCCTCCTTATGTTGGGCCCCCACAACAGTATCCAGTTCAACCACCGGGACCAGGTCCTTTTTATCCTGGACCAGGACCTGGGGATTTTCCCAATGCTTACGGTAAGTATGAAAAATTGAGCAATTTCTCCTAGTTTGTTGTGTTTATTCTATTTTGTTGTTTGGCAGGTCAGTTTAGGCAGTGAGGTTTAGTGGTGTAAAGGGTTTTTAAATAAAATTTTGTGAACAGTTCTGACCTGAAAGCTACTTTTTAGAGAGTGGCTTACAAGTAAAGACTATTATAGAAATACATTTAGTTAATGACACCTTCTGAAGGAGCTGGTAATTCTGTTGCAAAGAGCCCATGTCTCAAGGTGCTGGTGTCTGCTACCAACTTGTCATTACTTAGATTTTTACTAGATTTTTGCTGATGGCGTAGATGTACCTTATCTCCCTTCCGTGATTTCTTTTTCTCCAAGTTTTTACCAAAACATTTGTTAATGTTTTCCCACTAGAATGTAATATTGATGAAGTCAGGGAATTTTGTTTGTTTTGTTCACTACTATATCCCTAGCACCTGGAACAGAGACAGGTAGGCACTTGGAGAATATACAGGGGATGACTGAATGTAACTCAGGATACCCGTGATTCTTTTTCTGCAAAATTGTGGTAAGATCTATGTCATGGGGAGGATTAGTTAAATGAAAATGCCTGGAAAAATTACAAGTGTTTTTAGTGTAGAGAAACAAGCACCATGCTTATACTTGGTATGTGAACCAGTACTAAATTAAGGAGTAATGAAAATTACTTATTTTATTCAATAAATTTCTACCACATACTACACTTGTTTTATTCCATAGTAAGTGAATTATAAAGATAAAATCAGCAGGTACTAGAAAAATTAAGCCGTAAGATTCAGTAAGCATTGATCTTTTCCACTACCAGCAAAGACATATTAAAATTCTAACTTGTTCTTTTGAGATGGTACTCTATTATAGATATAAGATGGTAATCTATAAAATGGTAATCTATTAAATCTGTGTATCCACTAACCAGTTTTCCTAACATTGGGATTTAACACGGCTTTATTAAGTTGTATTTTCACTAAGAAATATTTGATATTTTCAGAACAATACATGTTACATATATGTGAGTTTAAAATAATACATGCGCATTACCCAGCTTTAACATAGAATATTGCCAGTACTGTTGAAGCAGTCCTTGTGTGCCCGTTGAGAACTTAGCCTTAAGTCGAAGTTTTCACACAATTCTAGTACCTTTGTATTGGTACTTATTCTGAAAACTTAAATCCAATTAAAACTATTTTTAAGTGTCAGATTGACTGTTGGTATTATCTAGAATTTATTGAATAGAAAAACTGTGAGATTATCTATCAGTGTAAACATGCTAAAATTAACAGTATTTCTCTTTCAATTCCATGTTGCAAAGGGAATGTGATTATATCTTGTAATTTACAAAATCATTTTGAGAGGTGTCGTGCTGAATTCTAGTCTACTTTTTATTTACAGTTTACATAAATTACTTTTTGACTCAGAAGATGTCACAATTAAAATTCTTATTATGAGTCTGCCAGCCCTCTTTATTGCTCTTAATACTACTGCTGCAGTATATATAGAAACAATATAGATGAGTTTACTAGTAGGGAAATATTTTGCTGATTTTTATATACAATATTATAACATATTTTGGCTTTATTTCTATTACATATAGACTATGTTCTTTTTTTACTGAGGTCACATTGGTTTATAACATTATATAAATTTCAGGTGTACATCATTATGTTTCGACTTCTGTGTAGACTGCATCATGTTCACCACCAGAAGTCTAGTTGCCATCCTATATTTGTTCTTTTTTACAAAAAAGCAATGTCTTGAGGTGCGGTTGTATCTCAGATATTGTTGATGTTGATAAATATTCTTTCTTCCCCAGGAAATTCTTATGCAGATTCAATAGCCATCGAGTAGGCAGTTTATCTTTTAGATTGAAACACTATTTCACTAGTTTCCTTAAGATTAGAAAAATGATCTTAAAATAATTTTTCATTATGAGAGTAACCAAGTTAATGATAAAAAATACGAATATTATAGAAGGTGTAAAGTTGAAATAGCCGGTTTTTCTCCCTCCCACTCCCTGAAGAAATAATGATTTAACAGACTGATACGTATTTTTCCATTTATATTTAAGCAATTTTTAACACAAATGGGCACATATTATTTGTAATGTTCTAAAATTTCCTGTTTTTTTTTTTTTCCCCCATCTCACAATATATTCACGGACATCTTTCCATTTCATTACCTATAGAATTTCAAGCTACATAGTATTCCATTTTAGGAATGAATCATAATTTATTAATCCAGTCCTCTAGTGATAGAAGTTTAGATCATTTTCATTATTTGGGCAGATATTTTCAGGATCCTTTCAGGTACATTGGTTTGATGTTTATGCTTGGAGTTTTCCCAATGAAAAGAAATCTAAATATTGACTAGACCGATGGTTCCCAGATCTTTCAATATCTTGGGCAAGTAAAATAAAAGAAGAAACACACAATACTGTTACATTTTAAATTTTGCCAAGAAGACTTTTAAAGAAAACTGCTATTTACTGTCAGTATCATTTCATATGGAAGGCTGTTTTAACAACAAAAGAGTAGGACTGAAATATTGCAAAATAGGAACAATCCTTCCCAAAAATGTCAAGTTGGCAAGCCTATAGTTGTGTGTCTGTGTATTTCATGGTTATTATTGTATCAGTTTTGCCATGTATCACTGACACCTTTTGTATAGACTGGGGTTTGGGAACCCCGTGATCTAGAACAGGGGTCAGCAAACTTTTTCTATAAAGGGCCAGATAGTAAATATCTTAGGCTTTGCAGGCCATATTGTCTCTGTTTCAACACTTTAACTCTGCCATTGTAGTGGGAAAGCAGCCATAGACAGTAGATAAACTACTGTATGTGGGTGTCTTCCAAAATATAGTTTATTTACAAAATAGATGGGATTGGGTTGGGTTTGGCTCATAGGCTTTAGTTGACACACCCCTGATCTAGACAAACCTACATCATTCCATGCATAAGAGGTCCAGAGACATTAAGTAACTTGCCTAATTGATAAATGGTATGCAAAAGTTATTCACATTTTTAATAGAATAAAATAAGTGTTTTAAAATGTCCCTGACTGTATAAGAAGTTGGATTAGTTTATAAAAGAAAACTATTGTTTGATAGGGCAGAAGGCCTTCTCTCCTGGGGTCCACAGTTGACAATGTTTTACTAATTGTGTTTAACCCCACTATATTGAGATATCCTATTCTGCCAGGTTTACTCAGCTGGTATTTATTGTATGTGTGTTATATGCCAGCCTTTGCCCAAGTCATGTTGACTCAAAACATTTCATTAGAAGAATCTGATTTTTTTTTTTTTAAGGCATGGTTCCCTTTTAGGATCTTATTTCACTTAGCTTAAAAAATATGGCAAGGTGAGCAGATTATATTGCTTATCCAGCAGCATTTGAAACTAATTTTAGAGGTTTTTTCCTGAGTTTTGGAGCTAGTGACATAATAGGATAGTATAGAATCATTTATTTGAGCTCTGTTTTGAGAATAGTTTACCTATTACTAAAGGATGGCTAAGGTTTGTCTTCTTTTTTTTTTTTGTGAGGAAGATCAGCCCTGAGCTAACATCCATGCTAATTCTCCTCTCTTTGCTGAGGAAGACTGGCTCTGAGCTAACATCTATTGCCAATCCTCCTCCTTTTTCTTTTTTCCACCCCCCCCCCACCCCCGCCAAGCCCCAGTAGATAGTTGTATGTCACAGTTGCACATCCTTCTAGTTGCTGTATGTGGGACGCGGCCTCAGCATGGCTGGACAAGCGGTGTGTCGGTGCGCGCCCGGGATCCGAACCTGGGCCGCCAGTAGTGGAGCACGCGCACTTAACTGCTAAGCCACGAGGCCAGCCCCAGGTTTGTCTTTTTATGTTGAACTTATTGAAATTCTAGTCATGCCCCCTGTTTAGACCTTTTCCAAATCTGATTCTCCAAACCTGATTGATAGCTGCAGAGTTCTGATACTGCAAATCATACAGCTTCCAAGAAATTCCACTTGAAGATTGTTATGATGGTGGTGGGGGTGATGATGTTGATCAGTGATAATAGAGCCAACATTATTTGACTGTTTGCTAAGGTACCAAGGATTTTACCTGTATTGACTACCTTCATACACATTTCTTTCCTTCTTACTGTGATCAACTATCCGTGCTCCTACCGAAGGCCTGTCTTCCACTTAGGCACTAGATCCCATTGTGTACTCATTTAAAGCTATTACTCTAGCAGTTCTCTTCTCTCTTTCCTGCATTATCATTTTTTTCTCCCACTGCTGGCTTAGTCCCATCAGCATACAGGTATACTATTTCATTCCCATCTTTAAAAAAAAAAAAGGTTTTTTGACTTCATATTCTTGTCCAGCTATAGCCCATTTTTCTGCTGCCCTTTATAGTAAAACTTTTAAGAAAAAGAGTTATCTATACTCACTGTCTTCATTTTCTTTCATCTCATTCACTGTTGAACCCACTCTAATCAGGATGCACACCCCCACCCCCACTCAAACAACTTTTGTCAAGGTCGCCAGTAAATTCTACTTTGCTGAATCGTAGTTGACTCTCAGCACCATTTGACATAGTTAAGCACTCTCCCCATTCTTGAACCATTTACTTCACTTCCAACCACTACCTTGATTTTCTTTTTCATCTCTTTTGCTGTTTTTTTTTTTTTTATATCTATGACCTCTAAACAAACATAGAGTCCCCCAAAATTGAGTTCTTGGGCTTCTTTTTTATTTGTAGTCATTTCCTGAGTTATCCAGTCTCATGGTTTAAATGTTGTCCATATTCTACTAATTGCAAAATGGATACTTATTCTCTGACTCCAGACTTGTGTCTCTTCCTGACTACTTGGTATCTCCATTTGAAAGTCTAAGAATCTCAAACTTCACATGTCCAAAATTGAAGCCTTACTTTTTCTTTCCTAAACTCCACCCTTCCTCCAGTTTTCTTCATCTCAATAAGTAAATAAATAGCACAGTAAATAACACTTTCATTCTTCCACTTGCTCAGACAAAAAACCTTAAGAGTTTTCCTTGACACTTTTTTCTCTCACACCCACATCCAATCCGTCAGCAAACCTGTAGATTCTACCTTCAAAATATCTAGTATCTGACCCCTTCTCACCACCTCTATTCTAAGCACTCTGGTTTAATTATAATTATAATAATAGTCAAAGTTTTGAAAATTAAAAGGGATTCATTGAGAGTACAAGGGGTGGGGGAAGAAGATAATTTCAGGCAGATTGGCAGTATAGTCAAAGGTGTGAACAATGTCAAAGAGATTGGTGTACTCAAGGGATAGGATTAAGAATAGGTTATAGCTAGAGCAAAGGTGTGGGGTTTGCGAGTGGTAGAAAATGTAGTTAGAAACCTGGAACCTGGATTCTTAGTGTCTGAACTTTATCTTTAGGCTGCTTGTTCTCAGCCTTTTCTCTACCCCAACAGTAGGACATTTTCCAAGCCTTAATGGTGACTCCCTACTTTTAGGTCTCTAATTAGAGAGACGAATTAGGCCACCTGCAACCCCCAAGATGATCAGGTGTATTCTCCTGCCCCTGGCCAAACCCACACATAAAACACTCACACAAACCCTTGTTTGAGGATCACTGTTGCAGGTAATGGGCCCCCAGAAGAGATTTTTTTTAAAGCAGTGCTATAGTATGGTTACAGTCACTTGCTGCATAATGATGTTTCGGTCAACAACAGACAACATATATGATGGTGGTCCCATAGGGTTAGTAGCATATAGCCTAAGTGTGTAGTAGGCTCTACCATCTAGGTTTGTGAAAGTGCACTCTGATGTTCACATAACGACGAAAACACCTAACGCGTTTCTCAGAACATGTCCCTGTTGTTAAGCGACACATGACTGTGGTGTTTTGGAAAAGGTAACTCTGGTGGCAGTCTGCAACAGTTGGTTATTTAGTTGTTTTTATATTAGATGCTGAAGAAAAGATAGATGTTTATGAGTGTTGGGGAGTCATTCCTTGACCACTTCAGTAGCTGGAGGGGAGCTAGTAGAAAGATGAATAAAAAGAATGCTTGTTTTTGTTTGTTACTTTTTTTAACTGATTGTCCAGAGACACAGACCATTAGTAGTCTTATAGTGGTTGACAAAATAACTGAATGCTTCTTTTCATTCTTTTTTAATTCTTTAGGAACGCCTTTCTACCCAAGTCAGCCAGTGTATCAGTCAGCACCTATTATAGTGCCTACGCAGCAGCAGCCCCCTCCAGCCAAGAGAGAGAAAAAAACAGTAAGAGATCTTTATTAATTTTTCTTATTTTAACATTGAATGTCCATTCACTTATCAAGTAAGTGTACCCACAGCTGTAATTGTTATTCATCTCAGTTCACAAATGACTGCCATTTTTTGTTCCTCCCTTATATCCTCACCACTAGACCTGGAAGATTTATATGGGCATGTAACTAGAAGTTGTAAGTACTATTTGCTTAATATCAATTTTCAACATGCACTGAGCTAGGTATGCTAAATGACAGCATGCCCTCCAGCTTTAAGACTGAGAGGGTTTCATCTGCTAAGATCTCACTAAGTAGGAGGAATTTGAGCTCAGTCGTAGCATCCTGATTGTCCTTTAACTCTAGTCCTACTCAGTTCTACATCCAAATATGAACTGACGGGAAAAAATAGCACAAGAGAAAATGAGCAAAGTATTAAGGACAATAAGAAAAATCCTTCCTGTGGAATAGATTTATTTTAAGAAACAAAAAGGAGAAATAAAAATGTATTCTAATTGTTTTTAGTAAGTTACAGGGGTTTTGCCTCTGTCTAGTAAGGCAGGCCCAAGAGAAGTAGAGTGCAGTAATACAAAATTCACATTGCAGAACATTTGTAGAAGAGTGGCTCGCAATCTTTGATCCATCAGAACCCACAAAACAGGTGATGTTTATAAGAGTCTCCCCGATTTGGACAGATAAGATAGCTGGGACTGACATCATAGCAATACTCTTGAAAGTGCTCTCATTTAATAAAAATTAATGAGGTTCAAAACTTTGGTTCTTTATTAGCAGAAATAAATTACTTGTGCACACGTCAAAATAAATAGGACATGCCAGTATATCATCACACTGCAGTTGAGAAACTGTGCTTTGGAAATGTTGAAACAGCATGGTACATGTTAGACTTGTAGAACACTCTCAGAATGCAGAAGAGAATGAAGAATAGTCTCAGAATGCAGAAAAATTAATAAAGAAGATAATGAAAATGAAAGATAGTAATAATAGATGTTACTGAAGAAGAAAGTAGAACAAATGAATTAGAAGCAGTACTTAAAACTAGTAGAAACAAGTAGCTGATATTAGAACTCTTACTGAAGAACTATGGTTGTACCTCGCTATCCATGGGGGATTGGTTCCAGGACCGCCCCCGCCCCGCCGCCAAGCACAAAATCCATGAATGCTCAAGTCCTTTATACTATAAAATGGCATAGTATTTGCATATAATCTGTGCACATGTGCTTTAAATCATCTCTAGATTACTGTTGATACCTAATACAATGTAAATGCTACATAAACAGTTGTTGTACTGTAATGTTTAGGGAATAATGACAAGAAAAAAAAGTCTGTACATCTTTAGTACCGATGCAACCATTGTAGGCCTTTTGATCCATGGTTGGTTGAATTCACGTTTGCAGAACCTGTGGATACAGAACGTACTCCAAAAAAGCTTTCAGATCCAGATGATTTTATTAGTGAATTCTTTGAAATTTTCAAGAAGCCAGCGCTACCTTGTTTAAGCTCTGGAGGTAATGATAAGCAGAGGGGCCTTTATGTCTCAGCACTGTCCCAAAGTGGAAGGCCTAGACTCAGGTACTTCATCTCCATTATAGCACCATCTCCACTGACATCAAGGAGCGTAGGTACCCTTTAAAAAAATTAAAAGAAGAAAACCTTGTTCTGCATCTTGCATCTTTTCACTTACCAATACATCTTTTTTTTTTTTTTTTTTAAAGCTTCAGTGCATTGTTGTGTATCCTCACTGTTAGCTTAGTTCTCTGTGTGAGCCACCACCACAGTATGACAACTGACAGACAGGTGGTGTGGTTCCATGACCAGGAAACAAACCCAGCCCACGGCCGTGAGAGTGCCAAATCTTAACCACTAGACCACCAGGGCTGGCTCTTACCAGTACATCTTGATGATCATTCCATGTCAGTACATGTAGATACATCTCATTCTTTCTGCTAGCTGTTTGGTATTTAATTATAAGGATCTAGCATAATTTTTTAATTAGTATGTTCTTGATTGGGCTTTAGGATGTTTCTGTGTCTTTGCTGGAAAAAACAATATTGCAGTGAGCATTCTTAAATATATAAGGTTATCTGCAACATAAATTCCTATTCCTAAATCCTAGGATATGTACATTTTTCATTTTGTTAGAGAATCATTTAAGGCCCTTAAAACTTTATTCTATAGAGTAACTTCCATATTTTATGAATCTCGCCATATGTTAGGCATTGTAAATAAAATCATCAACTTGGCAGTGCTTACAAGTCAAGTGTTAATACTTTGCCTTTTGACCTAGAAATTTAGCCAAGTAGGTCTTATTTTAGCTTATTGTTCTAATTAGTCCATGTCAGAGCTAATGGCCTAAATTTCTTTCAATGACCCCATATGGTTCTGTGATTGAAATAAAGTCTGATGTGGTAATCAACTTTGATATTTGACAGGTTTCCCAGTTTGTACCTTTAGTACATTGTATGCCTGTAAATCTACTACCTAGACACTCATCTGTAAATATGCCATCTTATTGTAACTTTATAGATAAGAATTCGGGATCCAAACCAGGGAGGTAAAGACATAACAGAGGAGATTATGTCTGGAGGTGGCAGCAGAAACCCTACTCCACCAATAGGGAGACCCACATCCACACCTACTCCTCCTCAGGTAAGACAGAGTGAGTCATGGTGGATGATGGTGTGTATTTGTTCACTAATCTCTACTGAACTCTTCTTTTTTTCTATAGCCGCTTTCTGTACTTTCCATTTCCATCAGTTGTCTCATAGCCTCGAATATCTAAATGATATTTAAACAGACATGTTACTTCTCTTTACAGATTATTATAACTTCCAGATTTTTATTGGTAGTATTTCTATGTATTGTCTTCACATTCAGAGCATAGCTGCTGTCACTCTTCCTAATGAACTATGGCATGATACCAAAAGGAGCTGCATTCCTATGGAAACCTATCTTTAAATGAGTATTTTATATTTTCAGTATGGAGCCTTAGGAATTAAATGCTGGGCACTGTGTTAATGTAAACATTAAGGTTGAGAATTTAAACATTTTTACTGAACAGTAGTGTTTGAGATGATTGCCTGTGTTATTCAGAGCATATTTAGATGTATTATAGGTATACCTCTTACCTTTTAGGACTACATAAATGAGCTTCTTGAGTGAAGGGTGTCTTTAATTATTTACAAGCGTTATTAGTAAATTCTGTCAGGTAAGCACCTTTTTGTTCCTGTGGCAGCGTGTGGTTATCATGTTCTTGTTAGAGTTTATATTCTTGCTTTTAGAAATCAAGACATTCCAGGAGGAGCTGGAGTTTAGTAAATTAGAGTAGAGAATGGAATCCCCCAACTTTGGCAGGATTTTGATTTCATCAATGGGTCACTTTAAATTTTGGTAAACCATTCAGAGGAGATGAGTGATTTTTCAAATCTTCAAAGTATCTAAAGTGAGAGCCCAGCATATAAAACAGATAAAACCAAAGTTATTAAGGAGTGGGGGCCTGCTTGCTTCCCCTTCTTGTGGCTGGATGGTGAGATATTCCTTAGAGACTCATTTACAGACAAGTGATATGGATGGTCAAATATAAGGCATTTCAGAATGATAGACGATTGACTTGATTTTAGTAGTATAGGTTAAAAAAAAGTTCTTAAAAATTGAGATCACAAATAGATGGCTGTGTTTAGAGCCCCTTGAAAACCTGTAAATTTTGAGTAAGCCTAAAACTTGGCCGTTTGTGTAATGATGTGTTTCACTTGGAAATGATGATAGTTTCTGACTGATGTTTATCTCAATCTTCCGTCATCTAGATGAGTATAATATGTGATCATCTAGATAATGTGAATTGTAAGGTCATATTAATGATCATTCATAGAACTTTTCATCATTCCCCATTATTTGCCCAGGGATATTCCAAGTCTGGAATGATTAAGGAGGCCTTATATTTAATCTCGTCCCTGGAAGTGAAGGTGGGACAAACATCATTTACACATGTAAATTATCTGCTTACGTGCTCTGTTAGGGAGGGGTGTACTATAGCAACAGTTTGGGATTGGTTGATCAGTGCAGTTAAATTTGGGTCTGTATTTTCCCACATTAATTAAAATATTCTTACTGTCAAGCCATAAGTTGACAGCCTTCTGTTGATTTGTGTTTAAATTCTCAACTTGAAAATGTATTAGTATACCTTTTTGCTTTTTAATTCCCTATGGGGTTGGTTTGTGTTTCTTTAATCTTACCAAGCTTGATCCTACCCCCTTCTGGCTATCCCTTTGTCCTTAACCACAGAAATCCTTCTGCTCTTTATCTTTCCCCAGGGATCAATCACGGGACTGGATACAAGTATGTGTGTTTATGTAATCATAAAGCACATTAAATGTACACTTTTAGTTGATAAAGGCCACCGGTCATTAATTATAATGTTGATAGTTCTTTTTGAGGTGTAATATCGACGTGAAGCATCAGTTTGTTTTATTAGGTAGTTTGCATTTAAATCCACACTCACCCATCTCTTGTTTCTCCAAATGCATGAAATTCATGGAATGAACAAATAGCTTTTTAACAGAGACATATGTACTAGAAATATTTCATTTTCCTCTTAAGAAAAACAACAGCACAAGCATGATGATGGCAATTGACACTTGGCTTCATTTTCCAGAAATTCATAGAGGGTGTTGCAAGTAGAGTAGGAGAGGACATCCCTAATTAAGAGAGGCAGTCATTACTGCCTGATTGTTATATCATGTAAAGATATTGACCCAGTGTTTCAAAATAAGCTAGAAATCTCTATTTACGTAAGAAGTCTGCAAGTTTTAAATGTTGGCAACTAATTCTACTAACTAAGAGCACTATGCCAGCCAAAGAAAACCCATTAGGTTTAGCCTAAAGGCTGCTAGTTTGCACCTTCGGCCTAATTCTAGATAGATCCTGAACCACGTCGTGGTTGGTGAGACTACAGATGAGATAACCCTCTGCATCAGAATTTATGACTGAATAGTAAATACTGTATTGCTTTTGGCCTTAGAGAGTACCTGCTTTGAGCCACAATTGCCTATGCTGTGACTAGCAAAATGTTTCCTATCATTGAGGTTGTCCCAGCCTCTTTAAGGGAGACAGAGGACACTTAGTAATATATGATTGGTACTCCTGTGAAGTGTATACAGAGAAAGCACAGAGGTGACCAAGTGGGACACAGTTGCAGCACAGACTCAAATGTGTTGGATCACAGAAACCTATTAATGGCAGTACAGGTGAGATAGTATAGGGGAGAGGGTTAAAGCTTTGGCTTGGAATCAAACAAACTTGGTTTCAAGTCCCAGTTCCACTACTTAACTTTGTAACTTTAGCCAAATTACTTAATCTTCTAGAGACTTAGCTTCTTCATTTTAAAAAAGTAAGGAAAATAAAACCTATCATATAAAGTTATAAGGATTAAATGAGAAAAATACTTAAAATTGCTTAAGCTCAGGGCATGATGAGCATTCAACAAATGTTACCTGTTATTAGTATTACAATTACTGTTATTTCAGGAGGCACTCTCCTACTGACTGGAAGAGTCTGGGAAGGCTTCACAGCAGAGATGCCATTTGATCTGAGTTCCCAGACTGGTATTCACAAAATGGAGAGAGAGAGAAGGGTATTCCAGGCAGAGGGGCAGCATGTGTAAAAAGGCACATGGAGATGGGAAATTGGATGAAGGGATACTGTTGTCATTTCACGTGATAAATTAGGAAGTCAGTTGAAGGAGAAGAAGCCAGTTAGAGAAATATTCAGCAATTGGTTACTAAGTAAGGATTATAAAAAGAGTGACCATATAATTTATCATCTAAATTGGGGCAGTTTTAGAAATGAATGGGGATGCTATGGATCATTTTGCTGGGATAACAGGCATGAACCAATACTGTCCAGGTAAATGGGAATGCATGGTTCCCCTAGAAGTAAGAGAGGGAAGAGTCAGAGGTGACTCTTCAGGCTCAGATACCTGGATTTATAGTAAAACATAATATGGAGTATATATGGAGATGTTTGAAGAGGGGGATAATGAGTTTGATTTTGGCAAGCAATCAAGCTAAGAAGAGTTAATTGAGAGAAACTGCATTGGGTGAGGAGAATGTGAGGAGGATGGAGAAGAGAAAGAGGTTTTGCTGTTGCTATTTTTACCCTAAAGAGTAGATTAAATTTGAAATTGACCTGCTTCCTAAGTTTTAAAATATCTATGGACTAACTCCTGGAGATTTTATATTTCAAATATAAAGAAAATATGTCTATGTGTATGTGTGTGCGCATTCAGATGATCACAGTACACAGACGGAGGTGCGTGGATGGACGTCATAGAGGGACTAGAACACTTGCTGCTGGTCTTCACTCTGTCACTTAGATGTATGACGTTGGGTCAGAATGTTAAGCCCTTTTAAACCCCTATTTTTTCGTCTATATAACGGCGGATTGTACAAAGTAATCTCTGAGTTCTCTTTTACGTCTTAAATATTAAAGTGGGAAAGAAAGGGAAATTTTTGTTACTTTCCCTCAGCATCAAAATCTCTCAGGTATATCTCTGTTGTTGATAGCCATAAGGCACAAGGAACATTTCTGTGTTAAGAAATGTGCTAGCTGCCTGAAAGTCGTTACGGGTCCCTGTAGGGTAAAAATAAATACATGCTGCTGTATAGGCAAAGCTTCAAAAGTGTCTACTTTCAGAGGGATAGAGTGTTGTATCACTTAATTTTTTGTGTGTGTGAGGAAGAGCAGCCCTGAGCTAACATCTGTTGCCAATCCTCCTCCTATTGCTGAGGAAGATCGGCCCTGGGCTGACATCCATGTCCATCTTCCTCTACTTTATGTGGGACGCTGCCACAACGTGGATTGATAAGCAGTGTGCCAGTCCCTGCCTGGGATCTAAACCTGCGAACCCTGGGCCTCCGAAGCAGAGTGTGCGAACTGAACCGCTACACCACTGGGCTGGCCCCACACTTAATTTTTTTAAATGAACTATATACCTTTCTTCCTCTCCCTACTCCCTTTTGTTCTTTTCTTTTTAGCACAGTTATAAGTTGGGAGAGAGTCCTATGCCACAAGGTGTAGGGGCAGAGAAAAAGTTGGAAACTATTGATCGCTGGCACATCTTAGGAAAGATACAGACTCTCTTGTTTATTTGGGAAAATTACCAGAGTCATCAGGTTCTTCAGTCTTTTGAAGAGCTTCATATAAACTTGATACCTGGAAACCTAAAATTCTGACTATTTGTTAATTAGTTCACTTTATAGTTTTAGCAGTAATAGTTAACTAAAGTTAGGTTCTAAAGCTTAGATAATAATGTTCATATTATAAGTAATATGTACAGGAAGTAGGTAAGTTCCTGCATAATATTTGAAGGGGATACGTATGTCATGGAAACAAATCTAATCTTAACTTTTAAAATGTCATTTTGTCAACTCAGTCATAGGCACTGATGAATTAATATCATTGTCTGCCTTGAAGCATATAGGCATATAGCTTTTGTTTTTGTGATGTCCGTAATAAAGGTAGTGATTGTTGAATTAAGTCACATTGTTCTTCATCTTTAGTAAAATAATTTCTCATTAGTAACTTCCTTTGACTTAAAAATGGTACTTTTCAATAATGTAGAAAGCCTTGTAGACTTTAAGTGGTTATTTAGCTGAGGTGGATTCTCTCAGAGGTTTTAAATGAGATGTCACGATGAACAGAGACCCTTGCTAGCAAGGGTTAAGCTTTTCCATTGTTTAAAATGAATTTGTACACGGACAGTCAGAGGGTCCTACTTAGAGTTGTAGAGCGGGATTTTTTTATTTCATTAGGTCTGTTTCCAACAGGGTTTTGTAAAAATGTCCTGAATTTGTAATAAAACCTAGATTCTCCAGCTTCAGTGCCTGTAGGAATTTCCTAAAGCAAGAAAGCAAAATTTGACTTAAGGTGACTTTGAGATACCCTATCTTCTCTTGGAAGCCAGTAGAGCAAGTATCTTTTAAGTTGTATGGGCATCTCAGTAAAGATTCACTTATGAGACACATTAATAACATTAAATTTTGTTTTATTTTAAATGATTCTTCGTTTTTACTTGAACCCTATGTTTTTTCATAATTCTTCAAATTTTGTGAAAGCCTTTGCTGTTATAGGGGTATGATTTTACCTTAGATACTCGAAATCTGAATCCTAATTATAAAGATAGTGTGACTTGAATTTTTTGCATGTGTAGCAAAATTCCTATCCCTTACCACCTACTCCAGTCAGACATAGAACAATGATATTGCAATTTGTAATCAACTAGCAGCTGTGACGTTTATAGTTGTAGAGGATCGTAAGAAGTGTTGTAAGAGATCACAAGAAACTATCAGGTTCAGTCTTTTATCTGTCATTGAAAATGTGTTTCAAAATTAAAGTGACTTGGGCCAGCCCAGTGGCGTAGAGATTATGTTTGCACACTCCACTTCGGCGGCCCGGGGTTCACAGGTTCGAATCCTGGGCACCGACCGACGCACCATTCATCAAGCCATGCTGTGGTGGCATCCCATATACAAAAAATAGAGGAAGATGTGCACAGATGTTAGCTCAGAGCTAATCTTCCTCAGCAGAAAGAAGAGGATTGGCAACAGATGTTAGCTCAGAGCCAGTCTTCCTCACAAAACAAAAATTAAAATGAGTTTAGTTTTATATGTGTGAAAATTATAAATCTTCATTGGAAAGAGTAGTAAGGGAAGAAATTGTAACCCTAAATTTTACTACTGAGAGTTAACTGTTGTTAACTTTTTGATGAATATCCTTCCAGACATTGTTTAGTGCATATATGCATATATATATGTATATCTCCATACCTATAATTTAATATATTTGGGTTTATTCATGCCATTTTGTAACTACCATTTTTTTGGTGATCACGTATAAATGTTCATTTTTGATTCTAGGTGTTATAATTTTTTTTTAAATTTTTTGTTTATTGCAGTAACATTGGTTTATAACATTGTATAAATTTCAAGTGTAAATCATTATACTTCTATTTCTGCATCGATTACATCTTATTCACCACCCAAATACTAATTACAACCCATCACCACACACAAGTGCCGAATTATCCCTTTTGCCCTCCTCCCTCCCCCCTTCCCCTCTGGTAACCACCAATCCAATCTCTGTCTCTATGTGTTTGTTTATTGTTGTTATTATCTACTACTTAATGAAGGAAATCATACAGTATTTGACCTTCTCCCTCTGACTTATTTCACTTTGCATAATACCCTCAATGTCCATCCATGTTGTCACAAATGGCTGGATTTCATCGTTTCTTATGGCTGAGTAGTATTCCATTGTGTATATATACCACATCTTCTTTATCCATTCGTCCCTTGATGGGCACTTAGGTTGCTTCCAAGTCTTGGCTATTGTGAATAACGCTACAATGAACACAGGGGTGCATGTATCTTTATGCATTGGTGTTTTCAAGTTCTTTGGATAAATACCCAGCAGTGGAATAGCTGGATCATATGGTAGTTCTATCCTTGATTTTTTGAGGAATCTCCATACTGTTTTCCATAGTGGCTGCACCAGTTTGCACTCCCACCAGAAGTGTATGAGAGTTCCCTTCTCTCCACATCCTCTCCAACACATGTTGTTTCCTGTCTTGTTAATTATAGCGATTCTGATGAGCGTGAGGTGATATCTTATTGTAGTTTTGATTTGCGTTTCCCTGGTAGTTAATGATTTTGAACATCTTTTCATGTGCCTGTTGGCCATCTGTATATCTTCTTTGGAGAAATGTCTGTTCAGGTCTTTTGCCCATTTTTTGATTGGGTTGTTAGTTTTTTTGTTGTTGAGATGCATCAGTTCTTGGTATATTTTGGAGATTAAGCCCTTATCAGATGTATGATTTGCAAATATCTTCTCCCGATTGTTAGGTTGTCTTTTCGTTTTGTTGATGGTTTCCCTTGCTGTGCAGAAGCTTTTTAGTTTGATGTAGTCCCATTTGTTTATTTTTTCTATTGTTTCTCTTGCCTGGTCAGACATGGCACTTGAAAATATGTTGCTAAGACTATTATAATTTTTAATGGCTAGCTGGTATTTCTTTGTTTGGATGTACCCTAGTTGATTTAATTGATGGGTATTCCTATTCTTTCCTGTTTGTCACTAATATTAGCAATGCTGTGATGAACTTTGTGTACTTATTTTTGCATTATGGTGTTGTTACCTACCCTCCAGAAATGTACCAGTTAATCTCCCACCAGCAGTATAAGAGACTACCCCTTTCCTTATGTTACTCCTTATTTTATAGATTAAAAAATAATCTCATTTAATTTTTATTTATTGATTTGTGGAGGTAAGAATTTTGATGTTCACAGGTTATTTCTGTGTGTAAGAATTATCTATTCATATCTTTCGCACACAATTCTTTTGGGGTGATAATTTTTCTCTGATTGGTAATTTACATATTAAAGAAATCCCTTTGACATATGTAATATTTTTTTCTAGTTTTCTTTCATATACAAGTTTTAAAATTCTTATATTCACAAGTTTCTGTCTTTTCCTAAATAATTTATGATTTAGGGCTTATACTTTGAAAGATTTTGCCACCGGAGATAGTAAAACTACTCATATATTTTCTTCTAGTTTGATTATTTTACCTTTATTTTTGATTGATGTGGAATTTATTTTGATGTATATAGTAAGATTTGGATCCAGCTTTTTTTTTTTTTTTAACCAAATGACTTGTCTCTTGTTTCAGTATTATTTATTGAATAGATCATCATTGCCTTCTTGTTTTGAGTGTTGTTTTAATTATATGCTGAATTATCATATATACCTGCCTGGGTCTGTTTCTGGACTTTTATATTCCATTGGTCTGTTTTAATACCATTACTATAATGTCTTAAGCCCTCTATAGCTTTATAAAAATTTTAATGTTTTAGAATTCCATCCACATTATTATTGTTTTTTAGAGTTTTTCTTGTTGTTTCGTTCCCTGGCCCACCCCACCCCCACTCCCCCCATTGCAACCTTAAAATCATTTTAAGGCCTATCTAGTTCAGCCTGACAGCTTTTATCTTGAGTTTCTGGGTTTACCTCATCATTCCTGACACATTGGCAACCTTTCCTTGCCTTCGAAAAAGAGGTTCTCTCTTTCTCAAATGTATGTCTTATCAGGTTAGTGTTTAAAGAAAAAATAGTTTTCATCAATCTGATTGCCTTTAGCCTAGGCATACATTCTCTAGTTTGTTACATTGTTCTATTATTATTTTACACTGTTTTGCATCACATGTTTAGGTCACCTTTTGGTTTATAAAGGGATTTGAGTTTGTAAACCCCGTGTGACTGTGTGTCTTCAGGTGTCTGATGTGTTCCCGTTTTCTTTTTTTCAGTGAGTTATACTGCAGTCTACCCCAGTCGCCCAAATGATAAGCCTAGAAGTCCTCTTTAAAGCCTCTTTATCTCACATTCCACAACTGTGATATCAGCAAGTCCTATCTGGCCCATCTTCACCACCCTCACTGCTACTGTTATTCACTGAGCCACTTTGATCTCTTCCCTAGACAACAGCAACTTTCTTACTCATTTCCTTGCTTATGTTGCTCTCATCTGTCTATTTTGTTTTTCTTTGACCTATAATTGACATGTAACATTGTATTAGTTTCAGGTATACAACATAATGGTTTGTTATTTGTATATGTTGTGAAATGATCACCACAGTAAGTCTAGTTAACATCTGTCACCCTACATAGTTACCGAAGAAAAAATTATTTTTCTTGTCATGAGAACTTTTAACATCTACTCTTTTAGGAACTTTTAAATATGCAGTAGAGTATTATTAACTGTAGTCACTGTGCTATACATTACATCCCCATGTCTTATTTTATAACTGGAAGTTTGTGCCTTTTGACACCCTTCACCCATTTCACGCGCACACACACACGCGCGCACACACACACACACACACACACACACGCATGCACACACACATACCCGCCCACCAGCCCAGCAACCACCAGTCTGTTCTCTGTATCTATGTGTTTGGTTTTTTGGTTGGTTGGTTGGTTTTTTTTGATTCCACATATAAGTGAGATCATATGGTAATTTGTCTTTCTCTGTCTCACTTATTTCACTTAGCATAATGTCCTCAGGGTCCATCTATGTTGTCACAAATGGCAAAATTTCACTCTTTTTTAATGCTGAATATATTTATGGATTATTCTTTAATATGTTTCCCTTGATAGAATATAAGCTCCATGCAGCTAAGGATTTTTGTCTACTTTAGTCACCAGTGAGTTCTCAATGTTTTGTATACAGTAGACACCAGGGGGAAACACACACACACACACATACACACCCCTTTCTAATGAATAAATGTAGGAGGATTCTCTCCCACTTACAAAAGAAACATGTTTTGGTCTTTTTTCCTGGCATCGTTTATTCTTATTTTACTTGTTAATCTTCATAATGTTTCTGAATGGGAGCTATAATTGTTTATTCCCAGGATTTATATATGTTAAACACATAAGGTATTTAGTACAAAGATTGTTTTAAACTCATTAAATGAGACTTTGAAAAATCAATTATATCGAAAATAATGAAATGTAAAGCATTCAAATAGTCTCTAATGATAAGAATAAATTACGTCAGCATCTTGCTTATATTTATATAACTATTTGGAGTCTCTCGTTTTCTCTCCATTAATTATAAAGGGCCAGGCAGTAAATATTTTTGGCTTTGCAGCCATAGTCTCTTTCACTACTGCTCGAGTCTGCCATTGTAGCATGAAAGTGGCTGTAGACAATATGTAAACAAATGGCTGTGGCTGTTCCAATAAAATTTTAGTTATGGACACTAAAATTTAAGTTTCATATAATTTTCATGAGTCAAGAAGTATTGTTCTTTTGATTTTTTTCCCCAACTTTTTAAAAATGTAAAAAGTTCTTATCTCACGGGCAGTACAAAAATGGCCCCTGGGCCTTACTTTGCTGATGCCCTGTCTGTAATTACCTTTGTACTTAAGCATCCTGTCATACACAAGATTAAAATAGAAGTGAAGGAAGGTGGCCTCTTTCTGGGTAGAAACAGCCTCTTTCTGGGCTATGTAAAGAGAAATTTTAAATTGTACAGACAACTATTTAAGGACATTTCCAGATTTGTTGCCTTTTTTACCTATTGGTAAACACCCTGTTCAAAAAAATAAATCACGGGGCTGACCCTGTGGCCTAGTGGTTAAGTTCAGCACATTCCGCTTCAGCGGCCCGGGTTCGTGTGTTCTAATCCTGGGCATAGACCTACACCACTTGTCGGCCATGCTGTGGCAGCGACCCACATACATTAAAAAATAGGGGAAGATTGGCATAGATGTTAGCTCAGGGCTAATCTTCCTCAAGCAAGAAAAAATAGAATTCTGCCAGTATTTGGGCCCCAACCTATCATTATTCCTTGAGGTCAGTATTTCAAATTTAATATATGAATCTTCAACAGAGAGTAGATTCTCAAGTAGAATTTACAAAGGAAATTCATTTCTTGGATACTATCAAGTATCTAATATCTTGCCTTATATATTTATTTATTTTCCCCCAAAGCCCCAGTAGATAGTTGTATGTCATAGCTGCACATCCTTCTAGTTGCTGTATGTGGGACGCGGCCCCAGCATGGCCGGAGAAGCAGTGCGTCAGTGCGCACCTGGGATCCAAACCCGGGCCGCGGGCAGTGGAGCGCGCACTTAACTGCTAAGCCACGGGGCCGGCCCTATCTTGCCATACTTTAAACTCCCTTATCAATGTAGTTGAAAAGTGCAAAATGTTTTCTTTTCTTCTGCCAATCAGAGCATTGATTTTGAAAAATTTGGGAGGGAGGCAATTTAGCTTTGACATAAATTATGAACTGTTACAACAATGTGAAGTTGTCAAATCAACCCTAACCTTTTAACTCTGACTTCCTGAGCATCTTTAGTGAATTATTTTGTATTTTGATACAGTTGCCCTTCCAGAGTGATTTTTATAAATTTTCATTCCCACCCATAGTGAAAGTGACTGAAGTACAGTGATTCTGAAATCCCTTAAATATATTCTCAGCAGTATAGATCATGTACCTGAGTTCTCTAGCTACCCAAAGGCTTCATTTCCTTATAGGGCTCAAAGTGCATACAGCATTGGATATGATGTTTTGAATCACAATATTCAGTATGTTTCCTGATTTTTCTGACTTATTCATTGGATAAAATAAGCTATGATTATTTGTGCTTTGGAAAGATAAGGAATTCCTTTGTAACATGCTATTTATAGTTATTTCGTTAGGAGAGAAGGATTAGAGGTTAAGCTAAAATTTGAGGTTATCATAAATTAAAATTAATCTAAAACAAGATTAAAGTGTTGAATTGTATTGTATGTTAATATGTTATCATTTTCTTGGTACTGTCAGAGGCATAGAGAATGTTAAAGCTGAAAGGGACTGTAGGATCTTTAGTTTCTTTTCATTTTACAGCTGAGGAAACTGGGAAGTACTCTCCTAGCATTTTGTGGCTATGTGACTATGTACTGGATACTTGGATTTGGAACTATGATTTAACCAACATGTTATCTCACTCCTTTCTTATAAACCTTTATACGTAAAATCTTCCTAGGGCTTTGTTAATTTAAAAATGTCTGTGCACTTGTCTCTTTAATAAGATTAAAGGTATTTTAATGTTAGATTGAAAAACTCTCTGATCTATACAGATTTATAGGTATCAGTAGCCTTTTACTGTCTTAAACATCTCACTTCATCTGTGAATGTCATTTTGGTGACCTCCTTTTAGCAATTACCCATTTTTTTGGTTATTAATTTCCCAGGCAATTGGAATAGTTAATAGTTTCTTCCTTCAAGTAAATGACACAATTTACAGATCTTTCTTTCCTGGGATATGTGGATAACTGTTCTATAAATGCTAAGTAACATAGACTCTTTCCTTTTTCCTAGAGCTATTTTCAGCTGTAGAATTGAACTGAGTCTGTATTTTCATTTATAGCTCTGGAGGCTTCCTAATTTTTAAATTTTAATAATAGTTTTTTTTTCCCACTGGAACTAAAGATTCAGATGGCAGTACTATTCATTTATTTGGCCATGAATCAAAGTGAAAACAGCAACTCTTCATTTTTTATGTATGGAAATATAATTTTAGTAGTTTTCATTTAGAAGTAATTGTGGAGTATGAGCACTTTCATAGTCTGATGAATAGGTGAAATAATAGTATTTTTCCCATTCCTATCTGTTATTCTATACAATCCATATATAGTTAAGTACAAATTGCATGTTGTACGTTCTGAAAAGCATTGTTAGTTAAATGACTTATGATAAATGATATGTATCTAAACTGATATATTTCATTTTATATTCCCGTTCTATGTGAGACTTATTAACTTAGAAATATTTTTTAACTCCCACTTTAAAGTGGCCCTATCCACTGAGGCCGTGTCCCACATACAACAACTAGAAGGATGTGCAGCTATGACATACAACTATCTACTGGGGCTTTGGGGGAAAATAAGTAAATAAAATTATTTAAAGTGGCCCTGTCCACCCCAAATCATCCATACCTAATTTCCCCCTCCCCTCCAAAACAAAAGAAAGAAAAGAAAATCAGAATTTTGTGGGCATCTCTGCTCTGATGGGACTGATAGAATTCAGTGTAGGAGATCAGAGCTATGAACAAATTGACCTTAGATCTCTGAGGAGAGACACTGCTTTTTTTTGTGGCATTTGTGGAACCTTCAAATCCAGAACAAATACCTGTCCAGACTGCGTTGTAGAATGAGTGTTCTTGTCATTTTTTGTGTGATTCTTGTTCCCTCTAAGTTGAACAATGGCTACAATTTTTTCAACCTACTCTGCTAGGATTTTGATGGGCATTTTTGTTTCCCATATACTGGCTGAGTGCAAAGGAGAGTTTCCTCTAAGCTCTGAAAAGCCAGATATTTTACTTAGATTTCCGACTCTGAAAAGATACCATCCTTGACTCAGAATCTAAAAGCATTTTATGTGCCTTCAGAGACTTTCCAAGTTGCATTTTACCTGTGTGATTATATGGACAAATTCAAGAATCACCCTTCAGTATTGTTTTCTTGAATCAGTAACTGGTTTTAAAACCCATCATGTTTTGTTTGTCCTGCTTTTGGCAGATGAACTACTTTGCTAGGTAGTTTATAAGTGAAGTTGACCAAATCCCTTTGATCTTTGGGAGGATGACATCTGTTGTTAGGTGGAAAGTCTCTTTGTCCTTTGAAGTAACACTGGAGAATGCATTGTACTAATGATTGTTGTGCTGTCTTCTCTTGCTGTGGTTAATAGTAATCATCTCTTTTCCTTCCCCTCCCCTGCTACTTCTTTCCTTTTCTTCCCTGTCTTCCCATGTACTTTTTGAATTTATTAAACTGGCCTATATATTTTTTCCTTGCTTTCCTTTTTTTTAATTTTGTGATCTCCTGCCCTACTCTGTCTTCCCCACTTGCTTGGGTTCCATGTTGCTAGTTTTTATGTTCGCACGCTCATTATCACCCTTTTTTGTACTTCAAATCCCAGCAGCTGCCCAGCCAGGTGCCCGAGCACAGCCCTGTGGTTTATGGGACTGTGGAGAGCTCTCATCTTGCTGCCAGCACCCCTGTCACTGCACCTAGCGACCAGAAGCAAGGTTTGTGTATGACTGTTTTCCTCCCTCTTATCTTTAGTCTTTTTTAAATTAATTACATTACCCTTAGCATTTAAGAGTAAGAATAAAATATCTGGGGATTATTTAGATGCCCATTTTTAAACAAAGCTTCGAGATGGAAAATCAGTGTTCTACCTCTAGGAAAGTAAAGAGGGGTGATTAGTAAAAGGTTTTTGTACATTTTATTAATGTCTGATTGTCAATATATATTTATAGGTAAAAGCTTAGCTGCCTTAAACTTTTTTTGCAACAAGGTTGGGGGGAATAAATCCAAGTATATATTGCTTTACAAGAACAGCACAGTTTTATTTATATATTCAACATACTCCTGTGTACCTTGCTATTTTTAAAAACAAAAATTGTTTCTTCTTGTAAGTTTGGCTTCTGTGGCCACAGTTGGAGATAGTTCTGAGTTCAAATTCTGACTCCATCATGCACTAGCTATTTGGTCTTGATAAGTCATTATGCTGTGTATCTTAAATTTCTTCACTTACAGAATGGAATAAAGAAGACCTACCTCACAGGGTTGTTGTGGGGACATGCCTAGCGTATAAAAAACGCTAAGTAAATTATAGCCATTATTATTGATGTAGAATCATACTAAGGTCTCTACTCCTATTGACCTTGAACCTGAAGTGCCAAATGTTTGTTGAAATAAATACACATGTTGTCTTTTGGATTATATATAGAAAACTTTAAGGGAAATCTCGTGCCAGAAAGTGGGATATCACAGTCTCTCTTTCTTTTCTGCTAAATCCAACTTAGCTCAAGTTGGGAGAAAATTCTCACTAGGCACAGGAGGAAGCAAATGACTTTGAGCATGCTCTTATAATGTTTCTGACTTCATTCTAAGAATGAATAGAAATCATAATCTGTTTTCTATTTTCTTGAATTATTCATTCCTTTAAACTCCTTAATATTCTATGGCTGGTTGTTATTAAATATACTTTTTAAAAATTATTCTTAAGGGCTGGCCCGGTGGTGAAAGCGGTTAAGTGCACGTGCTCCACTGCGGCAGCCCGGGGTTCGCTGGTTTAGATCCCGGGCGCGAACCGACACACCACTTGTCAAGCCACACTGTGGCGGCGTCCCATATAAAGTGGAGGAAGACGGGCATGGATGTTAGCCCAGGGCCAGTCTTCCTCAGCAAAAAGAGGAGGATTGGCAGATGTTATCTCAGGGCCGATCTTCCTCAAAAAAAAAAATTATTCTTTAAAAACCGTTTGGGAATTGGCACATAAGTGGAGATATTTAATATTATTGGTTTTTTACTAGGCTGCAAGTTAATCCCACTTATAAACTTCTGATGTATGATTTCAATGTTTTTTATAGCATACAAAAATAATGTGTTTTTCCCCTTGAGTATTAAGGAGCCTGCTAAGGCCGGCCCCGTGGCTTAGCAGTTAAGTGCACGCGCTCTGCTGCTGGCGGCCCGGGTTCGGATCCCGGGCGCACACCGATGCACCGCTTCTCCGGCCATGCTGATGCAGCGTGCCACATACAGCAACTTGAAGATGTGCAACTATGACATACAACTATCTACTGGGGCTTTGGGGGGAAAAAAAAAGGAGGACGATTGGCAATAGATGTTAGCTTGGAGTCGGTTTTCCTCAGCAAAAAGAGGAGGATTGGCATGGATGTTGACTCAGGGCTGATCTTCCTCACGGGAAAAAAAAAAAAAAAAAAGGAGCCTGGTAAACTTGAACAGAGACAAGTCTTGTATTGTATTTGTTTTATAAAATAGGTTTAGGCCAAAAGATAGATAACAAACCCTAACCTGGCATGCTTCTAAAAATTACACTGTCAAACACTTCTTTTCAGCATTGTTCACACTTGGAGAATCATACATGCTTAAAGCTAAATTTTTTAATATTAAAGCCGTTCACCTTGTATAGGAGTGCAGTTCGTAGGCATTGTGGAAGACCACTTCCTACCTCCAACGATAAAGCAGTTTTGAGTCAAAGTTTAGAATATTTTCAATCGGAGTGGAAAATAATTTTCAGGATATTCCCTTCAAAACTTTACTTCATTGCTTTTGCATAGTTGTAATCCTTTTGCTAATTAGAATTATGCTAAGCATATTGAATACTTACCATGCAAAGAGGCCTTAAAATAGATCCTCTGTGCGGACGTTGTCTGTAGCTGGGCCACAACATAAAGAATTCATGATATACTTTGTTGATGATAACTCTGACCGGCTAATATTTTTAGATTATGACACACCTTTTGTTATAGTTAGGTCTTGATTTGCAGAAGGAGGAATGCAGAATTCTTGGTTTCTTATCAGTTTTTTATGCTTAGTGGAATTTTGAATAATAAAATCAGCATTTCAGATTTGCTGTATGATATAGATATGGGTAAATTGGAAAACGTTTCAGGTTACCTTGATGAAAAGAAAAACTTGAATTTTAAGTATATTTCATAGAGCTTATAAGAAACTCTTTGCGACTACTACTGTCTTCCTCTTAGTACCAACTATTCTCCAGAAAAGTCAGTAATTTTAATTTTCTATTTCTGATTCTGCCCATAGCTTGCCAATAAATATATAGAATAGTTTTCAGAGTAGTTTTTTTTTAACAAAATGTGTGTAATTCAGATAACTTTGGAAAGGGCTCACCATTTTTCAGAGGATTTTTTAAAGAAAATTTAAACTTTTCTTTATAGCTATAAATTCCTTTTGAAATTAAAGTAGAATGTTAAAATTCACTGTTTTCAAAGATGCTAATATTACCCCCGGGATCGATAGATTCTGCATTCTACAGTCAGATTGGTTTTTCTCTCTGAATGGAAATGTCATTTTTGAGGGTTTGCACTGCGTAACAGAATCCCATATTAGCCCCACCAGCTTGATTCACCTAAATACTTCTTTTTCCATAAGGCTTTTTTTTTCGAATTGGAAGAATGTGGGATTTGAAATTATTTTCAGGTTCCAGCACTTGCTAGTTATATGACCTTCGACCTATGATCTCTAAAATCTCTGATCTCTAGAATCCTCAGTTTCCCCATCTGTAAAATACGATCATAATAGTTTCTGCCCCAGTGGTGGTTGTAAGAATTAAAGGACACTGTGTATGTATAGTATTTCAACCAGTTCCTGGCACATAATAAGTGCTTAATAAATGTTAGCTGCCATTATTAAGCTTCTGGTTTTCTCAGAGTTAGTTTTTGATGTGAACAGCTAGAATGGTTACATGAATGAAGACCAAGGTTCCAGGGAAATATTCCATTTCCCATTTGTTTGGTACTTTATAAAGACATAGAGAATACCTCAACTTGGTTTTTAGAGAGAAAAACTGTTGAATGAATTAAGATCTTTGGTGTTGATGGTCTATAGACACAGCTTAAATGATTGTTTGATGTTCTTTGAGAAATGGCATTCAGCCCAATGTACTGAGGATATGGTATGGATAATTAAATTCAGATAAGTTATTTGTGCTTTCGTCTTCATGACTTTTGAAAGCACTTGGTGTAGAGTAGGTATTCAGTGAGTGGTATTCTGCTGTAATTCAACCATTTATAGCAGTGTAGCTCAATTAGTGAACTTTTGGCATTTAGGACAGGACTATTCTCTGTCAAGTGAGACTATCCTTCAAATTGCAGGATGCTTAGTCTCTGCCCGTTAAGTGACATTAGCATCTTCTCAGTCACATGAGGCTCAAGACAATGAAAAGGCACCCATCAAGGTGGTAGCTTCTACTGCCATAGGAGAATTAAAGAGAGCAGTTTTTTTCCTTCTTCTTTCCTATGTGATATTTATTATAGAAACTACAGATAAGCAGAAAGAAAAAATATCCATTTCATTATCCAGAGCCATTGTTAATAAACTGTAAATTCCAGACTTTCCCATATGCATATATATTAGTATTATGTATTTTTTTAAGTTAGAAAGTTAGGTTTATGCTCCACATACACTTTTGTGCCCTGCTTTTTAAAAAACATATCTTTTATTATAAATAACTTTCCATATCATTAAATACTCTTTTAAAAGCCTATTTTAAATGATTGCATAATATACCATTAGATGCCCAGGCCATCATTTCTTTGATAAATCCCTTGTTGTTAGACATTTAGTCTATTTCCCTTTTTTTTTTTGCTATTATAAATATTGTTGCCTTAAATATTCCAGACCTCTATCTTTGCTCACTCTTGCATAATTATTTCCTTAGAAAAAATTCTTAAAGATGGAATTCCCATAGATTCCTAAAGATAGCCAAATGGTATAAACATTTTTAAGGCAGTATGTTAGATTTCAAACTATCATGGCTCTGCAAAGTATGCTCTTAATATAAAAATTCTTAGATAAAAATGAATGTTCTTTATTTAGATCTACTGTATTCTTTTCAGATTTCTGTATGAAAGCTTTAATGAATGAATTAGAGGACTTTTATTTCACAATGAGGGGCTCTCAAAGTAATTAACTTTGTAATTTTCTTCATAAATGTTTGATTTTTCTCAAGAGTATATAGAAGTTTTAGTCCCAGGTCTGCTTTTGTTTTGTTTTTTTTAGTATCACAAATTTTATTTCCTGAAATTAATAATTGAATCAACATACTCTTATTAGATTGTTAGAGTTATCATTTTCTGTCATTTAATTTACTGCATCTTGGCTTCCTTCAGTGGTCATAAAGGGTGATATTCTGATGTGCTTTCGCAGTAGTATCATGTAATCTGGGTGACTCGTGTAGCAGTTACTCCAGTGAGTTGGAAATTATTTTCATCAGATATGTTAGTAAATACATATTTATTGTATATGTCTTATATATAATACATATAATAGACATTTCTTTGAAATATTTTTGTCTCTTGTTCTGGCAATTTAGTCTGAGGGATTTGGCAGTGAGAGCCTATATTGATCTTATTTTTTCACTACAGTAAATAGACAGAGTTCAATTTAAGAAGCACTGGCCTCTACGCCCGTAAATTAAAGTGACTTTTAAGGCCAGTAAAAGTCGTTGCAGTGAATGAATTAGCCTTTAACAGCTTAATGGTAATATTTACCATCTGTTTATCCGATTTACAGAGCATATTTTCTTTGACAGACTCAACTACAATTTATTGTAAAGGCTCATTTTCACCGATACATAAAGATTTCTGGCAGAGAGAGTAAAGTCCCTTTCAGTTTACATTGTCTTTTAGTAGTGCTTAAAATTTTTGTTTATGTTTAATGAACATACTCATGAGCATCTGTTTTTCTGATGGAGCCTATTTATCATGCTAAGGAAGCACAAGGCTGGAAACCAGTCTAAATCTCCTTTGGTTTCATCCTCCCAGGGATGAATCACATGCCAGTTTACCTGGAACTTTAAAATATGGAAATTTTCATGAATTAGAGTTCCTTACATTTTTCAGGTGCCTTTATTATGATTATCAATTTCTCTCTCTCTCTCGCTTTCATTCTTTCTCTGTCTTTACAGACACACATTTTATTTGTATTCTCAAATATTTCAGACATATATGTTGTGTTCTTTTTTATTGGACTTGATTTTCTGAATATAAAGAATTTTTTTTTTACTGTTGGAGATAAAAGATAAATTTCCATTTTTATACCTTCACATTACTGCCGGTTATATGCCTCTTCTTTCTTTCTTTCTTCTTTTTTTTTTTTTTTTTTTTTGCTGCGGAAGATTCTCCCTGAGCTAACATCTGTTGCCAATCTTACTCTTTTTGCTTGAGGAAGATTCGCACTGAGGTAACATCTTGCCAGTCTTCCTCTCTTTTGTATGTGGGTCACCGCCACAGCATGGCTGCTGACGAGCAGTGCAGGTCTGCACCCAGGAACCGAACCCTGGGCCACCAAAGCAGAGCACACCAAACTTAACCATATGCCTCTTTTGAAAAATGAAAGTTAATTTCTAAATGAATTTTTATCTTCAGGAACTTGATTTCACTGATAATAAATTTCATTGATAATAAATGAAACTGTGATAGTTTCTCTTAAAACAGAGCTTTTTATATAAGTAATATGTGTTCTTTATAAAAATTCCCTCAAATGCAGAAATATAGAGAATAAAAAATATCACTCTATAATAATTTAATCTACAATTATTTGCTCTTGAACTGTCCTGTCACTATAGTGTATTTTTGGTAGAAAAATTTTCTACAGGGAACAAGATATAGTAGAGATAAAGGTCTCTCTACCTTAAAGAAAAGCCCCACTCTCATCTCAAGAATGGTTTAGCTTTAGTTTTGATGAACTTGTTCCTCATTGTATTCTTGACATAATCATCTGGTGAGTTGATTCCTTCTCTTACTCCAAAATAAATTTTATATGTATTGGAGATCAAGTAATAGTGGTTGTAATTAGAAAAGACAATATGACGATATTTGTGGAGTGGCATAATAACATTTTGGTCTCTCTTCTGCTGCTCATCATTTATGGTAAGAGATAAAAGAATTGGCAATAATACAATATAACCTCTTATCCAAAAATTATTCTTAAAACTCTTTTATTTTTTTTTCCCAGAAGAGAAGCCAAAACCAGATCCAGTGTTAAAGTCTTCTCCAGCGCTTAGGCTAGTCCTTAGTGGAGAGAAGAAAGAACAACCAGGCCAGACATCTGAAATTACTGCAGTAGAATCCATACCAGAGCTTCCTCTGCCTCCATCACCTACCACTGTTTCTCCAGTTGCTCAAAATACAATTGCTTCCCCCACTTCTGCTGCTCTTAGTAGCCAACCGATATTCACCACTGCTATAGATGACAGATGTGAACTCTCTTCCTCAAAAGAAGACACAGTTCCTATACCCAGCCCCACATGTTGCACAGAAACATCAGATCCTTCACCAACAGATATAATTGATGATGATATATGCAAGAAATCTTGTAGTGTAGCACCTAATGATAGTCCACTGGTTTCTAGTACTAACCTAATTAATGAAATGAATGGAGTTAGTGAAAAATTACCAGCCACGGAGAGCATTGTGGAAATAGTAAAACAGGAAGTATTACCATTGACTCTTGAATTGGAGATTCTGGAAAGTCCCCCAGAAGAAATGAAAGTGGAGTGTGTCTCAGCTCCCATCACCCATTCCACAGTTCCTTCCTTTTCTCCGTCTCCTCCAACTCCTCCAGTTTCTCCTCCTCTCATACCAGTCATTGTTCCTGCTGCTGCCGCTAATGTTAGTACTGCTAGTGGTCCCACCGCAGTCCAGAGAGTCTTAGAAGACGACGAGAGTGTAAGAACTTGCCTTAGTGAAGATGCAAAAGAGATTCAGAACAAAATAGAGGTAGAAGCAGATGAGCAAACACAAGAGATTGTGGATTCTCAGAACTTAAGTTCAAGAAAGAGCCCTGTCCCAGGTAAGCTGTTCTGCCATTAATTATCCTATGCTTTGCTGAACATGAAAAAGAAGGAGTGTTTGAGTTATTTTTTAATTGGCTACTTTCCTTGACTTCTAGAAACATCAAATGAATGCTGAAATTCCTAGTCTGATTTCTTCAATGGTGTATTTATGTTTTAGTGCAGCCTGCAAAAGAGTTACTCCATTGTCTAAAAATGCAAATGAAATTTCAAATATGCAAAATGCCTCCAAGGTATATGTCTCTGTCCGTGTGTTTTTCGTTTTGGTATTTTTGGCCTCGTTCATATGAATGAGTTCCTCGGTGATTAATTTTGTTGCTTTAGGGGCTGGAAACCAATTAAAACTAGCATGGTCCATGGTCCCTATTCATATCTTCCCAGAATTTTAAGACCCAGTCAATCCTAAACTTAAGGGAACTCCTCTATACCAGACCTCTCCTTTAATCTTGGATTTAGGAAAATAGCAATCAGAATGTCAAAGGTTTATAACTAGTTCTGAAAAATAAAAGTGCCCTTTCTGATTAACTCAGAGATAAGTTTAATACTCTTCCACTTTATCTTTTAAATTTTCATTTTTCCTGTAATATTAATTTTATCATTATTATTTTATCATTAGTATTATCAAAGTATTATATTCTTCCCAATTTGAAATTATTTCTTTTTAATGTAGCATCACCTAAGGATATTAGGAACTAACCATTTTTTATAATTTTAATCAGAAGTTGCCTAAAGCTTATCAACTATTCTAGAGTTAACAGCCATAAGAATATGGCTTTTAACAAGTCAGCATAGGCCTTCTTGTGCAACATTGCCCTGCACTGTATAATTTGCTCTCAGTATACCTGTCAGGTTAAGTTAGGCCACTTGACAAATGAGTCCTCCCCCAGGAGTTGATCTAGATATGCACTGGGGAGGTTTTAGTCACCGAAATCTTCAATATTTACTGTTTATTTTGAGCTGTCTGATAGGGAAGCTTGACAAATCAAAAACCTGATTCCTACTTTAAGATATGGCTTTCCCACTCAACTCAGTTCCTGAGGCAGTTTCCTCCTGAATGTCTGTGGAAGGTGTCTGGTTCCTTGGGTCGGTAGAATATCTAGTTCAACGTAGTGAACCAGAGCAGAAAAGCAGACAGTGCAGGGCAGTTGGGACGGGGAGAAATTTGTCATACATGTTTGTAAATCACCTGTTTCCTCAACAGACTAGCCTCCATTGGCATCAGTATTCATAGTGCCATTACTATTTTAGGAACCTTCTTCCTTGGTGGGGCGATGACCTGGGGCTTTTTTTGTCAGTCGCTCTTTGAAAAAACAATCTTAGTTTTGGTGTGGCTACAGGTGAATGAATGCCCCCTAAAGAACACTTGTTTGTTGGAGAACAGTAATTTGTTTGACCCTTCATTGTTACTTTTCATTTACCCACCTGTGAGTTGTCATTCAACAACTAGTGATGTGGTAGTTCCAAAAACAGGAGAAGCTATTGAAGATAAATATTTTAAAAACATCAAAACAAATAACAGAAAGAAAAACAAAACAATCATAAGGAATACAAGTCAAAGATACAAACCATGCCTCAGAACTGAAATAAGTGTAAAGCAAGACCCTGTACCAAAGCGTACTTCCACTCATCCCTGATATTTCATTTTTCTTTTAAGCATTTGTCACTTAGGTGGCCTGATATTGCAAGACAGCGCCCAGCGATAAATGGACCGACAAACAGATTTTGGGGTTAAATAATTTTCATACCCTGGCACTCTTGGAATTAGTAAATCACCAGCAACTTAGTATAAGAATATAGATTCTTCAGCAGTAAACCAGAGGAAAGCTAGAAGAGAACTTTTTGCATGATTAGGGATGAGGTAGAGGTTGGTGATGTCGGGAAGTAAAGTTTCTTGGCATTTTTTTAGTTTCATGATTTTTTTAACCTATGAATGTATTTTAAGGAACTGGAAGTTCTGTAATTTCCCTTTATATCTTACACTCTTCAAAGTCCAAAGTAAATGAACCTCAAGAACCCATGTAACTCTAGCATTTTTTAAATTATAATATACCTAGCATTAAATTATGCATGTACCAGAAACATTCAGGACCATCTCATTTCTGTACAAGTATTTTTAATGTTGTTGCCACAAAAGTTAACAATGAAAATTTAAATTACCAGCATTTTTTAAAGGTATATCCACCTGAAGTTGTCATATTCGTAATGACTACAATCTTTCTTGTACTTTGTTATTTACTATACCTTGTTTACTTTGAGAGGTTATTAAATCGTAACAATTTGGTTTGGATATCAGTCTTCTGTTGTTGACTTTTGAGAATAGTTGTTACTGTCTCTGCCTGTGGATGAAACACTTTAAGCTGGCTTCAGAAACCATTTATTTGCTTTTGACAGGTGTGATGTGTAAAAATACACAGTAGTTGGTATAGAGATACTTGTTTAAAGCAGTAATTAAAGTCAGACTTTAAGGATATTGTCCCTTCTTTTACTTCTGTTGGAAAACATTTTCTTGCAGCTATTCTAGATCACATTTCTGACTGGAGCAAAATGTAGCAATTATGGATGCCTAGGTGTTGAGGAGCAAGCCCTGTAAAATGAGAATTGTGTGTATTTATCTTCAGTGTACTCTGAAAAGCCTCAGAGATGGGCCAGACTTTTTACTTGAATCATTACTTGATTCATACAGTCACTTCAATAATTAAATGTGCAAAAATCTGTATTAATTGGATGATTTCTTGAAGTCTTAGGAATTTTTATTATGTTTTCTATATACTTGATATGGAAGAAAAGAGAGTTTTAGAACTTGTGGAAAAACCTTCCCCAGTCATCATCCACAAATTCATTTTGTGCAATTTCCTGAGTGCATATACTGTGTAACATGGACACTATGTAACATGAACTTTCCCCTTTTTAAAATATTAGTGACTTCTTTTTTTATCTCTTTGGTATAAAACTGTTATTTGAAATTCTTTTGGTGGAAGGAGGTTTCTAATATTTCTATTTATTTTGTCTTCTGGCTCTTGCTCATAGTGCATTGTTTCTTTTTATGTTTTATAAATTTGTTTTATGAGCTCATCTTCAGCTAAACTTTCCTGGATGTAGACTGAGGGCAAGTCCTCCCAAAGCAGGTATGTGTTTACTGTATTTACCAATGTCCTGGGGAAAGCATTAGCTGGAACTTAATTGAGTCTAATGTCCTAAACCTACTTTCATACCCCAAACAAAATGTGAAGGCATTCCTTGTGGATACTAATTTTCAGGATGACAGCACTCCCTCTCTGCCTAGCCAAAACCAAACATCATTCCTTATCATTATTCTGTGTTCTGTTTTATTGTTTTAGCTATCTTTTCATTGAGGCTGTCCCTCTATTAGGAGTCTCAGGGCGTTTTGTGAGAATCTCAGTTCCAAATCCTCACTTCGCAGGGATCCAAGATCTATCTCCCACATGGGTGTTAAAATGTGAACCCCTTGGGCACAGAGACTAGCACAGCACCCACACCCCAGTGGTGTAGTAGCTGCAGCAGGAGCAGCAACTGACCTTGCTCATGTGGCTTCCAGGAGTGTCCCGCATGGTTTTGGAAGCTCAGTTAAGGTTGAGGGAGGGTTTCCAAATTCTGTAGGTTGCAAGATGGGGGGTTTATTTCGCAAATGGAGATGTGATTGTATGTTTTGGCAGATGTCAATAAAATACTGATGCATACAACCCAATCAAATTGGTGTTTTCTCTTTTGGTTTCAATTTACTTCAGTGTAAAAGGAGCATACTTTAATTCAGGGAAAAATGTTTTAATAACCTTTGATTTATTCTCACCTGTGAGAATATTGAAAGTACTTTAAAAGAAATAAAATATAAGTAAGCATAAAACCAGAGAAATAAAAGTCTTTCAGTTTGGGTAGACTAACCTGAAAAACACTCATTTTTAAAACTGTGGTCTGAAGATCAGCAGCAGGGATAGAGAATTTGAAATTCTTGTCTTTGCTTAACTTACACCTCCTAAGAAGTATTTGAAATATCCCTGGAAGATTTAGTTGCTGGGACCAAAAATAGATTACCAGTGGTTTGAGTGTCCTACAATCCTAATCCCTCCCCTAATGTGCACCCTTATAATTTAACTCCTTAGATTTTTCTAGAAAAATATGTTCTGGAAGCTTGGGAACAGGACTTCTTACATGTTCCTGGTTTCATGTCATCTATCAAAACCAGCAGAGCAATCCTAAAGCAAGGACCCTTGGCTCCCTTTTTCAGAGGCTTGTGTCTGAATGATCCTTGGGAATAAGTAAATTAAAATTAGTAGTTTCTCCACCTTGTTTGTAAAAATATTTTCAACAAAGCTGCCTAACATGTACATTTCTGCCATGTCATTCCTACTTTCTTGTTGCCTTCCACAGTGAAATCTTAAGCATTTTCTGGAGAATACTGGTGCTGGGTCAAATTCTGTCTTTCATGTGCTACAGAATGAGCCCAGACACCTGATGGTGGAGTTTGCTAACAGGCTCAGATGCCAGGCCTTCTGGCAATCACCTTGCATAGTTCCTCCTTGCCGCTTCATATGGTATACACTTCCCCGCTATTTACAGTAGGTCCTTTTTTGCAACATGAACCTTGAAATTTCATTCATTGGATGTTAATTAACTTAGTCATACATATCTCCATGAATAGACATAGATTCTTTGTTTTGAATTTAGCCCATTTTCCCCAGATGTAGTAATTAATCTACCTCCAAAAGAAACCAATGTACTTTCCTGCTTCCAGACAGGGTAATCCGGACAGTTTAGGGGAATAGTATTCTCTTTCAGGCAAAAGAGAGCTCTCTTCAGGAAAACCTAGTCTTGCTAAAACCCTTCCCTTTCTCCAATATCCATCTTCACCTTGCACACAGTAGTCTTGAGAACTGTTTCCAATATCTTTGACAAGATAATTTTCCCAACTAATGCAGAAAAATGTCCAAAATGCATTTCCTTCAATATATGTCTTTTTTCCATTTTCTATTGCTGTATGAATAGTACTTGGTAGTTTAGTTGCAGTGATAATAAAGCTATTATACTTTATGTTTAAAAGCCTTTTCTCAGGCATCTCAAGTATTAATCCTATGATTTAAGCAGTTATTCCTGAGATACAATTATTCCTATCCAGCTGATAACAAAAATAAGCCATGGAGTGGTAAATTGGGTTTCTCAGGGTTACGGGAAGAGTTAGAACCCAAGCCTTCATTTACCTCATGTTTCTATTATTCTTTCTAACATGCTTTCCACATTGATATATAAAGTTCTTTTAATATTTTCAAGATTTAGGGATTATACCTTTATGCATGTGACCCAGGTTAAAAGGGAGATGTGAAAGCCCACCTGCTTCAACCACACTGGTTGATGAGGGTGTCCTATGAGTCAGTCATTGTTCTGGGCGCTTGAGATTCATGGATGAAGAATCCAAAGTCCTGCCCTAGTTATATGTTAGTAAGTTTTAAGTGCTATAAAAATAATCAAGCAGGGGAAGGAATGCTGGAGGGGCAGCAGGCTGTAGTACTTAAATGATCCGAGTTGTAGGCCTCAGCAGAAGATGAGATTTGAGCAAAGATGCAGGAGGATATTTGAGCTATGCTCTTACCAAAATCTGTGATTTTTTTTCTATCCCTTTTTCCTTTTGAGAAATAGTGCTATACCCCATCTTCTCTGTTCTTAAATTTCAGTAGTCAGAGCACTGCTGGACAAGATCACACCACTGTGAATGTAAGTGCCTCTACAAATTCACGCTTTCCTTCTCCAGCCATTCCTTTTATGACCTTCCTGTTGTCAAGTCCTGTGCTCAGCCCAACCCTCCTCACCCTTATCAGATGACCTTGTGTCTCTTTGTTTAGAAAATCAAGTGCATTGAATATGCCTTTGTCAGCCTTCTGTTGGAGCTACAAACCTGTCTCTATCCGAACTTTCATTGGTCTTTTTCAGTTGTCCCTTGTAGTCTCATATATATATTCACTGCCTCTCCACAGACTTCTGTCTTACTGTAAATATGCTGAAGTCTCTCTTAGACCAAAAACACTCTCTTGAGTCCTACATGTCCATTTAGCTACCATTTAAACTCTCTCTTCTTCTTTTCACCCAGACTTCTCAAGAATAGTCTACCGTTTCTGTTTCCACCCTGTTCACTATTCAACTAGTATAATCTGATTTATGCTCCCAACATGCTAGTTGAACTTCCCTTAGCAGGATCGCTACTGGACATAAGTTTTTCTTATTGGTCTTTTTTACTGAATTTAACACTATTGATCACTCTCTCCTTTTTTACTTTTTTAGTTAGATTTCTTGAGTATAGTTTATATGCAGTAAAATGCACTCTTTTTAAGATTCATTTCTGTGAATTTTGAAAGACACACAAGGTCATGTAATCACCTCCACAGATAAAATATAGAACATTTCTATCACCCAAAAAAATTCCTTCATATTTGGATGATGTTCTAATTCTGTTTTTATTCAACACATTCTTCATGGGTGATTTCATCTACTCTAGTGATAGATGGCTCCCAATGGTATATGCTAATGACTTGCAGATTTTTATCTCCATCCCAACTTCTCTTCTGAGCTTCAATCTTTTATTTCCAATGGCCTGCCGAATATCTCCACTTGGAAATCCCAGTCATCTCAGATTCAACATGTCCACTACCAAACTAATCACCTGTTCCCCTGAACCAGTTCCTTTATCTCAGTTAGTGGCACTGGCTTTAATTAAGCTAAAATCCTGAGGCCGCTGTTGATGGGCTTCTCTCTTGAGTGATTCTTCTTTCCCATACAGTCATCATTTAACAGGGTTCTCTGCGTTTACCTGATATGGTTGTTGAATTTGTCCCCTCCTCTTCATTTCCTTCTACCATCGCCTTAGACCTTCACTTGCGCGTGGATGCTTCTCATTTCCCTGGCTACAGTTTTGCCCCCCTTCAAGTTCATTCTCCACCAGCCAGTCATCTCTGTAAAATATAGATCTGGCCTTATCACTCCTCCTTCACATTTCTGCTTAAACCTTTTAGGGTGTGGGGTGGCAGTGAGGGATGTTCACCTTCAAGATAAATTCCAAGCTTCTCACTTTTTACTACAAGGTCGTCGTCTTATATTTAGATATAGCAGCAATCTTCTGCATATATATGCATAGGATCTGAATGTAGCTTTTCATGTATTTGGTTAATCTGAACACTAGCAGTAAAGTGTAGTAATCAGGATCAAGGCAACAGTGTCAGACGCTCCTGAGTCTTGGTGTTTCCCCTTGTCTATCTCTGTGACTTTGGGCAAGTTTCTTAACCTCTCTGAGTCTTTTTTCTCATCCAGAAAATCAAAATAATGATAGTATTTACTTCACAAAATTGTAATGAAGAGGAAATGTGATGTATGTAAGGCACTTAGCACAGTGTCTGACACATACTAAGCACTCTATAAGTGTTAAATATTATTAATACTTCTATTTTCAGCTAGTCTTAAGGGCCCAAATGTTCCCTTTGAACTGTACTAATATTACACAGAAGAAATGGGTGTTGTGATCTCTGCCCTTAGGAAGTTATGTTCCAAAGAAGAGAAGCTCAAGATGATACCATCTGAAAAGCTATTAATTAAGTCCTGGGCATGAGATGGTAGACAATCCCTTAGAGTAGTCCCTGTGCATGTATAACTTTGATTAAAGGCTTTTGTACCTGTTATGTCATTTAGTCTTCACAGTGGTCAAACACATCTCAAGGAGACTTCTGCCGTCATTTGGAAGGGAGAAGGTCTGCTTAGAACAGTGAATTTTAAGGAGAGTCTGTACCGTTGAAAACCTTAAGGCATCCATTAAAGTAGAGGATAGTAATAATATTATTAACTTCCTGTTTAGGTCCGGAGTAGAAAATTAGGAAGAAAGGCAAAGAGAAAACTAAAAGGAATGGGGAAAAAATGAATAGGACAGCCAAAAAGTGGAAACAATCCAAATGTCTATCAACTGATGGATGGATAAACTAAATGTGTGTGTATAAAATATGGAATATTATTCAGCCATGAAAAGGAATCAAGTACTGACGCATGCTACAACACGGATGAACTTTGAAAACATGCTGAGTGGGAAACTCACAAAAGAACACTTATTGTTATGATTCCACTTATATTAAATGTCCAGAATAGGCAAAGCCTTTGAGACAGAAAGTAGATTAGTGGTTGCTAGGGGCTGGGGCAAGAGAGTGGAGAGTGAGTACCATTGAGTATGGGGTTTCTTTTGGGGGTGATGAAAATGTTCTAAAGTTAGTGGTGATGGTTGCTCAAATCTGTGAATATGCTATAAACAACTGAATTGTAACTCAATTTAAAGTGGTATAAACCACTTTAAAAAGATGAATTTTATAGTATGTGAATTATATCTCAATAAACTGTTACTTTTAAAAAATAAATAGGACTGCAAGTTGTCGTGCTATCAGCGTCTATATAATGACCTATCAGAGGCATCAGCCAAAGAACTTAATGCTAAAAATCCTAAAGATGGAAATGAATCAGGTTAGGGAAGTTATAGCTTTGAAATTTAGGAAGTAGGTTTCAACCAAAACACCATAATCAACTACTAGACATAGTGGAGTGTTTGCATCCTAAAACTGCAGTGTCTTTTGATGTATTTTATGCCTGAACTGTGTATTATTTTTATTCTTAGTATTTTACCGGTAGATACATCTTACCTGAGCTTGAGAGGGTGTTCTCAGCTAGGTAGTAAATGCACCACTGTCGTAAACATTCTAGGGGCATTGTGTGATGTCACAAATATGGAACACCTGGCTGGGCTGGGAAAGCAAGGTCTTTTTTTTTTTTTTTTTTTTTTTAAAGATTTTTTATTTATTTTATTTTTTCCCCCCAAAGCCCCAGTAGATAGTTGTATGTCATAGCTGCACATCCTTCTAGTTGCTGTATGTGGGACTCGGCCTCAGGTTGGACGGAGAAGTGGTGCCTCGATGCGCACCCGGGATCCGAACCCGGGCCACCAGCATTGCAGCGCGCGCACTTAACCACCAAGCCACAGGGCCGGCCCCAAAGCAAGGTCATTATTTGTGGTTGAAACACATAAGGGATCTGTGTTTTAGAAGTAATGATTGTGTATTTCCTTTGTATGTAACTTAGTTCTTGTATATTTTTGCCTCAGTTAAGCCACCCTTTCTAAGTCCTTCTGCAACTTCTTCCCAGGACCCTTTCAGGCCTTTTGTGTCCTCCCAGCTGTCTATCCCGTTCCTTTATCCATCCATCTGTTCAACCCCCTTTCCTTTCTAGTTCATTTCAGAGACTCTCATATTATTACCTCAGCTACTGCAATTCTCTCTGCTTTGAGACTTTTCTTGAAAAGTACTTTCAGCACACATTTCCCAGAAAAGTCTTCCAGAGAAAATATTATTTCTGGATATATGTGGCGAAGAGTTATATAGAGGTAGAGTTGTTGTTTCAAAGGTATAAGATCTAGGCTCTCAGGTTAGCCTTCAAGGCCCTCTGTTAGTCATTATCTCTCCCTAGCTTTACATTTTTTTGCCAGTCCTCTACACCTGTTTGGTGGGTGCTAATTCCTACCTTGTTGCCTTGATGCTGTCATCTCAATCTAGACCATATTAAAGAATCTGCTCAAAATTTAAGTTTTTCAATATGACTGTCTTCACAAAATTTTCTGTTCTGATAATTCCTTGACTCTTAACACTTAAGTATATTATCTCAATTGGGAATACTTAGAGGGCTTTATGAGTATTGATATATATACATTTTCTCTCTCCAGCTCTCATATACCTTCTTTAAAGATTAGTAAGTCTCTGATTTGTTTTATTATCTCTACAGAGCTTTTATTAAACATTTGTTTACTCATTTAAGCAAATGAATAGATTTTTGTTGGTGTCAGTTTGTTCTTGGTTTGTGTGTGTGTGTGTGTGTGTGTGTGTGTGTGTGTGTTAGGATATCTGGCTAACAAATTAGGTGTATTTAAAATACGCCATACCAGCCTAGTCAGAAAAATTTGTTGTTTTAATAATAATAGCTGTCGTTGATTAAGTGCTTACTGTTTATCAGGTGCTGTTGTATTATCTTCTTTAACTCTCACAACAACCCTATTGTTTTGTTTTACAGAACAGGAGACGGAGGCACAGAGGAGATAATACTTGCTGGAGGTTCTATAGTTAGTAAATGGCAGAGCCAACATTCAAACTCAGCTCCACAGCCAGGGCTTAAAACCACTTCTCTGTATATTGCCTCTCGTGTTCAATATCTTGTAAATAAATCTTAAACTTTAACAATCAAAATTTAAAATCATTTAAAATAATTCTTGCAAAGTAAGACATTCATTTTATATTGAACATGAATATAATATTCACATAAATTAACAGTTGAATGAACAGGTTGATGATGACAGGGGTTCAAAGTTAAATGTACTCACCTTAAATAGCTAATAAGGGACAACAAAAGCACAGAAGGTGTCCTCCCCAGTCCATTAGTTAATGGAAGTCTCCCCCAAGTTCCTGATGATCCAGAATCCATGCATGTAACTAGGCTACTCCCTAGTACCTAGTGCTCCATTTAAAACATAAAAATAGAAAAATAGATAAATAAATAAAAATAAAAATCATTGTTTCTGTGATAGTATTCAGTATTCAGTGAGATACTTGATAACATCCGAAAACTGTTAGAGTTTTTATAACATAATACCATCATTAATAGTTGTCAGTCTTTCAACAATTAACTCATGAGTCCCAGAGCTGTTGTAATTTAAATTACTAATTATTAATTGTTTTTAACATAGAATTCAAACAAGATTTGAGTGATATTTGAAATATTTAGATCAGTATATCTGATCATATAGGGTGACACTCCTTTTGAATTGAGATACTGCACATATTAAAATATTTCATAAATTGCACAAATCACATTGTTAAATCATGTTATAACACCTAAAAGCATAGCTTTCACATACATGTTACCGATGGGGTCTACTCTAATTTTATTTTTTGAATTTTTATTTCTTTATTTTTTTCCCCCAAAACCCCAGTAGATAGTTGTATGTCATAGATGCACATCCCTCTACTTGCTGTATGTGGGACGTGGCCTCAGCATGGCCAGAGAAGCGGTGCGTTGGTGCACGCCCGGGATCTGAACCCGGGCCGCCAGCAGCGGAGCGCGCGCATGTAACCGCTAAGCCACGGGGCCGGCCCTACTCTAATTTTAAACCCATGCCAAGGTGCAAAATACCACGTATAGTATGAAAAAAATGAAAATTCACATTCACACATATAATACACATATTTGATTGCATATACGCCAATATTTTCTATGAGGATAAGTAAGAAATACTTAGTAATGTTTCCTCTGAAGAGAGAGACCTGGGAACAAGACGGGAAGGAGAAAGCTTTTTCACTTTTTCTTCATTTGTTCTGATTTTTTTTGGCCCATGAGTATGAATTTCTGTCATAATTACAACCAAAAACAAGTTTTATTATAAATTTTGCAGCTAAGTTTTTTGAGTCTAATTCAAATGAGAATTATCTTATATAAAACATGGATTCAAAATAGAGTTACCAGTCTGTTTTTGATAATTCCTAATATTCTTCAAGATCCTACCATGCCTCATTTATTATTAACATCAATTACCATTGTGCAGTAATACGAATAGAAAAGTGGAAGTATTTCTCAGAAATTTATTTTTTGTGTGAATTCTTGATACTATTTGTATCAGGTCAATTTTCCATAAAAATAGAGTGCTTAAAAATTTCACTTGTTTGGGTTTAAGTCTTAGTGCTATTCAATTCAACAAACATTTGAGCAACTGTAGTTGGAATAAATAGATGCTGACTTTTTTTCTTCACATTTCAGTAACAGACTGTGGCTCTCAAATTTGAATTTATTTTTAATAAATTGTGACTTAAAATACTTTTGACTACATGTTTTGATCCATATTTTGGGACACAGGGAAGAATATTCAAATTGGGAACTATCATAGAAAACCAAGAAATATGAGTAGCCTAAAGATGGGTCTTTATAATGTACCAAGAGAGAATTTGATATATCCATACTTAACTATTTTTGGTAGAAAATCCAGAATTAAATTGATTAATAGATTGGTTTCATTTGTTCAGGCAATGTTAATTTGTACCTACTATGTAACAGGCCTTCTTCTGACCGCTGGGACTCAGAGATGACTTTTCACTGGGAACTTGATGATCTTGTAGAGAGACAGATGTATAAATATAGGGATGAGTAAGGTAAAGAGGTGAGAGAGTAAGTGATAACATCTGTTAGGGTGTGTTTCATTCCTTATAGTGGTTCCCGCAGATGAATGTTCCAGCACACTCCTCTGAGCTTTGCAAAGCACTGGCAGTGTGGATTCACTGATGATCAGATGGGTTTTATTTTTTCATCAGGGTTTATCTGTTCAAGGCAATGAGCTGTAGTGTTGTATTTAGAGATGGAAAGCACTGAGTAGACAGAAAGATTACTTGTGTTGTAGTCTGTTCTCTAAATTGGATATTTGTGCTGTAGTGATTGACGTTTCTTCATCTGTACTAGATTTATCTTAAATTGCATTTTATTTTGATTGTGGTAGAAGTGGCACAAAAGCATTTATTAAAATGCCTAAGACACTGTAGAAAGAACAGTAAAATATAGTACAGAACCCGAGAAAATTATGCTAATGGTCTCATTGGAGTCATCTTTGTTCTCACTACTGACAGAATTGCATAATGGACTGTTCTCTGCTAAGTTTTTTGGAGCAAACCTTCTATTTAGAGTCACTTTGCCATTTTATTTTCCTAATGACTTGACATACTATGCTGTAGGGCTAACAGACAAACAGCATTTTTCACACTACCCTCACCTGCTTAACCTAACATCCTCTCCTGGTAAAAAAAACAAAAGACAACCTAAATGAAAATAAAGTTGGAATTCAGACAAGAAAGTGCAGGAGCAGGGTAGAGTTGAGAGGCAGGTTATTGTGTGTTGGAAAAATGAGGGCTTTGGAGTGACATCTGTGTTTTAATTCTGGCTCCACCTTTACTCTCTTTCGGATTGGAGCAATTTAGTTAACCTCTCTGTGTTTCAGTTTCCTCATCTCTGAAATGAAAATAATGTAATAGTACTTACCTAACACAAAGAGACTGAACCAGTCTTTGTGGTTGTTATAGAGAGACATTAACCTTGGATTTAGTGTTGATTGCAAGGCATTAATTCATTAACAGATTATCAGTGAGTATCTGCTGTGGGTCAGGTACTGTGTGAGACGCTGGATATGCAAACGAGACCAATAAGATACAGTCTTTATCTTCAAAGGGCTCAAACTCTAATAATGCCTTCTTAACTTGTATCCAAGTCTTTGATTGTGTGGAATAGCAAAGGTACATTTAAGTGGGTTGGTGGTAAAATTTTTAGCACTGGTAGGGCAGGAAATGGTCCTGCTGTTGACCAGAAGGTAGAAACTAAATTTCTAATTTTGATATGCCTCAGAAACTAGAGAAACACATGATCTTAAAGGTTGTGAAGTTAATAGTCGTTTCATTCTCTCACAAGTGAATCCAGTTTAAAATCTTTGGATTTTATTTATTTATTTATTTTTGTGAGGAAGATTAGCCCTGAGCTAACATCTGTTGCCAATCCTCTTTTTTGTTGAGGAAGATTGGCCATGGGCTAACATCTGTGCCCATCTTCCTTTACTTTATGTGGGACCCTGCCGCAGCATGGCTTTGACAAGTGGTGTGTAGGTCTGCGCACGGGATCCGAACCTGTGAACCTCGGGCCGCCTAAGTGGAGCGCTTGAACTTAACCGCTATACCACCGGGCCGGCCTCTGAAATCTTTGGATTTTAAAGTGGCACATTGATAAGTATTTGAGACATTATCAAAAAAGAAGACTTCTCCTTGCCTTAATTTCAAATTAATTAAAATGTGTATTTTCTTTTATGTTTTTTTTTTTTTTGTTGGTGTTGTTTGTAAAGACATTCATTAGAGAAAATTCATTGTTGTTGTTACATGCCATCAAGTTGGCTCCAACTCCTGGCGACTCTATGAATGAATGATGTCTACAGTGTCCTGTCCTCAACAGCCCTCCTCAGCTTCAGTAGAATTGTGCGTATGGCTTCCTTTATGGAGTCAAGCCATCTCATATTTGGTCTTCCTCTTTTCCTGCTGTCTTCTGCTTTTTCCAGCATTATTGTCAGTAATTGTCAATTATTGAAAATTCATTATAAAATTATGATAAATAAAATTTTGAATTTTGTCTTGGCAAAAAGAAAATCAAAAGACAAGGTATGTAAAAGGTTACCTACTGGTAAAAAAAGAGCAAACAATCTAATAGAAGATTGAGTAAAGTATAAAAATAAATTCACAGAAAAGAAAGAACAAATAACCAATAAAAATAGGAAAAGATGCTTACCCTCATTAGTGAGTGTGGGAATACCGTTTTTTAGCTATTAGTTTGGCAAATATAGTGTCAAGTACCTGTGAGAATGGAGGAAATCCAATAGTCATGCGTTTGTGATAGGAATGTGAATCACTTTAACCATTTTGCAACTAAATCTGGTAGTGTCTATTAAATGTGTCTGCTTGTGTGTATGTGTATACATTTTTTTGACCAGTTTTGGAAATAAAAGTACCAGTAGATAATGATTTAAAAGTGGTTTTTGTGGCAAGAGAAACGGCAAAAAATGTAAAATCTCTCAAGAGGAGTGGTACATATATACTATGGAATATTGTGTAGCTGATACATGAATGAGGTAGATCTGTGTGATAACCTGGAGAGATTTTCATAATAAATTAAGGGAAAATAAAGCATTTTGCAAAATAACTTGTATAGTATGACTCTGTTTTTCTATTTAAAATAAACCTGTATATTTGAGATCATTTTGTTAATGAACAAAGATTCTACTGAGTAAACAATTGGCTTTATTCATGAATTGGGTAGCATCCCATCTAATAAATAGAAAGGCTCTCCAAGGAGTTGTACAAAACGGAGGGTTTTATAGGCCAAAATTGGACAGCATGAGAAAGTTATTAGCAAAAGAAAAGACAGGATTGTTTCAGGTAAGGTCACCTTTCTTTGGGGAAAGGCAGCAGGGGTCTTATCAGATAGATTACCTCACAAGTGTTGATCAGGAATTTCCAGACTGATTGGTTTAAGGTCACATTCCTGGGAGGGGTTGAAATTTCAATCAGGTCTTGGTTTGCTGTCCTGGAAGCAAATGACTCCATCTTGGGCCTGTTGTTTCTTTTTTTAACAATTTGTATGAGCCATAATGGTATGGCCGATTGTATACTTACCGAAGATTGTTGACGTTGTTCACCTCAGACAACTAGAATTGGCTAGTTGGGGAAGAGAAATATTTATTTGTTTCAATAGAGACTTTTGTCATTTAAAAAAAGAAAAAAGAGGAGCCGGCCCAGTGGTGTAGTGGTTAAGTTCGCACGCTCTGCTTCCTCGGCCCAGGGTTTGCAGGTTCGGATCCTGGGTGCGGACCTACGCACCACTTATCAAGCTGTGCCGTGGCAAGCGTCCCACATATAAAGTAGAGGAGGATGGGCACGGATGTTAGCCCTGGGCCAAGCTTCCCCAGAAAAAGACGAAGATTGGCAATGGATGTTAGCTCAGGGCTAATCTTCCTTACCCAAAAAGAAAAAAGATAAAAAGCAACAAAAGTTAGGAGGAAGGAAGAAAAGCCCTTGGAATCCCATTATTTGGGTGTACAGATATATATTTCTTTTCATAAATGGAAGAATACAATGCATGTTATTTTAAAGCCTTTAAAAACACTGTCATTTTTTAGCAGGTTCGTGATAGATATACGGATATGCTTATGTTTTAATTACTTTAGAAACCATCCAGACCACTTTAACACCTTTATTGAGATGTAATTGCCATAAAGTTAACATATACATATATAAAGCATTTGATTAGTTGTGACATTTATATACATTCATGAAACCATTACCACCATCAAGGTAATGAACATATTTATCACCCCAAAAAGTTTCCTCATGTGTGTCTATAAATCCCTCCATCCTGCACTACCCTCACCCCAGTAGCCAGGCAAACACTGATCTGCTTTCTGTCACTGTAGATTAGTTTGCATTTTTTAAGAATGTTATATAAGTGAAATCAGAAAGCATAAACTGTTTTGTCTGGCTGCTTTTGCTCAGCAGATTTATCCATATTGTTGTATATGTTAGTAGCTCATTTTTAAAATTGCTGATAACACTGTGGATGTACCACAGTTTGTTCACCTGTTGCTGGACATTGGGTTGTTTCCAGTTTGGGGCTATTACAAATAAAGTTGCTGTGAACATTCGTGTACAAGTCTTTGTATAGACATATGCTACCATTTCTCTTGAGTAAATACCTAGAAGTGGAATGCCTGGGTTATATGTAAGTGTATGTTTAATTTTTTAAGAAGCTGCAAACCATTTTCCAAGTACTTCTGTCATTTTATATCCCCATCAGCAATGTATAAGAATTTCACAGGCTATCCTTTTTCTGGTGAATTTCCTTTGCACCTTCTCCAAAAATATGTTGTGCATATTATATGTGGGTCTATTTCTGGATTCTCAATTTTTTTCCATTGATTTAGTTATCTTTCTTGATGCCAATACCACACTGTCATTACTGAGGCTTTTTAATAACTCTTGAAATCAGATAATATTATTAAGTCCTCCAACTTTATTCTTTTATTCAAACACATTTGGTTATTGTCAGTCCTTTAATTTCAAATATTAATTTTAGAATCAATTTTTTCCTACAGTTTTTTTCAAACAGCCTGCTGGAATTTGATTGGGTTTGTGTTGAGTTTATAGATAGAATTGACATCTTACAATGTTGAGTGTTCTGACCCATAAGCATGGTATATTTTGATATTTCTTTATATCTTCTTTAATTCTCTCAGCAATGTTTTAAAGTTTTTAATGTACAGGACTTTTGTAATTTTGTCAAATTCATATCTTTTGATGCTATTGTAAATGATATTTTTATTTCAATTTTTGATTTTTCATTACTGGTATATGGAAATACAGTAGGCTTTTTTTGGTCTTGTACTGTGCAACCGTGGTAAAATTCAGTTACTGATTTTGTTAGCGTTTTTTATAGATATTCCTTTGGATTTTCTATGTAAATGCTCGTGTCATTTCTGAAAAAAGACAATTTTACTTTAGTTTTAGTTTTTCTAACTAGATGCACCTTTTATTTCTTTTTCTTGACTTAATATACTAGGTAGAACCTCCAGAGCAATGTTAAATGGAAGTGGTGAAAGTAAACATTCTTGTCTTATTCCTGATCTCAGAAAGCATTCAGTCTTTCACTATTAAATATGTTAGCTGTAGTTTTTTGAATTGTCTGGTTGAAGAAGTTCTTTTTTATTCCTAATTTGCTGAGAGATTCGTTATTTCAATCAGGAATTCATATTGGATTTTATCAAATACTTTTCCTGCATTTCTTGAGACAATCATATGGTTTTCTTTTTTCGTTTATTTACTTGTTTGATATTACTTGGTATTTGAATATTAAGCCAGCTTTGCTTTGCTGGGATAATACTTGGTCATGAGATATTTTTCTTTTTATGTATTGTTGAATTTGATTTGCTGAAATTTTATTTCATTTTTTTTTACTTCTGGGTTCGTGAGGGATATTGGCCTATAGTTTTCCGGTAATTTTTATGTTTAGTTATCTGGTTAATGCTGACCTCATAGAATGAATTGATAAGTAGTCCCTCCTCTTCAGTATTCTGAAAAAGTTTGAGTAGAATTGATATTGTTTCTTTCTCAAATATTTGGTAGAATTGACCAGTGAAGCCATGAAAAAAATATGACCCATAATGAGAAAGTAAATCAATCAAAGCCCATTCATAACTGACATAATTATTAGAATTAGCAGATAAAAATCATTAAGTAGTTATTAAGTACAGTTATTATAACTGTATTTCACATATTCAAAAAGTAGTGACATGGAATTGACATAATTAGAAAAACATAGAACCAGTAGACAGAAAATTAGTGAGGCTATAGGAGACTTGAAGAGCACAATCAACTAACTTGATCTGACACTTAGTAAACACTCAAACAGTAGATGCACAAGTGCAAATGGCAAATTTACCAAGACAGACCATATTGTGGGTCATAAAACAGTTCTTAATAAATTTCAAAGGATTCAAGTCAAAGTGATTAAATTGGAAATCAGTAAGAAAAATATCTCTGGAGAATCCCCCAAACACTTGGAAATTAAATAACACACTTCTAAATAACTGAGGAGTCAAAGAAGAAATCAAAAGGGAAATTACAGAATACTTTGAACTGAATGAAAATGAAAACCCAAATCAAAATTTGTTATATTCATTTCTTGTTGCTGCCGTAACAAATCACCACAAACTTAGTGACTTAAAACAACACAAATTTATTATTTTACAGTTTTGGAGATAAGAAATCCAAAATTGGTTTCACTGGACTAAAATCAAGATATCAACAGATCTTTGATTCTTCTGGAGGCTCTATGAGAGAGAGTATTCCCTTGCTTTAAACATCTTTTAGGGGCTACCTACATTCCTGGGCTCAGGGCCCTTTCCTCCATCTTCAAAGCCTGTAGCTAAGCATCTTCAAATCTCTGATTCTTGTGCCTTCCTCCCACTTGTAAGGACCCTTCTGGTCATATTGGATCCACTGGGTTGATCCAAGATAATAGTTTCCCCAGTTCAAGATCCCTTAACTTAATCACATCTGCAAAGTCACTTTTGCCACGTAAGGTAACATATTCATAGGGTCAAGGGATTGGGAGGTGCATATCTTTGGTGGTACATTATTCTGCTTAAAACAGTACTTGGTGGCAGTTTATACCACTAAATGCCCATATTAGAAAAGAAAAATGGTCTCAAATTGTTGACCTCAGTTTCCAACTGAAGAAACTATTAAAAGAACAAATTATATGAGATAAATAAGGTTCAAGATCTAATGAAAAACATGATGACTGTAGTTGATAACAGTATATTGTATAATTGAAATTTGCTAAGAGAATAGAACTTAAATGTTCTCACCAAGAAAAAAAAAGATAAATATGTGAAGTGATGGATGTGTTAATTAACCAGACAGGGGGAATCTTTTCACAATATATGCATATATCAAATCACCACAATGTACGCTTTAAATATCTTACAATTTCATGTGTAAATTGTACCTCACTAAAGCTGAAATTTAAAAAAAAGCAAATTAAACCCAAAGGAAATAATAAAGATAATAGGGGAAATAAATGAAATAGAAAATGGGAAACAAATCCATAAAACTGAAAGGTAGTTATTGAGAACATCAATAAAATTAATAAACCTATGATTTGACTCTTACTTTGATGAAGTTTAATGTCAAAGCTGAAAGCAGGGGCCGGCCCGGTGGCGCAAGCGGTTAAGTGCGCGCGTTCCGCTGCGGCGGCCCGGGGTTCGCTGGTTCGGATCCCGGGCGCGCACCAACGCACTGCTTGGCAAGCCATGCTGTGGCGGCGTCCCATATAAAGTGGAGGAAGATGGGCACAGATGTTAGCCCAGGGCCGTCTTCCTCAGCAAAAAAAAAAGAGGAGGATTGGCGGATGTTAGCACAGGGCTGATCTCCTCACAAAAAAAAAAAAAAAAAGGTGAAAGCAAAAAATTTTAAATTGTGTTAATAGATGTATGTTTTTGGTAGAATTTAAGTCTAGACTCCTCATTTTCTTAAAGATTTTTTATTTATTCAGTTTTTTCCCCCCAAAGCCCCAGTAGATAGTTGTATGTCATAGGTTCACATCCTTCTAGTTGCTGTACGTGGGACTCGGCCTCACGTTGGACGGAGAAGTGGTGCCTCGGGGCGCTCCCGGGATCCGAACCCGGGCCGCCAGCGTCAGAGCGCACACACTTAACCGCTAAGCCACGGAGCCGGCCCTCCTCATTTTCTTATACTTACTTTTTTTGGTTCCAGTGCTAGGCGCTGGGGAGATTAGCTTACACTATTCAAGGTTCTGTGAAGCAATCATAGAGCGAAAAACCTATTTTTAACATATAATGGGAAGCATAATTGCCAAACCGTGAATACATTTCAGATAGCAACTCCTGAGCAGATGCTGGAAAACACTGAGCTCTTACTCTCTAGTGTTTCTTTTGGTTGACATCTTTCAATGACCCATCATTCTTACATATTTTATCACCATTGTTATTCTTTTCCAGTTTATTTACATTTCCGTTTTGAAAACTTACCCTTTCTCACCTGGGTTTCTGCTTTGTTCTGCCCCAGTTTCTTAGATAAATCATCAGATTTTTCTAGAGTCTCATGAGGATCTGTGGAAGAAGGAAAAGGACAAGATAGAATCCCCAGCCTCAAGAAACTCTAAACAAAATTCTTGAGTGTGATGTAATCAGAATTATTTAGTGCCAACTTTTCAGATTTCAAAGCCAGGAGAAAAAAAAGTAAAATGTGAAAAGATGAGAGGAAAGAGAAGGGATTAGAACTGGGTGTTAAGAGTGGGAACTCTCGCTGAAAGTTCCATTATTGGAACATTCTACTCTTTATGTACAACCCTGTGACGGTGCACTTGGGTGGGCCTTTACCTTACCAGTAGTGAAGTACCTATTTTTAATATTATCTTCAGAGCATCTTAGTTTTGTGTCACTTCAGTCGTGAGACCTAGACTCTGGATGCATTCATCTCAAGTCTTGGAGCTAAGGAGTTGATGTGATATTCCAAAAGAGTAGAGAGCTAGAAGGGCGACTTTTTACAATCTAGAGTCTCTTACCAGGATTTTATGTGGCTACAAGATCTTCAGCTGGTCTGCTCATTTCAGGCACTTCCAGACCATCTTGGGGGAAAAAAAAATCTCCTATCAGCTCAGGAAATCCTTTCCACAAATGTAGGAACAAAGAAGATAGTTTTATTATTGAATAAGCATTAAGAGAGAAATGAGCATCAAAGGCAACCCGGTAATGAGATTGCAGACAGGGAAATCTCACTTTTTGATCAAGGCAGGCAGATACAATCCATTATATACTTATTCTCAAGATAATGATAATTTGTCCTCATGGAGCTGAACTGTACCCAGCACCGTTGCTATTATATGTAATTCATCCTAAATTCTCCTGGTATTTGAGTTGTCCATCTGTTAGTCAGTTTGCCTTTATCCAAAGGAAAAATTAAACTTTTCATATGTTTATGACAAGTAGGTAGTTAAAGGAGCCAGTTGCCTAGGTGAAACTCCCATTGTGACTGGCAGAGAGATGGCTCTCAGACCCTTAAGAAAAACATTCCTGAGTTGTAAAGCTGGCAGAAGGCTTCTTTAGCTTTTAAAAGATCTGCACATATATCAAAGGGATAGAGGAAGGATTTAAAATTACAAGCTTTCTTTAGGCAAAGATCTAAGAAAAGGGAGAGTGGAAAAGGTCTGTTTCCTTTTTGGCACCAGAAAACACTGAATTCTTTTTTTTAATCATTACAGTTTACTTGGGCATCTATCTACCTGACTAGTGAAGAAGTAAGTAATAAAGAAGAAATGATCTAGTAAAGAGAAGCAGTATTAAGTTTCCAACATGATATCTTTAGTAAAAGGGTTTTTTTGGATTATTATATAGCATAGCTAGTAGAATACATTGGGATTAAAAAGTTACCTGTCACGTGTAATCACCTCTTTCACATTCTTTTAACTTATTTGGGATGATGATGTTTCTATTTTTTAGTACCAAACTAATGCTCTCGAAAAGCCCCATGAGTTCTCCAGTTCCTCTGAAGGTCAAAAAGCGTGAGCAAAATTATAACATTCTCATAAATTTAACATGTTAAATTATGACATAATTGTAGTGTTATAATTACAAGTAAAATTAACACATTGAAAAAAATTTATTCCAACAGTATTTTTATGAAGAGCAGTCTGGCCTAAAATCTAGAATGAAACACCTCCACTTCAGACATAAAAGACAAAACAAGATTGAAACAATGAATGAATTTCTCCCAATTTTAAATTATTGTGGTAAACATTGAGGGATAGAGAAAAGCCATTCATTGTTCAAATATGTAGGCTGTGTATTAGCATTAAACTTTTCTTCGTTTCCTTCTAGTCTTTACATAAATATTTTACATGGTTATAAATGTAATGTGGGTATAATTTTTTATTTTGCCTTTTTTCTTTTGTAACCTTAACCTAAACTGGTTTTTAAAATCTTAGCCTAAAGCCAAATCCTTGCTACTAGAAGTAGCTCCTAAAAATCTTTGCTGTGACTTGATCCTGGTCAGTAGATATGAAACTTCAGCAATTTAATTCCATGTTAATGTGGACTTTTTAAAGACTAGTCATGAAGGTTTTCTCTCTTCTATTTACTCTTGATTTAATTTTTTTTTGATGAGGAAGTTTTGCCTTGAGCTAACATCTGTCACCACTCTTCCTCTTTTTTGCTGCTTGAGGAAGATTCACCCTGAGCTAACATCTGTGCCAGTTGTCTTCTATTTTGTATGTAGGTTGCCACCACAGCCTGGCGGCCGACGAGTAGTGTAGGTCCACACCCCGGAACCAACCCCAGGCCTCTGAAGTGGAGCACGCCAAACTTAACCAATAGGCCATGGGGCTGGCCCCTAAAATAGCTTAATTTTTATTTTATTTATTTTTTTGTAGATTTTTAAAAAATTATTTATTTATTTATTTTTCCCCCAAAGCCCCAGTAGATAGTTGTATGTTGTAGCTGCACATCCTTCTAGTTGCTGTATGTGGGACGCGGCCTCAGCATGGCCAGAGAAGCGGTGCGTCGGTGCGTGCCCGGGATCCGAACCCGGGCCCCCAGCAGCGGAGCGCACGCACTTAACCGCTAAGCCACGGGGTCGGCCCTAACTTAATTTTTAAAATGATGTACTTCTAGCCCTTTTATAGTTCCTCACTGCCTATTATATATTTTTTAACTTTCTCTCTTTTTTTCCTTTCATTTTTTTTTTTTCTTCCCCAAAGCCCCAGTAGATAGTTGTATGTCAAAGTTGTACATCCTTCTAGTTGCTGTATGTGGGACGCGGCCTCAGCATGGCCAGAGAAGTGGTGCGTCGGTGTGCGCCTGGGATCCGAACCCAGGCCGCTACTGCGGCAGCGGAGCCCGCACACTTAACCGCTAAGCCACGCAGCCGGCCCTGATTTGCTTGCTTTCAAATTATCCTTTTCAAATACTAATCTATGAACTTTTTACCACCTTAATCAAAATCGAGCAGATTGAATATATAGGGATTTTGACAAAGTTCATTTTTAGGACAGTTTCTACTGAAGGAGCAAAACTATAAATGTTTAAATTCTTGTTTGCAGTTCACTTAAAAAAATATTTGAGGGCAGGACCCGTGGCTTAGTGGTTAAGTGCGGGCGCTCCGCTACTGGAGGCCGAGGTTTGGATCTCAGGCGCGCACTGACACACAGCTTCTCTGGCCATGCTGAGGCCACGTCCCACATACAGCAACTAGAAGGATGTACAGCTATGACATACAACTATGTACTGGGGCTTTGGGGGAAAAAAAGGAGGAGGATTGGCAATAGATGTTAGCTCAGAGCCGGTCTTCCTCAGCAAAAAAGCAGAGGATTAGTACAGATGTTAGCTCAGGGCTGATCTTCCTCACACACACACAAAAATATTTGATAAAATAAATACATGATATGCATACAATTATGTTTTTTATTTTTTTTATTTATTTATTTATTTATTTTTTAAATTTTATTTATTTATTTATTTTCCGCCCCAAAGCCCCAGTAGATAGTTGTATGTCATAGCTGCACATCCTTCTAGCTGCTGCATGTGGGACGCGGCCTCAGCATAGCCGGAGAAGCGGTGTGTCGGTGCGCGCCCGGCATCCGAACCCAGGCCGCCAGCAGCGGAGTGCACGCACTTAACCGCTAAGCCACGGGGCCGGCCCTATAATTATGTTTTTTAAATGCCAGGAAGAAAATACGCCAAAATGTTCACAATATCTCAGAGATACATTTTTTTCAACTTTATATCTGTCTGTACTTTCTAAGTGTTCTTCAATGGATATATCTTACTTTTTATGAATCGAAAAAAAAATGTTATAAATATTTTTCATAAAAAAGCCTGCATGTTGGAGAGTATGTAAATAAGCTAACCATTTCCATCCTTCTGTATTAAATTTTAACCCTCCAGCCTCCCTCTCCCTGTTTTTTGGAATTTCTCTAAGTCTTAAGGTGAATGACAGTCTCTGTACATGCAGGAAATGTGACTGACAGGACTAAAAGAAGAAAGAGAATAATCTAGATATAGGAATATCATTATGCCAGTGACAGCTGTAATGTTTGTGATTCTTGTTCTTACTATGCAACATTTCTGACATCTCTCAGAGTCAGGATTTCAGACTAGAAACCATGACTTAATTTCTTGGAGTTTCTACAAGTGCTGATACTCTTGCAAAGAAAGAGAGAATATATGTTCTAGATTATTTTTTTACACAGAGTGGTTTCTCAGGATGCATTGTATCCCTGTCTCTTAACTACTCTTGATTCTTCTATCCCAGTATGAGCTACCATTTTATGTAATAGTTTATTTCAGTATTCTAACTGCCTTAGGCTTTAGGGAAGAGTATTTTTGCAAACTTACTTGGGTTTAATAGAACTCAATAAATTTATGAATCATCTATATTATCCCTTTTACTCCCAGTCTAGCAGTTATCTTCTAGGTTGCACAGGGATAGGTTGTTAGCTCTTCATTTGTGCGAGTTACAACTTGACTCCAATGGAGCCTAATATAAAAAGTAAATGAAAAATAACGGACTCTTCCACTTGCAGGGATGACTTGTCAGGCATCTTAACAGATATCAGAAAAATGTGACTGCATTGTGCTTTCTTTTTGAAAATACAGTCATTGCCAGTCATAACAGTTTTGGTGTGGCACAATTATCTGGAGTTTATATTTCATTCATGGGATGCAAGTTGAAAGTGGGAACATTTCTTTTTTTTTTTTAAAGATTTTATTTATTTATCCCCCGCCCCCACCCCAAGCCCCAGTAGATAGTTGTATGTCATAGCTGCACATCCTTCTAGTTGCTGTATGTGGGACGCGGACCCAGCATGGCCAGAGAAGCAGTGCGTCGGTGCGCGCCCGGGATCTGAACCCGGACCGACAGCAGCGGAGCGCGTGCACTTAACCGCTAAGCCACGGGGCTGGCCCGGGAACGTGTCTAACTTGATACAGTCCTTGACATAAATTCTAAATACATGTCAGAGAGAAGACAGAGAATATTCCTAAAACCCAACGTCTAAACTTGTCTGTGTCCCCAATATTTTTCTGAATTTATACATTAGTTGTTTCATAAAAAGAGCTCTGAAGAACAACGTGATTTTTCTGCCAATAATGTAAAAATTTGCAAAAATCTTGAAATCATGGTATTGCTTTTTTGTTTGCATTTACCTATTTTATATTTTATTTTATTTTATTTATTTTTTTATTTTTTTGTGAGGAGGTCAGCCCTGTGCTAACATCTGCCAATCCTCCTCTTTTTTTTGCTGAGGAAGACTGGCCCTGGGCTAACATCCGTGCCCATCTTCCTCCACTTTATGTGGGACGCCACCACAGCATGGCTTGCCAAGCAGTGCGTTGGTGCCTACCCGGGATCTGAACCGGCGAACCCCGGGCCGCCGCAGCGGAGTGCGCGCACTTAACTGCTTGCGCCACTGGGCTGGCCCCTACCTATTTTATATTTTAGAGTAGTAGAAATTAAATGTGCCTAAAAGAGTTTAGTTCTTATGCAAGGAGGGTGTGGGCTGCTTTAGTTATCTCTAAATTAACGTAATTATGAATCTCACACAGATGTTGTCACTTGTCCTGTGGTGCTTTAATACAAGACAAAGAGGAAAGAATCTATGTCTTTGTCTCAGGAATGTCAGTAATACCTTTTTTACATAGAGCTGCTATTATTTCTTCGGTCAACAAATTTGAGTGCCTACCCTGTGCAAGAAACTTTGCTTGGCACTATGGATGATGCCTTGAAGAATATTTTAAGTACAAGAATAACCTAGTCAAGTCAGTTATTTAGAAAGGCTGTTATTCAGCATTGTAGATGATGTGTTAAGAATCAGAGGCAAGGGGCCGGCCCTGTGGCTTGGTGGTTAAGTGCGCGCGCTGCAATGCTGGTGGCCCGGGTTTGGATCCCGGGTGCACATCGAGGCACCACTTCTCCGTCCATCCTGAGGCCGAGTCCCACATACAGCAACTAGAAGGATGTGCAGCTATGACATACAACTATCTACTGGGGCTTTGGGGGGAAAAAATTAAATAAATAAAATCTTTAAAAAAAATTAAAAAAAAAAGAATCAGAGGCAAAGAATTAAGAGACTATCTCATAGTTAAATCAGTGCAGTAATAAGTGCCTAATCTAAGGTGTAGACATTGGAATGGACTGGAAAGGAAAGAACAAATCTGAGACAGTGTCTTAAATTTAATTCCCTTATTCTAGCTGATTCAGTATTAATTGTCCTTTAAATTAGGAAGTCAGTGTCTCTGTCTCTTTCTGTGTTTGTCCCTCCCTTCTTCTTTGCTCCCTGCCTCTTCTTCTTCCCATTCTAGCACACTGAAATTTTACCGTACCTCCCCACCGGTAAAGGTAGAAGGGGGATGTATATCACAGTCTCACTAGGCACTAGGTATGTATGTATCTATATTCACTTTTAAAAGGACTGGAGTGTCTCCTCAAGAGGTATGTGCTTTCTCTCACTTCTTTTTGTGAATTACTGCTTTCAGTCAAAACTTTAAATAGCCAGTTGAACAGAGTGAGTAACAATTCCTGCTGTGTAAGTAGCTGTTTTTTAAAAAGCATGTTAGATGTATTATGTTTCCAATGGAAGAAATGTTTTGTTTAGTGTTTTGGGGTTGGGTACATTTGATACATTCTTTAAAAGAAAAGTTTATCTATGGCTTTGGTTTTTGCTGTTTATAGGAAACTGCTCCTGAGTTTAAGATTTTATTTATTTATTTTTCCCCCAAAACCCCAGTACATAGTTGTCTGTCATAGCTGCACATCCTTCTAGTTGCTGTATGTGGGACGCGGCCTCAGCATGGCTGGAGGAGTGGTGCCTCGGTGCGCACCCGGGATCCGAACCCGGGCCGCCGGCAGCGGAGCGCACGCACTTAACCGCTAAGCCACGGGGCCGGCCCATGCTCCTGAGTTTATATTTGATCCCAAGGAATCCTCCAGAAAGTAGTCTTCCCTCTTCCATGAATGGAATTTAGAGCTGAGTTCATGCATATTGAAATAAAATTTAAAATAAAATGTATAGGTTCCCAAAACTCTATGACTCTTTAAAAAGGATTCTGCTATGCAAGCAGAATTAATCACAAGCATTTTGGAGAGATGCACATAAAACAGACTGGTTATATAAAATCAGAAGATCCATAAAAAATGAAAAGAGACCACTACGTACGTATATACGTAAATATACATATAAACCTACCCACAGTTACCGTAATCTGATTTCTGTACTTTGAGAAAATGTTTTTACTTTGAGTAGGCCACAAAGGAAGAATAACAGCAGTTTAATAACGTTTTCGTGTTTATTGTGGTCCCTGAGGGACAGGATAAAGAAAAATTGGTTTGAGATATGTATAACAAAGGAGGTTTACAGAGTATTTTTTTATGATGGTGCAGTATTTTGAGAAGAGTGTTAAATGTCTCCTTTTCCTTGTTCCCAATGTTTTTGGGAAAAATTTCAGGCTTTCCCAGAGAGATTGGTTGGTTTAGTCTCAATGGATGATCTTGTGTTTCTGTATTCTCTGGGGCATCAGCTTAGATGGTACTCTTCAGCTTTGGTTTATTCACTTTTGATACAAGTGTCTATATTTATTAAGTGACCTTTCTTTGACTCTTCTCTCTACCTGTCTGCCTATAATATAATACCTCACTTCCATTTATTGACTCATGCGTTGCCTTTTAATATGTTCTGTTTGTTATCTGATGTTTAAATTGTACATCTAAGGGTTGAATGATTTTGTGAAATTTGTAAGTCAAATGACTTTTTAAAAATTCTTTGTAAGCTTACTTTTCCATCTAGAACTTCTGATACAATATAATAATTTAGTAAAAATTATCTGTTTTCTTTCTTAATTTTCACCCCAGCAGTATGAACATTGAGGCCAACGGTATTGATCTGAAATGAGAAATGAATGTTGTAGAAGTGCTGCCTATCTAATGAAATCTTAATCAAAGTCTTCTTTTATTGTCTAGAAAGCTTAAAAAAACAGAATCTGGAATTTAATTTCTTTTGTCACTTAAAGGAAACTTAGGTATCATCATCTAATCTCACTCTTACACTTTATAGTTGAATGTAGTTGAATATCCAGTATAGTTGAATAAACCTGGGAAGTGTGACTTGCTTAAGATCACATAATTGATTAACAATAGAAGCAGACCTAGAACTGTCTGGTAGGCCAGTTTCTTATAGAGATACTCACCACATACTGAATTACATGCCTAGGTAGGTCCTAACCATGAAATTGGAAGAACCTAGGCCACTGGTTGGAAGGCTCTTATGAGCTGATGTGAACAATTTGTGCCTAGGACATTTGCCGTTAAATCTCTGGGCCACAACTACACAGTTGTTCACTTTATCATCCGTCTATCTCCTCAGTATGGATGAAGCCCTCTTTTGTTCTCCTAAATTTGAATATGGGTATCATTTAGACCTAATATTTCCAAACATGACTTCCCTGTGGGACGTAATGGGCCTGATCTTGTATTTCAGCTCAGACAGCTGTAACTGCACCAAAGATGTGGAAGAAACCAAAAGATCGGACGCGAACCACTGAAGAGATGTTAGAGGCAGAATTGGAGGTAAGGGGCAGCAGGAAATCTCTTTAACTCACCTTCAGAGCAGTGGTGCCATTTCCTAAGACAAGTGTGGGTTTATACCTCTTTCTTGAGATACTGTTTTCTGAGCAAAACTTGATATATGAAGCTTAGTGTCTGATTTTTTTCAAGTCTACTTACAGAATTTAAAAGATTTTTAGGGCCGGCCCCGTGGCTTGGTGGTTAAGTGAGCGCGCTCCACTGCTGGTGACCCGGGTTCGGATCCCGGGCTCGCACCGACGCGCTGCTTCTCCGGCCACGCTGAGGCCGCGTCCCACATACAGCAACTAGAAGGATGTGCAGCTATGACATACAACTATCTACTGGGGCTTTGGGGGGAAAAAATAAATAAATAAAATCTTTAAAAAAAAAAAAAGATTTTTAATAGCATGTTCAATTTCATTGAATTCTTAAGTTATTGTTTAATTTTTGTTTAACCCCTCTGTCCTCTCAATTGAATTTTTCTTTATATTAAGCAGATGGAAAGACTAATCGGGTAAAGAAAAATGGAGACAGTTTTTTCAAATTCCTATTAGCGATGGTGGTAGAAATCATTGGATACATTTTAGGGAAATTCATTTTGAATCTGTCATCTTTTAACTGGATCCCAGTAACATAACTTTTCTCATATGATTTATTCATTTGAACTAAGCCATGCCAGATTTTGCTGTAGGTTACAGCATACCAGGTCCAGGAGATAATGTAAGGAAGGACCTTGTTAGGTCAGATTTAGTCCTAAGGAGTGCTCTAACAATTTCATAGTCTGTAATCTCAATATCCTTAGTGTTAAGTACTGAAGCTTGTAAATGAAGAGTAGTATAAATAATCTGTACATTGCTCTTTTCTTTTTGAACTCTTCTTTTGTCTACTTAATTAAAATAATTTTTATTGAATGTTTAAAATGATAATGTTAAAATGTAGAAATTATTTTGAAATAAATGCATTTATTTCGTAAGACTTTTCTATCTAGTTATAATTCTTACCCTCTTCAAGCAGCTCACAGTACCACTTCATTACTTCCCCATGTCCTGTCATTGCTCTTACATGATGCTCCATTGATGTCACAGTTAGTCCCATAGCAGCCACTCAAATGTTGCATGGGTGTGATTTCGTTGTGGTTATCAGGGGGTAAGAATTGGCAGTAAATTATAGAGGTGCAAATAGTTCCTGTACTCTTCTTGTAGCTGAACAAGAAAATGTTGCTCCTACAGAGAATAAAATACCTTCTAGAGGCAGGGAAATCACATACATTCTTGGTATGGCTGTAAGAGCTTCATAAACTGATTTCTCTTTGGATTTAGCTGGTTTTTTTTGTTGTTGTTGTTCTGTTATACTTAATATTCCTTTGCACTGTGGCTAGATTTCTAAACATTATTGAATATTAAATGGGTAGGCCACCACTCCTGTGCCTTCAAATATTCATCCTATTCTTTAGAGTAGGGGTTGGCAAACTTTTCCTATAATGGTCCAGATAGTAAATAGTTTAGGCTTTGTGGACTGTATGATCCCTGTCATAATTTCTTAACTCTGCTGTGTTAGCCCGGAAGCAGCTGTAGACAATGTGTATGTAAATGAATGAGTGTGGCTATATTCCAGTAAAACATTATTGATGGACATTGCAATTTGTATTTCACATAATATTCATGTGTCCTTAAATATTCTTCTTTGGAATATTTTTCAAAAATTACAAGTGTGAAAACCATCCTTACCTTGCACACACACAAAACAGATGATGAGCCATATTTGGCCCACAAGCCATAGTTTGCTAAAACCTTCATTAGATTGTTATTCCTCATACATGGGAACTGTTTTGACTCATTTTCAACCAGTCACTTTTTTCTTAACCTTATAGTTTAAAAGTATAGTAAAAAGATATTTGGTCGTTTGTACACAGACTTTTTTTCAGAAATCTAGTCCCTTGTCTTTCCTAAAATTGAGCATTTATTAGAGTAGTTTAGTAAAGACTGGTTGTCATTGTCTTCATTTTCACTGATTATCATGCTCTCCTTTTCTTAGAGAGATTTTTCTCAGCCTTTAAAAGAATGTGTTTCAGGTATCGGCATATTTTAGATTATATATTGGGTTGTTACATCATTGTAAATATTTTATAAAATTCTTTAAATTATAGCCTAGAAAGATAATACGAAGGATGATTAATCTTAATATTGCTAGTTGAGGCCTCTTAAAATTTGTTTAAAAATTTTAGGATATCTCATCAACCATTAGATACATAGTTGTTGGTCTGATTTTGTAGCACTTTAAAAACTAATACAGGCCGTTAAGCAGGCAATTTTGTCAACTAAATTCTTCTTTAATAAGTTCCCATAAAAGATTCAGCTTTGACAGTCCAGCCAAGAAGATGCTTGCTTTCTTCAGTCTAGTTTTCTGAGTAACCAATTTAGGAACTGTTAGACACGTACAGACTGGTTGAATAGAGCTTCATCCTGCTGAAAGAAAGATAATTATCATAAATATTTATTGCAGCTATTTTTTAGATTCACTTGAAACATATCCTTTCTAACAATGTGCCTCAGATACCTCAGTGATTCTGTATTCTCTGAATTATGGTTTGTATTCATGGAACAAGTTTTTTTATACTTCTTTTTTTTTGTGTGAGGAAGATCCACCCTGAGCTAACATCCATGCCAATCCTCCTCTTTTTGCTGAGGAAGACTGGCCCTGAGCTAACATCCATGCCGATCTTCCTCCACTTTATGTGGGACACTGCCACAACATGGTCTGAGAAGCGGTGCATTGGTGCGCGCCTGAGATCTAAACCCTGGGCCTCCAGCAGCAGAGCGTGCGCGCTTAACCGCTACGCCACGGGGCCGGCCCCTCTTTATACTTCTTTTTCTAGTTAGAAATTGACTTTCCAAGTAATACATCCTCTCTTTCTATCCAATGGATTGTCTGTTGTTATTGATTTTACGTAGAGAGAAGAGGACCCAATATATTTTTTTCTCTAAAATAGCATTTTTTCAAATTTTACAAGATCTGAAATAAGAATTCTATATAATTATATAATGTAGTTCTACTCTTTAATCAGTTTAAGTACTATTTATAGACTCACATGCCAGATTATTAAAGATCTTCTTGATGACCTGTATGTAATTATAAGGTGGTATTACAAATGTTAGTAAAAGTGGCATGTTAATACTACCTTTTAATAAGGTAATATTAAAAGTGTTTTAAATAAATTTACCATTCTGGTATCATATGCTGAACACAGACATCCTTATCTTGAGTGACATGTTTTCTTATGTTTTTTGAGGGGATCAGTGTAGGTCTTTATGTATATTTACACACAGTGAAACTGACGCAGTGAGTTAATTTAGACTGTAGTAGAGCATAGAATAAGAAAAAGTGAGGCTGCTAATTTGTGATTCAAACTTGGTAGATCTATTTTTTCCTCAAAGTTTAAAAGATGCGTTACCTTCTTCCATGTTTTATAAAAAGAAATAGTTTCCAGCCTTTATTTTCTTGGGATTTTTTCTCTCTTTATTTTGATGGTTTCCATTCTCTCTCTTCCTATTGCGGGAGTGGAGGAAGTGTGTGTGTGTGTGTGTTTGTGTATGTATTTGCATGAACTTTTTATTTCTGTTACAGAAACAAGGCCTAAAAACCATCTGTTTCTTTTCTTTTTTTTTTTTTAATCATTTTATTTTATTTATTTTTTCCCCAAAGCCCCAGTAGATAGTTGTATGTCATAGCTGCACGTCCTTCCAGTTGCTGTATGTGGGACGTGGCCTCAGCATGGCCGGAGAAGCAGTGCGTCGGTGCGCGCCCGGGATCCGAACCCGGGCCCCTAGCAGCGGAGCGCGCGCACCTAACCACTAAGCCACGGGGCCAGCCCAGAACCATCTGTTTCTATTGATAACGTTTTAAAACGTGGTGTCTTTTCCTCATGATCTGATGTATGGTAGAAGAAAATTTACTAATATTGTATCTGTTATAATACTTCACTTATGTAACAAGGGATTTGTAACTCTTTAATTTTTAAAAAAAAAAACATGATTCCATAAATCAGTTCGGGTAACCACTTCCTGATGTATATGACATTCTTTTATACAATCCTCTATTGAACCAATTCAACAGAGCCTCTATTTTTGGCTCTCCTAGAGTGAATTTTTCTTTTTTTTTTTTTAAAGATTTTATTTATTCATTTTTCCCCCCAAAGCCCCAGTAGATAGTTGTATGTCATAGGTTCACATCCTTCTAGTTGCTGTACGTGGGACTCGGCCTCCCGTTGGACGGAGAAGTGGTGCCTTGGGGCATGCCCGGGATCCGAACCCGGGCCGCCAGCATCAGAGCGCGCTCACTTAACCGCTAAGCCACGGAGCCGGCCCTCCTAGAGTGAATTTTTCAATTGGAATGCCTGTTTCCTCTGAGTGCTTCTTCCAAAGGATTGTTTTCAGAATGCTTATCCTTCATGAAAAAGAAAGACACTTAAAGTTCATGGCGAACTTTGCCTCAAGGAGTTTTGATGGTTCATATGGTCCTTAAGAAATCCGTTTTTGTTTGATATCTGAAACTGAGATGGTCAGAAATAATTTGGTGGGCTGGCCCCGTGGCTTAGCGGTTAAGTGCTCGCGCTCCGCTGCTGGCGGCCCGGGTTCGGATCCTGGGCGCGCACCGACGCACTACTTCTCCGGCTATGCTGAGGCCGCGTCCCACATACAGCAACTAGAAGGATGTGCAGCTGTGACATACAACTATCTACTGGGGCTTTGGGGGGAAAAAAATAAATAAATAAAATCTTTAAAAAAAAAAAAAAAGAAATAATTTGGTGAATAACTTCAATTCTGTTTTGCGTTTTAAAAATAGACAGGATGCATCAAAACCCAGATTTCTCCCTAGGGGAATATATTCCAAGCATTTTTCCATATATGATTTGAATAAGGTCACAGCCTCAGAGAATTCTAAAAACCAATAAACAAAATGGATTTTAACTAACAAGTGGCCTCCTTGTAAAATGAGAGGTGATCAGCTTTGTGAGACTTAGATACTTTAAACTATTCATTGAACTCTCCATTTTGCAGCCAGAGGACAACGCAAAAAATATCCTCTAGTTTCTTTTTATATTTGCTGAGCTTTAGTGTCAAGGGCTGGAGTTCTTGATTTAGATTTCTGACTAGGACTCTTTCAGGTCCATCAAGTTCCGAGGATTAACAGTTCTTTCCATTCTAACCTTTGGTACATTTAGATTTCATTAGTCATGTTAAAGCATTTCAGTAGCCATTTGAATTGTCTGCTTTATCCCAGATGAGATGAGAAAAGTATTTTAAATAAACTTACCATTTTAGTACCATATGCTGAATACAGACATCCTTATCTTGAGTGGCATGTTTTGCTATGCTTTTTGAGAGAATGGCTGTATGTCTTCATGTATATTTACACACAGTGAAAAAGATATAACCTCTGTGTTCACTTACGCTTTAGCCTAAAGCTGAAGAGGAGCTTTCAGGTGACAAAGTACTTGAATCTGAACAGGATAAAATGAGCCAAGGGTTTCATCCTGAAAGAGACCCCTCTGACCTAAAAAAAATGAAAGCTGTGGAGGAAAATGGAGAAGAAGCTGAGCCTGTACGTAATGGTGCTGAGAGTGCTTCTGAGGGTGAAGGAATAGATGCTAATTCAGGCTCCACTGATAGTTCTGGTGAAGGGGGCACGTTCCCGTTTAAACCAGGTAAGTTTATCCCTGCCTTCCTGTGTATGTCTTTCTTTCTCCCCTTCACTCGACTGCAACTACTTAGAGAATTGTTGCCTCCTCATAGAGAAATATTGGATAGAATGAAGAGGCTCATCACGATGTAATATTTACAGAATAGATCAGCAAGCGTAAGGTAGTGACTAGCAAATCCAGAGAGTTCTGTGTTGACGGAAGTGATGTGTGATGCTGGTATTCTTCTTTTACTGGCGTTGGAAGAGCAGCTGGCAAAAGGAATTAGTCAGTGCTAGGCTGGTGGATTTCAACGAGAGAAATTTAAATTTATTCATTTTAATCAAAAGGGGATATTTTAGATATGACCATGTCCCTTGAGATAGTGTACTCATCATTTCACAAGCCTACAGAAATCACTCTGTAGAACTGAACTCCGATAAACAGTCAGAAGCAGTATGACTGAGTTATTGAGCACCTGTGGTAGGGGAAGTGTCCTGTGAAATATATGATAAACCCCAGAGGCTCTTTCATCTTTAGACACCATCAAATGCATTAAACCTTTGTCCCAATACTGTGTACATCATGGTTGACTTTGAGATTTATGGAGGTGTGTGGAACTGTGGGGAAAGGTGGTTCCTTTGATAGGAAATGAGGGATAGGTGAAAAGTTTTTCTTAGTCTGCCAAATCTGGAGTGATTTCTGCATGAGGTAGGTAGGGTTTGAATGTAAAATATTAGACCTCAAAAATAATCTAGACTAGTATTTTGCAAACTGCTGGTTTTAACCCATTTAATAGGTAGTGAAATTAATTTAATGAGTTACAACCTAGGAGAAGAGAGTAAAAAGTGTCAGTGCATTACACGAGGTAAGGGTAAGTGTTGTTTTAAGAAACTTTTAATTCATTTATATGTCTGTGTGTTCTGAGTCATGAAGTCATTATATTTCTGACTGTGAGTTGTAGTCAAAAATGTTTGAAAGCCACTTATCAATACTACCTTAATATACTGATCTTTTCACAGTAAACTGCTGCTAATGGGCTTTATGAAATTGTATGGTTATGCTATTGTAATTTTTTTTTTAACCTTAGGACTCAGTATACTGAAATTACTTCTAAAGATCTAAGCTTGTATCATATCACCAAACACTTGTGGCTACCACTCATCCTTCTTAAGGAAATTGAGACATTATTGTCATTTTTAGGATTGTGTAAATTATATTTTTATCCTTCAGTTTGGCGAGGGAAAAGTACACAACTATAGGCCCCAACTATACTGACCAAGTAACTGCCTTTTGCCCCTGTAATATACACTAGCAGTAATTAGAAAAAAGGCAATTTAAAGTTTAGATCCCAATAAACTATCTACCTTTTAATAAATATAATAAAGTAATAAGGATTTGGTGAAAATTCTCACAGGTCATCTGTGAGTCTATGACCTAGACATCATGAACCACTAATATAAAGAAGGATCCAGTGTGCTATCATGAAGTGAGCTGGAGCCTGATTTTTTCTTTTTCTTTTTTTTTTTTTTGTGAGGAAGATCAGCCCTGAGCTAATATCCGTTGCCAGTACTCCTCTTTTTGTTGAGGAAGATTAGCCCTGAGTTAACGTCTGTGCCCATCTTCCTCTATTTTGTATATGGGATGCCGCCACAGCATGGCTTGGTGAGTGGTGCGTATGTCCACGCCAAAGACCTGAACCTGCAAACCTCGGGCTGCCGAAGCAGAGCATGCGAACTTAACCACTACGCCACCAGGCGGCCCCTGGAGCCTGATTTTGATGAGAGTTTTGTTAATTAAAAGAAAAAAATTGACTTGCTTTTATTATCCAATACAAATTTCAAGAAATTCTCCAACTTTATATAATGAGAGAAGTGTGAGTACTGATAACTGTTAACAATAGTAGTAGTAGCAAAGTAAGTACTATGGCAAAAAACTAATTTAAAATTCATGTTAAAATTATTAGCTAAGGATGTGTTTAGTCTCAGGATTTTTGGAGAAAGGTATGTATATTCCCAGTTTAGTTGGCTCAGCAAGCAAGTACATTATTTTCTTCAGATTAAACTATAGTCAGAGAAAAAAATTCTATATCTAGCTGCTTAGACTTTTCAGAATCTTAAATAAGTTGTTTTTGTGTTTTGTGTCCTGTTACCTTTTTTCCCCTCCAAAATGACACTTCCAAGCGAACAACCAAAGTATCCTTCTTTTCCATGAAACCAAGAGTATTACCAAATTCCTTATTTCTGAGGTATGTAAAGGCTTGGTAGTTTATTTAATGAGGATTATTGCATATCCCTGGCCAAAGGCTGCATAATCTGTATATGAAGTGGTTCCTATAGCAATTTACTTCAGATTACTTTACTATCCAAAGGTATCCAGAAAGGATAAAAGAACAAAAGACAGTTTAAAATGTTTCCGTGACATTTTCTGGCTGTAGCTCAGTGTTCCCTTTGTGTTTTTGTTTATTTATGATGAGATAAAGTAAATGTTGGAATCTGGTTTGTACTCTTACTGGATATGCATACAGTGACCCTATAGACAGTTGTCTGCCTACATCCCTCTTTCTAGAATCCTGGAAGCCTGCTGATACTGAAGGCAAAAAGCAGTATGACAGGGAGTTTTTGCTGGACTTCCAGTTCATGCCAGCCTGTATACAGAAACCAGAGGGCCTGCCTCCCATCAGTGATGTGGTTCTTGACAAGGTAAGCTGTGCACTCAGAGAAAGACTTTTTGGTGGGAACTGATTTTAATTATCAGTGCAAATATGTGAAGTATGAACAATTTTTAGGGATGTTAAACCAAATGGCATTTGAATTAAAATAGCTGATGTTTAAGAATCAGAGTTTTCCTAAACACTCTTGGATTTTGGGTTTGTTACAGATTACAGTAATCTCAAGGTTTGGCCCATATTTGATTTATGAGGTTTTAAAATTTATTAATTGCTTATTATGGCTGTTTCCTAATGATGTGATGAAAATTGTGTGTCTCTTGGGCTAATGTGGCTCAAATGATACACGGGGCTCTTTCCCCACTATTCTAAAATTTCCATATGGAATTAGCATGGCATTGAGGGCAGGTCAGAAACCTAGGAAGGTATTTCACAGATCGAACTGAAGTGGGAATCAACATAATTCAAATAATGTATGTCTCAAAATTTCGCTAATAGATACTTATAGTGATTAGTTTTCAATCCTGTGCAAATAAATAGGCACCCTTTCTCTTTACATAGGATCCTAATGGTGCATACAGAAAATTAGTACAGTCAGTGTTTATTTTGTCTGTTTATTAAAAGAAGTAAAATCAGATGTATATCAACTCAAGTAATTTCATGCAAATCACTGATGAACCAGTGCTGGTGACTAAGCTTGAAGTACTTTTGTTTTGAAGAGGAACCATTAATCTCTAATTAAAGTGTAGAGGGTAACTATCTTATAGAATGATATCCACCTCTTATTGACATTTCCAGCAGCTGCTTATCCAGACCTTATTTGTATTATTTTACTCTCCTATAGCAACAGGTCTTCTTATTTCTCTTGATATCTAAGTCTTCTCTCTTAGGTACTTATGTGAGGACAGTTGAATGGTGATGCTAATTTGAGGCTACTTCAGTACTTCAGAGGGCAAGTGTTATTATCCACTGAATTAGATTATCCTCTTAGAAAATATTCCTTTTTGTCTTCCTACCTTATCTGTTTCTGACTTTCTGTTTCTGGCCAATCATTAGCTGATATTTCACTGAGCTGCTTAGCTTTACTGAGTCTATAGTCACATTATATGCCTATACAAAACCACATATCTCTGATTAACAAGGCAGACAAAGTGAGATTTTAAGTGAGTCATCACACATGAAAAATATCTCCTTTTGAGACTTATTACTGTCCACTCAAAATACATACTTTACTAACCATAAGTCAACAGCATTAAAACCAAAATGAGCAATAGCAGAATTCTTACAGGCAAGTGCGCTGATGTCCTGGTGAATATCCTGGAAAAAAATCCCAAAATTTGGCCCTAGTTCATAGGATCTCAAAATAGCCTATTTTGTGCCATTCTATTGGTCCTGAGTGTCTAGTGAGCCAGTCCACTGATTGTGTCTAGCCTCCCCTTGGGAATTTTAATCCTAATCAGTCCCAGGGCACCAGAAAATCGTTGGTGACCTAAAGGCTCTAAGGCTAGCCCAGGAGAACCTACTATGGTTCAGATTGGACTTCAACTGGTTCAGGAAGCCAGTACTTACGGTTTCAGCTCACATAACTTTTCAGTTTGAGTTTTTATCTTTGTAGCACTGAATATTCTGGAACTTGTGTTAAGCTTTTCTTTGCTTCTTCATGCAGATCAACCAACCCAAATTGCCAATGCGAACTCTGGATCCTCGGATTTTGCCTCGAGGACCAGACTTTACTCCAGCATTTGCAGATTTTGGAAGGCAGACTTCTGGTGGAAGAGGTGTACCTGTAAGTGCAAGTTCCCTACAACCCAATTAGTTAGAAACTGTCGTAGACTTCATGTCATCTTGTGTAAAGTCGAGAGAGCAGCTTTTATTCATTGATTCTTCTAACCAAGAAGAATAAGTAGAAGAGGCGAAGACTATCCTTTCCATACTAATATTAAAGCAAATAAAGAATACACTTGAGTCATTTTTACTTGAAAGAAATTGGTCTGCTTTAATTTGGTCTTGATTGATTTTTTCATATTTTTTCAGTTGGAGTGACCTGCAAGTGGGTTAAAAATAGAGCCAGCCTTGAATAGGATTCCTATTTTGTTTTGAGGTGTCCTGATATACTGGAGATCTCTCATGACATTCAGCTAATGGTCATCTCTTGTCTTTGTTTCTACAGATTTGCAAAGTGCAGAGCAGGCATGGATTGCCAATTCTGGAACAGAGTAAAGCCCCAACTTGCACTCCACTGGCGATGTCACACCCGCCCCTGAAGCGCCTGCCTTTAGGGGTGCGCTGAATCCCTTTGTTAAAAAAAAGCTAGCCTGTGGTGTTATAATATTTTCTGTTTTGCTCTTCTGACTTACTGTAGGTTGTGAAGTCAAAGTATGAATAAATGACACGTACAAAAGAGTGCAGTATTGCTAAACTGCAGATTGCCTTTACACCCCTGGTGGCAGGCTCTTCAGTGGTAGAAGTGGCATCACCAATGGAGTTATGCCTGGGCTCTGCACTCTGTGGGATTAGTCAGCTCTGCCTACTCCATGCTTTGTAGATTTGCAGAAAGCATGGGGAAGATTGCCAGTGATGTAAATACCACTCTATTTCCCGAGTTGGAATGGCATAGAGAGCACTTAATCTAAAGATCTGGAGGACCTTGAAGTGTGACGTACATTTGCAGATCACCTTGTTAAGATTACTTTGTTTTTTTTTTTTTTTTTTTTAAAGATTTTATTTATTTATTTTTTTCCCCCCAAAGCCCCAGTAGATAGTTGTGTGTCACAGCTGCACATCCTTCTAGTTGCTGTATGTGGGACGCGGCCTCAGCATGGCCAGAGAAGCAGCGCGTCGGTGCGCGCCCGGGATCCGAACCCGGGTCGCCAGCGGTGGAGCGCGCTCACTTAACCACCAAGCCACGGGGCCGGCCCTAGATTACTTTGTTTTATGTTTGGTAAAATATTTTTATGTAAGGTGACACTTTTTGTTTCCGCATCCCCTTTTTTATTTCTGGAAAGGCAACTTTTGAAACCTGCTTTAAAATAAGACTACACTGTCTGAAAACAAATGTCACTTTGTAGATATTTGAATTATTTGATCGTTTGCCTGCACCCAAACACTGATTAAAAATACTTGAATGCCCACAGTGCATTGCAGGCTTTTTAAAACCTACAGAAAATCTTCTTAATCTGAAGTATTTTTTATTGAGCATCACCATCTTAAAGTCCTCTGTGGGTGTAATATTCTTTTCTCACACAGATTTAAAGTTTAACCTTTATCTATTTCCTCTAAATTCCAAATCAAAATTTTTCTAAAGTTTGAATTACCTTACCAGAAAGTCTTAGAAAGCAGCTTTCTAGAAACCATTTTATACTTCATTTTTCAGCATTATTTCCCTTTTTGGTGGTTTAAGTTTAAATTTCTGTTAGCATTTGTTTTTGTTTTAGTTTTGGTTTTGGTTTAAATCTTTGTTTTGCCAAACGTTTGAGATAACGTTGATGTCATTTTGATTATTCTCTGGGTGACAGCATATGTGGTTATCATATTGCTCAGTTTTGTTCATATGTCACTCTCAGAAGGTATGAATTGCCACATTTACTCTTCTAGTTTGTACTGTGGCTTTTCATTACTAGCTTGCTATTGTCTAATAATTAGGTATAGCAAAAAAAGGAAATATTGTGAATTAAGAATGAGCTGTATCTCTTTTAAAATGTTGAAATTAGAAAATGAATTTTGAAGGTAACTGTCACAATGTATGTTTGCCCACTAATCTGTATGTTTACATGTATCAGATAAATGGTGCATTCAAAGTAATGTGACTGGAAATGAGCCGTTATCAAGAATTTGTAGTGTGTCCAAAAAGGTCAGCTTGAATTATTTAATTCATTTTCTTTAAGTAGCTCTGTCATGTGCCACAAGCTAACTTTTAAGTGAAATTGTGATCTATCAGAGTAATACTGATAGGTTAAGCCTTAATGCAAATAATTATTCTTCCAGCCTCTTCCATAGCTCACAAACATTCTCCGCTTAATTTGCCCAGCTTTCCTTGGTATATTGGTGTAGATACAGATGGGAAATTCGTAGGACGTATATATCTGACATATAAAGAAACAATCAATAATGCTTTTTGGAAAAAAGCAGCATCTCTATAGTTTCTGGTTCCATACCTCTAATCATTTTTGCCAGCTTCCAAATTCGCTTATAAATAATTACCGCCCAAAGATATTAAGATCTACTAAGTATGCTTCGTAGTATGGCTTAAGTAGCCATGACTCCTAATATAAACTCTCCTGCAACAGAGTTGTTAGAAAATATTTTTAATACATAGCGATTGTTTTAACATGTCATATGCAGTTACATATAGTTTTCAAATGTAAAGGTCCTTTGATGACACTAAAGTGCATATCTATTGGATATATTCATCCAAGCAGTATTATCTCTCTAGTTTTTTAAAATCAAATTACTTGGCAATTGTGGTATTAATTTTAATAGTAATCTTTTGGCAGACATCACAGAACGTGCCCCAAAAGAAATGTATTGAGAAGAGGGGTTGTGGACCTAGACTGGTAACTTGCCATTCATATTCATTTCAACTAACTTTGAGATTAGCTGAGCTATTATAAAAATCCTAGGGGCAAAGAGAGGTTTCTGAGCTCATGTCATTCTTCCCTCTCTCCTTAAAGGAACACTTGGTTGTCTCTCTAAAAATTGCTAGGATGAATTTTGGTCCTATTTTCTTTGATATTCAGGTAAGCAGAAGAGTTTGAGGTCATAGTCTCTGAATGAGATAAGAGAAATGTATATTAAACTCTATAACAGAGATGGGTGTAATTTCTTATTTAATACATTTAAGAAAAGTAGATGAGAGTGGGTAAAAAATTTAAACTTGCATCACCTGAAAAAAAATTGCCACTCACTAGTTAATCAACCCCAGATATTGACATTTCATTTTCATTTTAGTTCTGACATTTGTGGACCCTAGGCACGTTAAAGTTCTTCTAGCTGTCAATCAGAATTGTCTGTCCTTCAAGCAAGGAGACCAGGCTTCATTTCCTTTTTTTTTTTTTTTTTTGGCTGAGGAAGACTGGCCCTGGGCTAACATCCGTGCCCATCTTCCTCCACTTTATATGGGATGCTGCCACAGCATGGCTCGCCAAGTGGTGCGTCGGTGCACGCCTGTTCATTTCTTTTTATATACTCCATAACTCTTAGCACAAGATCCTAGATTTTGTTTGTGTTTAGTAAGTCATTCATTATATGTGGTGCAACTTTTGAAGGATACTATAAATTTGACAATTTGTATTAAGTTTTTCACACACAGAAAAAGGACATGAAATATTTAAAGTTAATCACACCAATATACGTATCACTTTTTAAAAAGTTCCCTTTGTTCTTTGGAATTGATGATGATACCTTACCTAGTTTTAAGGTCCTTTTATATGGCTTATATCTCATGGTCCTCATAGCAACTTTTGTAGGTAGAACAATCATTTGACGGATGAGAAAGCTTAAGTTCAACAAAGTTAAGAGAATTGCTCACAGTAGCTTTGCTCATAAGTAGCAGAACGGGGCACAGTTGTTTTTGTCTTCTAATCTGCCTTTTTTCTCCACTGCACCACAGTACTTCTAGGCATTGATGTTCCTGACAGTGAATTCATTCCCATAGTATAAACAGAAGAATGCTAGAGATTAATTAATTAAGCATGTTAAGCATTTATAAGTATAGTAAATCTGTTGGGGACTCAATATACTTGGATAAACATTTGTGAACAGTATCTGTCTTAGTTATATCCAGAGATACAAATATAATTTTTAAATTTGTCTTGGGAGCTTGCACATGGGTTATAATTTTAAATTTTTTATCCTGGACTAACATCAGTTATCTTTTCAAAACTTTTTTTCCTTTGAAATCTTGTTATCTGTGTAGTAATATTTCTCACATTTCTATGCTGCTTGTTTGAAATTCACACACATTTGTCTCGGCAGGTAAAGAGATGTGGCATAAATCATATTTACTTTCTAAATTCAAATCACAAGGCATGGACATTGGTGTTTGCAGTATTTTTTGGAAATGGATATTTTCTGACTTTACTCAAACATGGTTAAATTAAAATTATATTCTTAGGGGCCTGCCCTGTGGCATAACGGTTAAGTGCGCACGTTCTGCTGCTGGCGGCCCGGGTTCGGATCCCAGGCGCGTGCAGATGTACCGCTTGTCAGGCCATGCTGTGGCGGCGTCCCATATAAAGTAGAGGAAGATGGGCGTGGATGTTAGCCCAGGACCAGTATTCCTCAGCAAAAAGAGGAGGATTGGCATGGATATTAGCTCAGAGCTGATTTTCCTCATACACACACACACAAAAATAAAAAAAATAAATAAATAAAATAAAATTATATTCTTAAATTCTGCGTACTGTGGCTCTTACGTGATTTTGACATAATTACTTTTCATTACACCATCAACCTTAGTTCTTTTGTTTATTTATTTTTTAAGTGTGGTAACATCTGTTTATAACATTGTATAAATTTCAGGTGTACATCATTATACGTCTGTTTCTGCATAGATTACATCATGTTCTCACAACTTTAGTTCTTGACAGATTTTTATGTGCAAATGCATGGAGTAGGTTAAATGTCTTGTGATATAATTACTTATTTGAACTTTATCCAGGCATAGAAAAAGATATTAACCCACATGAATCAGCACTAGAATATAACCTGAATTATAAAAACCAGACAATACTTGGTTTACTGCATTTTCATAACAGAATTATTTTGTCTGGGCTACCATATCAAAGTTTCAGTTATAAATATAATAGTACTGTCTGGTTTAGCGTCTGTTCCCTGTTGGTACTTTTCCAGTCTGATTGATGATCTTCTTTAGTTCTTTCGGTTATACCATGCCTGGTACCTCTGGGTTTATCTGACCTCAGTTTTTGTTGTTGTTGTTTTGGTGAGGAAGATTAGCCTTGAGCTAACATCCATTGCCAGTCTTCCTCTTTTTTTTTTTTTCTGCTTGAGGAATATTAGCCCTGAGCTAACATCTGTGCCGATCTTCCTCCATGTTTTTGTATGTGGGATTCCTCCTCAGCATGGCTGATGAGTGGAGTAGGTCTGCGCCTGGGATCCAAACCCTCAAACCCGTGATGTGGAAGCAGAGTGTGTGGAACTTGAACCACTTGGCCATGAGGCCGGCCCTCTGACCTCAGTTTTTTTAATGTTTACCAAATAATCTGAGATCATATCATCAGTACTGAGTCCTTAGCTGGATGTATTTGACAAGATTGGTATTTATTGCCTAGAAATTCTAACTTTTGATTCTGATATATCCTTGATACTGCTGTTTCTAATTAGAGCAGATAGTGAAGTGTGAGGGAACAGTTCGGATGATGAGTGATGTGTAAAGGCTTTTAAGCTTATCAGCTTAGGCCTCAGACCATGTCTCTCTTAGAACCTGTCTTTTTATATAAATCATGACATTTAACTTTCTACTTACTTCTCTGAAGCTTTATATGAATACCAAAGGGCAGTATTGGGGTGTTAGGTGAGATGATTCTGGTCTGTATGTCTTGTGTTAAGTTTTTTTTTTCCTTCTCTCTTGAAATCTGATGGCTACATTTACTCAGCATTTAGAGAATGTTATGTCAGAAAAAGTAAAGGCTGTCAATATGTAACAGATCTGGAGGAGCAGAACTTATTATCAACCCAAATATTTAATCTTGAAAAACTATTTCCAAGCATTTCAAGTAGCAACTATTATGAATATTTTAATACACAGATTGCGGCTTTTAACTTACCTGATTATCTCTTGCAGTAGCAATTCTTAATTTGATGACCAGTGTGACATGCCAGCATACATTGGTTTTACCAGAATGAGTATAGTGGGACTCTAGCAGGAACAAAGAGCTGACAAAGAGAGGAAGACGTTTTTTTCAGGGAGCAATTTAGTTGGATCTCATTGATGTTATAAGTAAGACTTATTTTAGGTATTTCTGGCCCAGCAAATTTAGAGAGATCCATTAAGATCTGCAGTAAGGCTGGGTGTTTATTATGCTATAGAGAATTTTGGTGATAAGCTTATATTTTTATTTCACACTTAAAGTTTAGAAACCCAGTTTTTGAAGCAGATTTGTAATTGTGATGATTGCAGTGAAGTTTTGTATTCATTCAAGTGACCAGTCGCAAGTCATACAACTAGTAAAAAATAGAGTTTCACTTAGGGGTAGTCTTTTCTGTTAGGAACAACAGCTTTATCAAACATAATTTTTTATCACTTTGTTTATCTCATTTAGGACTTCAGGTCAAAAATTGAAGTGGTAGAGAACATTACATTGATTGTATTCTAAGTGCCCCCCCACCCCCCAAAAAGAGTTCACATCTAAATTGAGTGCCTAATACCCATCTTTGCATCTGAGTGTTTGGTGTGATCATCAGGCTTGACTTGGGCAGCAAAGCAGAGACTGCAAATTGTAAGTACTCTGTGTAGATATAATAAAGAGTATTCTTGTCCTAGTTGTTGAACGTTGGGCCACGGAGATCTCAACCGGGCCAAAGAAGAGAGCCCAGGAAGATCATCACAGTCCCTGTAAAAGAAGATGTGCACCTGAAAAAGGCAGAGAATGCCTGGAAGCCCAGCCAGAAACGAGACAGCCAAGCTGAGGATCCCGAAAACATTAAAACCCAGGTGAGAACAGAAGGACGTTCTAACATCGTTTTGGAAATATAATGATTTGTTTTGATTTGTCATTTTGCCCTAGTAATATATGTAGAGATCTTAGTTTAAGACTTTTTGTAATTATTTTCCTATTAAAAGCGTTATTCTAAATAAGCCATCATGGATGCCAATAAACCTACTATTTTCTCTTGAAATTGCTTTCTTTGTGCTTTTCAAGACAGACTATGTCTAGAGGGTTCATATGTCAGAGACTTCTATCATTCTGGCTTAGATCAATATTTTCTCTTCTTAAAAATGTGTTTTTAGATTCTCAGTGATTACCCACTGCTTGTCTAGTTGGTACATTGCTTTATGTCTCCTTGTCAGGCTTTCATTTCTAATAAGTTAGCATTTAGAAACCTATCTTGTTTTAGAGTCTTTTGGAATAAAATTGAATTCTTTGCATCTTTCTCACCATTTCCTGCCCTCAGAACTCCTTCAGGTAAATTGAATGAATTCCTTTAATCCACACAAAATTGTTTTTTGTGTCAAATTATGTAAAATCTTTATTCATATTTTGCTGTACACACAATGCCAGTTCCTATCCCTGGGTCACCTCTATTACCTCCTTTGGATGTTTTTGCTTCTAGGCACCAAAACTAGAGTCTCTTCTTGAACTGTTTATCTGTACCAGAGCCAGGCATCACAGATCGCATACTGACTTTTAAGTGTCTGGTTGCTTATATATCTTTTCTTTCACCATGAACGGTTTAGTATAGCAGTCAAAAGCTCCAGCTCAGGAGACAGAGGCAAGTTCTGTTAGGCAGGTTCTTCATCTTAACTGTAGAATGAAGATACTACTATTACCTACTTCACAGGGCCATTGTGAAGATTAAATGAAGTTAAATGAAGCATTTGGCTTGGTTCCTGGAGCCCAGTTGGGTGCTCAGTATGATGATGTTCCTGGGATCAGAGATGTCCCTTATAAATCTTGGTTTTGATTCAGCACCAACACAGAACCTCATACATAGTAGATACTCAGTAAATACTTGTTAATTGAATGAAGTAACCAACAAAATTGTTCATGCCAAGTCAAGACCAAGATGAACTGATCCATCACAAAGCCGTGCTGTCAAACCTTAATTGGCTGCTTGCCTTCATTCATCTTTCTAGTGATTGGCCCAAACATTTTTCTCAAGTACATCCTTCTCCAGATTTACTGAAATCAAGTACCTAATGTTTCCTCCATTTCTTCTCAATATATCTCAAGTTAAAAAAAAAAAAATACTTTCTACATCCCTCCCTCTAATCCCCCTGAGAAATACTTAATGATAAGGGGCCTAAATGACTTGCAAAGTTAAAATTCCTGCCAGATCTTTATCATTGAAGATGAAGATTTCTTGTTTTAGTATTTAAGGCACTTGTATTAGTGCCTTATTTCATTAGATTCTTCCAACGCCTATGAAGGAGGGAATAGATACTGTCTGTTTTTTCCATATGAGGAAACTGAAGCTTCGAGAGATCAAGATATCCACAGTGTTGTGGTCACTAAATAGTCCATTTGTTGTGACTTGTAATCTGCCTCTCTTTACTCTGTAACAGAGTTCTCCCCATTAATGATTTATTTTTATTTCAGAAACATAACAGTAATTATATTGACTCAAAGTATCATTAATTAGCTAAGTTTTCTTTGGTGAATAGATAAAGCAAATCCAATAGAGAATGAATAGACTTCTTTTTCAGGGCTGGTACAACCTTCTTTTTCTTGACACTTTTTCTTCTAAATTCAGAGCATCTTCGCTTCATTACGTCTTTTTTGGTGTTTTTATTCTTCTCCTCTGTGTAGGTATACCCCATGTTGACTTGTTGCTCCTGCTAATTGTTATTCTGTCTCTTTCCTTTTTGTCAAAACAGTGGTTTTATTGTTGCCTCCACTTCCAGAAAACTCTTTCAGTCTTTTGTTCCTACCATTGTATTAAAACAACATTATGAGCGACCACCAATGACCTTATTCTTCCTATATCATAAAATTTCATCTTCTCCTTGAAGCAGTTCTAGGAGACATTGCCTCCTGACATGTCTAGACTCCTAAACATACATATACTACTGTGGTGGTTCCAATACTGGGATCCCCTGCTTCATCTCTCTTCTCTTGATACAACATTCCTACTGCTGCTGCCTGACTCATCTACCTGAAGCACTGATTTTTCTCTCTCCACCCTAGCTTTTAACCTGTCGTTTAAGACCTAATTTTCTCTCATAATTAGCGCACACTGGTTCTTTGATCTTTTCTTGTTCTCGATTCTCAAAATAGAAAATCCTCATTAACAATTCCTTCCTAAAATGTTTTCCTCTTCCTAAAATGTCTTCTCTCCTGTCTTTTCACTTAGCCAACTTTTTTTGTCCTTCATATTCTGGCCCAATTCTCACTTCCTTCTTAAGGCATTCCTTGACTAACCCAGTGCCTTTGACCTCTCTTGTACCTACACTACTCCCTTCTTTGGCTCCTAATCCACCTTGTCCTTGCTGTGTCACTCTACTTGTAACTATCTTGTCTCTGCAGCTAAATTTTGGTGGCCTGGAAGGCAATAACTATGCCTTATGCTTCATTTGTACCTACAGAATTTGTTGAGCATCAAGTAGATAGTCAGTTATGATGAATAAATGATTTTCAGTAAATTTTTTGTTGTTGTTTGATGCTGGAGATTTTTTTATTATTGAGTGTAATTGACATATTATATTAGTTTGAGGTATACAATGTAATGATTCGATTTTTGTATGTTTTACAAAATGATCACCACAGTTAGTCTAGTTAACATCCATCATCATACGTAGTTACAAAATTTATTTTTTCTTATGATGAGAACTTTTAAGAACTACTTTCTTAGCAACTTTCAAGTATGTGATATGGTATCATTAACTATAGTCATGTTCTACATTACTTCAATAAATTACCTTTTTATTATACTCTTTTTCTAAGCTTCACTTATCTTCTGAAATATTTGAAGATGTTTGAAAGTTTTTTTTTCCTCGATGTTAAAGCAGTTTAAAGTTTTAGACCTAAATGCTACTGTCTCAGTTGATAAAATTTTAAAGAGATACAATGACTCCCTCCTTCCCTAATAAACTTTTAATGTTTTTTCTTTATAAAAGCAATACTGACTCATTGCTGAAAAACTTCACAGTGTTACTTTTAAAAATTTAAATAAATTTATTTAGGGCTGGCCCCGTGGCTTAGCGGTTAAGTGTGTGTGCTCCGCTGCTGGCGGCCCGGGCTCGGATCCTGGGTGCACACCGACGCACTGCTTCTCCGGCCACGCTGAGGCCGCGTCCCACATACAGCAACTAGAAGGATGTGCAGCTATGACACACAACTGTCTACTGGGGCTTTGGGGGAAAAATAAATAAATAAAAATTTTTAAAAAATTAAATAAATTTATTTACTATCTTCTGCCTACTGAAAACTGTTAACATATTGGCACATATTCTAAAAGTCCTTGTATTTAGATACAAATTTTTATAGGAATGAAACAAAACATTTTATAGGCCTTTTCAGTTATGGTATCATGGTTTCATGGATTTTTGCGACTTCATATTTTTACTAAGGCATAATTTACATTTAGTAAAAGTTACTTTTTTGTATACAGTTCCACAGTTGTTGACAAGCACACAGTCATTTAACTACCACCACAATCAAGATGTAGAACATTTCCGTCAGCCCCTCGAAATTTCCTTGTACTAATTTATATTCAGCCTCTCCTCACATGCCCCCCTCTGGCAGTCACTGATTTGTTTGTCCCTATAGTGTTGCTTTTTCCAGAATATCATATAAATGAAATCATTTTGAATATAGCTTCTTTCACTTAGCATATACATTTGAGATTCAACCATAACATTACATGTATGATTAGTTTATTCCTTGTTTTTTATTACCCAGTAGTGTTCCATTGTTTGGATATACCAGAAATTGTTTATTCATTCACAGGATAAGCAGTTTCTAGGTTTTGGCAATTACAAATAAAATCACTATAAACATTCACATATAGGATTTGTGTGAACATAAGTTTTTGTTTCTTCTGGATAAATTCCTAACTATGAGATTGCTGAGTTATTTCTGTAGGTTTAACTTTATTAGAAAACACCAAACTGTTTTCCAAGATGATTATTGTACCGTTTTGTATTTCCACTGGCAAAGCATGAGAGTTTCAATTATTCCACATCTTCACCAGCACTTATTGTTTTCTGCTTGATAAAGTTTAGCCATTCCTAATGGATATGTGATAGTATCTCATTGTAGTTTTAATTTGCATTTCCCAAATGACTTAATATGTTGAATAAGCACATCTTTTTATGTGCTTATTTGCCACTCATGTATCTTCTTTGGTAAAATTTCTGATCATATCTTTTGCCCTGTTTCATTGGGTGGTATTTTTTTTTTTTTTTTTTTTTTGAGGAAGATGGGCCCTGCACTAACATCTATTGCCAATCTTCCTCTTTCTCTTTTTTCTCTCTAAAGCCTCAGTACATAGTTGTATATCATAGTTGTAGAGATATAGCTCTTCTATGTAGGACGCTGCCTCAGCATGGCTTGATGAGCGGTGAGTAGGTCCATGCCTGGGACCTGAACCAGCAAACTTAACCAACCGCTATGCCACCAGGCTGGCCCCTGGTGTGTTTTCTTACAGTTCAGTTTTGAAAGTTCTTTATATATTCTGGAAACAAATTCTTTTTTTTTTTTTTAAAGATTTTATTTATTTATTTTTTCCCCCCAAAGCCCCAGTAGATAGTTGTGTGTCATAGCTGCACATCCTTCTAGTTGCTGTATGTGGGACGCGGCCTCAGCATGGCCGGAGAAGCAGCGCGTCGGTGCGAGCCCGGGATCCGAACCCGGGTCGCCAGCAGTGGAGCGCGCTCACTCAACCACCAAGCCACAGGGCCGGCCCTGGAAACAAATTCTTTATGGAATGTGTGTTTTGCAAAAATTTTCTCCTTGTCTGGTCTGTCTTTTAATGGTGTCTTTTGTAGAGCAGAAGCTTTTAATTTTGATGATGCTTAGTTTATTCATTTTTTCATTTATAGATTGTGCTTTTGCTGTCATTTCTAAAAAATCTTTGCATAACCCAAGAATACAAAGTTTTTTTCCTATGTCATCTTCTAGAATTTGCAGTTAGGTTTTACATTTTGGTCTATGATCCAGTTTTAGTTAATTTTTGTATTATGTGCAAGGTATGATTAGGTTCACTTTTCTTTTTTTTTTTTTTTTTTTTTTTTAAAGATTTTATTTATTTTATTTTTCCCCCCAAAGCCCCAGTGGATAGTTGTGTGTTGTAGCTGCACATCCTTCTAGTTGCTGTATGTGGGACTCGGCCTCAGGATGAACGGAGAAGTGGTGCCTCGATGCGCACCCGGGATCGGAACCCGGGCCACCAGCATCGCAGCGCGCGCACTTAACCACCAAGCCACAGGGCCGGCCCCTAGGTTCACTTTTCTTTTTGCTTATGAATATCCAGTTGTTCCAGCACCATTTGTTGAAAAGACTGTCCCTTATCCATGGAGTCTCCTTTGGACCTTTTTTGAAAATCAATTCATCATATATATGAGAATTTATTTCTAGACTTTCTGTTCTGTTCCAGTGATCTCTGTGTCTGTCCTCTGGCCAATACCACACTGTCTGTTTATAGTAGTTTTTTATAGTAAGTGTTGAAATCAAGTTGTATGAGTCCTCTAACTTTGGTATCTTTCAAAATTGTTTAGGCTATTCTAGTTTTTTTATCTTTCCATATAAATCGTAGAATCAGCTTCTTGATTTGTACAAAAAAAATCCTACTAGGATTTTTATTTTGATTGTGTTAAGTCTGTAGATCAAGTTAAAGAAAACTGAGAACAATAATGAATCTTCTAATACTTAACGTGGTATAGATCTCCATTCATTTAGTCCTCATTGAGTTCTTTCATCAGTAATTTATAGTTTTCATCATACAGCTCCTATGGATATTTTTGTTAGATTCTTAGCTAAGTATTTCATGGGTTTTGGTGCCTTTGTAAATGGTCCTTTTTGAACAATGTAATTTATAGTTGTTTGTTACTAACATAGAGAAATAAAGTTGATGTTTGTATATTGATTTGTATTCTACAATCTTGCTCGACTCACTTATTAGTTCTAATATCTCTTTTTGTAGATATTAGATATTGGATGATATGTAGACAATCATATCATCGGTGACTAGAGAGTTTTATTTCTTCCTTTACGATCTGTATGGATTATAGTTCTTTTTCTTTGCTTTATTGTACTGACTGCAACTTCCAGTGTGATTTTGAATAGGAATGGTGAGAATGGACATTTTTGTTCTGTTCGCAGTCTTAGGGGGAAAACATTCGTTCTTTCACCGTTGAGTAGAGTTATAGATGGGCTTTTTCTTGTTGAGGAAACTCTCTTCTATTCCTAATTTGATAAGAATTTCTACAACATCTAAAAAACTCTTGCCTACTATTCTATGCCATAATTTGTACTATACCATAACTTAATCAAATTCCTATTTTAAGACATTTAAGTTATTTGCTATATAGAGTTATTGATAGTTATTGTGGCTAAAATCTTTTATACCTATCCTTAAATATGAATTAATTTTTAAAAGTATAATTGCTGATTCAAAGGGCAGTCACAGTTTTAAAGCTTTTAATACACATTGTGGAATTGCCCCTAGAAATGTACTAGATGGGGCTGGCCCGGTGGCGTAGCCATTAAGTGTGCGCGCTCCGCTTCAGTGGCCCAGGGTTCGCAGGTTCAGATCCCGGGCATGCACCGACGCACCACTTGTCAAGACATGCTGTGGCGGTGTCCCATATAAAGTAGAGGAAGATGGGCACGGGCGTTAGCCCAGGGCCAATCTTCCTCAGCAAAAAAAGAGGAGGATTGGCATCGGATGTTAGCTCAGGGCTAATCTTCCTCACAAAAAATTAATTAATTAATTAAATAAAATTGGTGAGTTTAAAAACAAAAAAAGAAATGTACCAGATGATACTCCCACCAGTAAAGGATGACTATACCTAGTTCCTAGAATTCTCATTAGGAGTGAAAAAGAGGTGGTATAATTTTTTACTATTTGTTAAAATAGATTTAGTTATTTCTGTGGCTAGTTCACATTTTTTGTTCTTAATTTGGGGACTTTAACTTATAAATGATAAGCAAAATATTAATTCTTACAAAAAAACATCAAATAGTCCCAGTTACTATACTGCTCTTTTCTTTTTTGTGGCCCTTCTAGGAACTTTTTAGAAAAGTTCGAAGTATCTTAAATAAATTGACACCACAAATGTTCAACCAACTGATGAAGCAAGTGTCAGGACTTACTGTTGACACAGAGGAGCGGCTGAAAGGAGTCATTGACCTGGTCTTTGAGAAAGCTATTGATGAACCCAGTTTCTCTGTGGCTTACGCAAACATGTGTCGATGTCTAGTAACGGTAAGAAGAGAGGAAGGAGTAAAACCAGAAATCTCCAAGAGGTATATTCTCCCCTCACTACACATTCTTCCCAGAAGTGTTATTGGGGCAACGTAAAGGGGAGAATATATTTTTAGCACTTATTAATATAATATCCTCATTGTATAAAAAGAATCTTGCTTTATTAAAATGTATCCTCACCTCTGGAGGGGATGTGGAGACTAGACTAAAATAGACATGATGTGGTCCTATCCAATGTGAGAAGGATTGAATAAGGTTTAAATTAGCAATATGAAATTATTGTCATGGACACTCAATTTTTCCTGGGATGTCATCTTACAGAAATAAAGTGAATACATGTATTCACATTTAATTAAATTCAAAATTGAGAGACATTGGTTCTAATTCTAGCTTCTGAAAATGATAGGATAGTTGTGGTTATAAAGGGTTCAAAACTGATAATTTCATCTTTTAGGAACTATTAGATTTCTTTCTCTTTACATTGTCCACAGCCAATTAATCTCCATAGCCTGTCAAATCTAGGGCAAGACAGAATGGGAAACCAAAGAGCTTCTGGTTAGTGTTCCTTGTCTTCTGTTCTGAAGTCATAAACCTGCCATGTACCATATGTGTTTTCTCTACTTGTTACTGTTACCAAGGTATCTGTGTCAGAAATGTGTGTCCTTTAACATTTGAGTTTTTTCTTAATTATCACAACTCATTATCATGCCTCTATATAAAATGCAAAACTCTATCATTCTGTTAATATTTTGAGTACCTGTTCAAAGGTAGGTAAGTCTGTTGGGACTTGGAAAAGTTTTATCTTCTTTCTTTAAGGAACTCAAAATTCATATTGAAAAAAAGCATTCACAAGAGAAAAATCACTTATAAGATATGCTGTGATATTGCAGTGTGTTGATGCCTGCATGGATGGTTTAGACTTACAAATCAAGTTGGAGGAAAAAGAAATCACTGTGTTGGTGGGAGAGTGATAAACTTTTACGAAGCAAGTAGTTTGAGTTGGGTCTGGGAGGATGGAGAGTATAACTATAGAGAAGGAAGAACATATTCTAGGCAGGTTCAAGTCTGAGGCAGCAAGCATGGCCTAATGGTTACAGACATGGGCTTTGGAGTCTCACAGTTCTAGCTTTAAAATTTAAACTTTAAAATTTAAATGCCACTTGCTAACTTTAGAACCTTACAGTTGTTACATAACCTCTTTAAACCTCAGTTTTTAATCCATAAAATAAGATTAATTCATACAATTTAAGGTTATTATAATGATAAAATTAATTAAAATGAATGAAATTGTGTATGTAAAGTTCCCAGCTCAGTATTTGGCCTGTAGTAAAGTCTTAAATAATTCAAAAACTATATTGGTGGTGGGAAAGATGGCGAAGATCTTGAAATGCTGACTGTAGAACGAGGATGATTGTAGTAACAGAAACCATATCTATTCAGCACCTGTTAGGTTGCAATATGGGCAGATGCTTTACATAGTATATTATTTTTAATGGTTATTATAACCCTGAAAGGTCAGTATTATTAGCCCCACTTTATTAAATTGGAAACTGAGACTTAAAAAAGGATAAATAACTTGCTCAAGGTCATATAAGTAGTAAGTGGAAGTGCTAGAATCCAAATCTAGGATTATTTAACTCATTGCCTTCTAATGTACTAGTTATCTGAAAGCAAACTGATTCTCCATCTCATGCCCCTCGTTTTCATTGTGGCAGGCATGACATCCTGGAGTCACTAATTAGAACTGGGACTAGATCCCAGATCTTTTGGCTCATGTTCTTTTTCAGTTTTGGATTTAATCTTATAGGCAGAGAAAGATTGTTTTTGTTTTTTAATAGAAGAGTATCTTTGATGAAAATGATCTTTGAAAAGGCCGAGTAATAATAAAAGTTGGATTGGAATAGGAAGAAATTATAGATAAACCAACCATTTATGTGACTTTTGTTATGATCTACCCTTTTTTAAGTAAGATTTTTTAAACTTTGTTGGGTTATTTTAAATTACAGAATCACCTGTTGGGATAAGTCCAGCAGTATAGACGCATACAGAGAAGTAGTTAATGCCCTTCCAGTTGCTGCCCCAGCCAGTTGAGCCTCCTTCCCTCCAAGGCAGTCAGTGTGAATGGTTTGCATGTGTCCTTCCACAGTTTTCTTTATATTAATGAAATCATATAAAAACATACACATATACATATGTATAAAGAGGATATTTTGTTGCTTTAATTGAATTATATCATCCACATTGTTTTGTAGTTTGCATTTTTTTATTTAACATGTTTTGGGCATCCCGCTAGGTCATTCCAGATAGATTTTACTCATACATTTTTAGTAGTTGCATATATGTATATACCATAATTTTTCCAGCTATTTCGCTCCCTCCCCCTCCCTCCCTGTCTCTTCCCCTGCCCCAACCCCCACCCCGCCAGGTTTCTAGTTTGGGTTTTTTTTTTTTTACAACCATAAGCAATGCTGCAATAAACATCTAAGTATATTTATCATTACATGCTGGAGCTTTTCCTTTTTTGGGGGGGCGGGGGTGAGGAAGATTGGCCCTGAGCTAGCATCTGTTGCCAATCTTTCTCTTTTTGCTGAGGAAGGTTGTCCTTGAGCTGACATCTGTGCTCATCTTCCACTGTTTTGTGTGTGGTGTGCGGCCACAGCATGGCTTGATGAGCGGTGCGTCAGTCAGTGCCCAGAATCTGAACCTGCGAACCCCAGGCCGCCACAGCAGAGCGCGTGCACTTAACCACTGTTGGCCAGCCCCTGGAGCTTTTACTTATTTAGCATACATTTCCCTAAAGTTGTATCATATACCAAAGCATATATGTTTTTAAACTTCTTTTTTGGTTGAAGTATAACAGACATACATGCTGTTTGGGAAAAGAAAAATACCTCATTTGTAGTTTTGTGAAATTTAGTAATGTAAATACTCTTCATGGCTGATTTTAAGCTACCAGCAGTTTGACAGTTGACGCACAAAGTTCCTATTTAACAATTGGCTTTCATGAACCAGTATGAGCCAACTTTATCATACCACTACAACATGCGTACCGAAAAGTCTATAAATCAGTAGTGTACAGCTCAATGTATATCAGTAAAGTAAACACACCTACCACCCTGGTCAATATATAGAACTGTAACCTTCCCTCTTTCTTAAAGATAACCACTATCCTGACTTCTAACACCTAATTTACTTTTGAGATACTGAGGGCCTGAAATAAAAGAGTGGCAATGGGAATAAAGTTATGGGTGCCTAATACAAACCAAATACAAAAATCAAACAATCACAGGAGTAATGAAAATCTCAATATGAAAAGCTGACCTTTCAAGAGAAAATTGAGGAGACTATCTTCATGAAATTTAAGTAGGGAAAAATTTCTTCAGCAAGATTCAAAATGAATATAAAGGAAAAAAATCACATTAGACTGTTAAAATTTACTATCTTTGGTGCATCAGGTGATACCAGAAATAAAATAAAAAGATAAAGCCACAGCCTGGGAGAATCTCTTTGGAATACATAAGTGACACAATATTAGAATTCAGAATTGAGGGAAAAGAAGCAAATTAATAAGAAAAAAAATGCCTAGTTAAAAAATGGGCAGTTCTGGGGGCCAGCCCCGGGGCGTAGCTGTTAAGCGCGCACGATCAGCTGCTGGCGGCCCGGGTTTGGATCCTGGGCGCGCACCGACACACCGCTTGTCAAGCCATGCTGTGGCAGTGTCCCACATAAAGTGGAGGAAGACTAGCACGGATGTTAGCTCAGGGCCAGTCTTTCTCAGCAAAAAAAGAGGAGGATTGGCATGGATGTTAGCTCAGGGCTGATATTCCTCATAATAATAATAATTAACAACAAGAACAAATGGGCAGTTCATAGAAGTGAAAATCTATTGGCTGATAAATTTAAGAAAAGATACTCAGTGTTATTCCTTATTAGGGAAATGACAAGATAAACCACAATTCTATACAAGTCACCTGCATTAGAATGAAAAAAATTGAAACCATTTTAAAGTGTTGACAAAGATGAATACAATCACTTTAGAGAGTAATTGGACAGTAATGTTGAAGATGATCATATACTACTCCCTAGCAATTTTACTTCTTGGTATATACCTCAGAGAAATTCCCAGATGTGTACAAGTAATCATACATAAGAATGTTGATTTGTGTATTGGTTTTAATAGTGAATAGTAGAAAATAATTGAAATAAGCCTAAATAAGACAGAGTATACCACAATTTATTTGTTCAGTGGATTTGAATAGTAATATATATACATAGCAACTAAAATTAATGAAGTAGGGCCGGCCCCGTGGCTTAGCGGTTAAATGCGCACACTCCGCTATTGGCGGCCTGGGTTCGGATTCCGGGTGCACACTGAGGCACCACTTCTCCGGCCATGCTGAGGCCGTGTCCCACATACAGCAATTAGAAGGATGTGCAACTATGACATACAACTATGTACTGGGGCTTTGGGGGGACAAAAAAAAAGGAGGAGGATTGGCAATAGATGTTAGCTCAGAGCCGGTCTTCCTCAGCAAAAAGAGGAGGATTAGCATGGATGTTAGCTCAGGGCTGATCTTCCTCACAAAAAAAATAAATAAATAAATAAATAATAAAATTAATACTAAAGGTATTAGCATGGATCAGCCTAAAAAATAGTACTTGAATAACAGTATAACACCATTTAATAAAGTTTTGTAATATGCAAATAAAATTATTATTCATTAAATACATAAAAATCAAATTATACAAGTTAGAAATGCTAAACATTAAATTCAAGGTGAGAGAGAAGGAAGTGGGATTAAGGAAAAGTACACAGGGACAATTATTAGCACTCTGCTATTGACAGGCTAGGTAATTCAGACTCATGGATAACAATTGGAAAAGCTGGTCACAATATTAAAAAATCTCAAAGGCATCATAAAGCTAAAATAAAGAATTATTAAGGCTAAGATCCTAGAAAAGGTGGAAATTCAAAGAAAAGTGAGACGTTTGGTAAAACTTCCCCTAGAAGAGGCAACTAAAAATCTTAACTGTTTTTCATAGACTTGTTGGGCTAGGGTGACAAAACTTGGGGTCAGGGCCCTCCAAAAGGAGTGGCAGAAAAGGCTCTGGTAAATCCGCCTATCCTTTAGGCTGGGATCCCAAAGGACTACATGCCTGGAACAAGGGTGAACCAGAAATTGACCTGCTCTCACAGGTACTGTAGCTCAATATTAAATCATCTGAACCCTTATATTTGGATTACAGTGATTTCAGAGCTAGTAATCCCTAGACTATCATACTAGTCTTCAAATTATGTCTGCGAACAGTTTTTCAAATAAAATGTCCAGCACACAATTAGAAATAATTAGTCACAGAGGGAAAAAAGACAGCATGAGTGAGAACCAGCAACAGATGTCGCACAGGGGCCCCAGCTATTGGCTTTCTCAAATACAGACGTTAGATGACTATACTTATTGTATTCAAGGTGATAAAGATAGATTGAGAATTTCAAGAAAACAAAATCTGAAAAGAACCAATCGAAATTCTAGAACTAAATATTATAATAAAATTAAAAACTTAACATGGATGAGTTTAATAGCAGATTGGACACAGCTGGAGAAAAGAATAATGAACTAGAAGATAGGTCTGTAGAATTCAGAATGAAGCACAGAGGAGAGAGGATAGACTGAAAAAAAGCAATAGTTGAAGAGAATGGCTGAGAAATTTTTCATACCTGAGATGTTAAAGTCACAGATTCAAAAGATTTCCTACAAATTCCAAGCATGAATTTAAAAAAGGTGAAAATGAAGGGAAGCTTTTAGACCAGTCAAGTAAAGCTATTTACAACAGAAGATGAAAAATAGCCAGAGGGGAAAAATAAGATATTAAAAAGTACAATAATTTGTCTGCAGGTTTCTTAATCAGGACACAAAAGTCACTATATACAAAAGAAAAGATTGATAAATTTAATGAACTATGTTAAAATTAGTGTTGTTGTTTTTTTTTTAAGATTTTATTTATTTATTTATTTTCCCCCCAAAGCCCCAGTAGATAGTTGTATGTCATAGCTGCACATCCTTCTAGTTGCTGCATGTGGGACGAGGCCTCAGCATGGCCGGAGAAGCAGTGCGTCGGTGCGCACCCGGGATCCGAACCCGGGCCGCCAGCAGCAGAGCGCGAGCACCTAACCGCTAAGCCATGGGGCCAGCCCTAAAATTAGTGTTTTTCATCAAATATGTGGTTAAGAGAGTAAAAATGCGAGCCACGTATTAGAAAAAGATAATTGCAACATAAAAATCCAATAAAGTATTTATATATCAGATTAAAAAAAGGCTACTAGAAATCAATAAGATAATAGCTCAGTTTTTTAAACAGACGAGACTTACATAGTCACTTTACCGAAGAGGTTATCCAAATGACCGACAAACGTGAAAAAAATTAATCAGCTAGGCACAAAACCATGCAGTAATACCACATTACTAAATTTACCAGGTATTGGCAAATATGTGAAGCAACAAGAACTCTCAAACACTGCCGGTGGGAATATAAATTATAACAGCTGCTTTGGAAAAGACTTCAGCATTATCTACAAAAGCTGAAGTTATTTTTCTGCTATAACCAGGATTTGCATTCTGAAGTATATACCCAGCCGATAAACATACATTTCTTATGTGCCAAGAAACATATATAAAAATTTAGTAGTATTTTTCATGATGGGTAAAAATTTGAAATGGTGTCCATTCGGTAGTAGAATGGATAAATTGTTGCATGTTTATAGTAAGACAGTGAACCCGAACTACAGCTATACACATGTGGATGAATCTCACAATAAGCTTGAGCAAAAGAAACCAGACCCAAAAGAATATATACTGTGTGAAATAAAGTTCAAAAAGGAAGTAAAAATAAACTACGGTGTTGGGGGATGCATGTCTATAAAACAAAGAAAAGCAAAAAAAGTAGTTATTACAAAAATATAGGATAATGGGATTAACTTTAGGGGCTGGAGGTGGCAGGGCTTTGGAAGGAGAATTCAGGTGGGGCTCTGGGAAGATATCAGTGCTCGTTTTCTTGACCCCGGTGCTAAATCTAGTGGTGTTGGGGCCGGCCTGGTGGCGCAAGCAGTTAAGTGCATGCGCTGTGGCAGCCCGCCGGTTCGTCTCCCGGGCGCGCACCGATGCACTGCTTGTCAAGCCATGCTGTGGCGGCGTCCCATATAAAGTGGAGGAAGATGGGCACGGATGTTAGCCCAGGGCCAGTCTTCCTCAGCAAAAAAAAACAAAGAGGAGGATTGGCAGATGTAAGCACAGGGCTGATCCCCCCACCCCCAAAACAAACAAACAAACAAACAAAAAACAAATCTAGTAGTGTTCATGTGAAGTTGCCTTATCATAATTCATTGAGCTGGACCTTAAAAAGTTAAAAGAAAAAAAAAACAAGCAATAGAGTAAAGAATAAACAAATACTCTGTCTTCTTGAGCTTTAATGTTTAGTTTCTTATAAAGTAAAAGATCTAAAGCAAATATGGCAAAATATTAAGATGTAACAAAGTTAGATGATGAATACATGAATGTGTGCTGTATGATTTTATACTCTATAGGGAAATAAATGGAGTTTAGCCAATTATTTTTTCAAGATGACATGTCCATGGGCCAGTGTTGCCCCAAATTCAAATGTTAGTATATGTTTCACTAATGCCAGCTCAAACAGATTTCTTTCCTTCAAGTGTCTGTTTAATATACTAATGTTTGTTGTGAAATTAAACAAAAAGGATCTACTCTGTGCAGCATTTTACAACCGTTCTTAACCATGGGAACTGTTTTTTTTTTTTTTTTTTAAGATAATTACTACTTTGAGAAATGATACCTCCCAATGGAATGAGAGAAATGGAAGACAGTGAATAAAAAATTAACTGGGGGAGGTGCTCTTTTCCTATTCATTGTACTCATTAAGTTATTTAAGTAACTTCACTGTTATTATCAATATGTTTTACTGACACACTCACAGGTTCAATTGCAAGGACTTTGGCCTGATTCATAATCATAAGAAATGTGTAGACCTGTGCCACGTGCATGGATTATCAGTGTTGGTCATTTGAAATAATGGACGCTATTACAGTTGACCACACAGAGTCATACAATATAGTCATAAGTAGTAGTAGTAAAGGTAAGGAATAGTGGGATTCATAGCAATATTTTTTTGAGATTTTTGCTAAAATGGGTACATCTAACTGACTTAATCCTCATAACCATTTTATTATCTCTATTTCACAACTTTGTCTGAAAGTTAGGAAATTGCCTAAATAGAGATTTTATACTTACAGAGATTCTGAAAATTAAATGACAGAACCTTAGTTCAAACAAATGCCTAGATCATTGGTTCTCAACCAGGGGTGGTTTTGTTCCCCAGGGGACATTGGGCAATGGCTGGAGACATTTTTTGGTTATTGCTGCTGGCGTCTTAGTGGGTAAAGGCCTAGGATGCTACTAAACATCCTACAGTGCGTGCACAAGACAGCCTCCCACAATAAAGAATTATCTAACCCAGAATGTCAGTAGTGTCGAGAAACTCTGGCCTAGATTGTTGAGATTTTAAGATTTAGAATACTCATTCTTATTGTTTAGAGCAGTTTCTAAGCTTTTTTTCTGCGTTGGTGCCTTTCACATGGATCACACACCCCCATTTAAAACATCTTTCGGGGCCAGGCTGGTGGTGCAAGCGGTTAAGTGCTTGTGCTCCGCTGCCTTGGCCCAGGGTTCGCTGGTTAGGATCCCGGGCGTGCACCGACGCACTGCTTGGCAAGCCATGCTGTGGTGGCGTCCCGTATAAAGTGGAGGAAGATGGGGAGGGATGTTAGCCCAGGGCCAGTCTTCCTCAGCAAAAAAAAGAGGAGGATTGGCAGATGTTAGCTGAGGGCTGATCTCCTCACAAAAAATAAATAAATAAATAAAATAAAACCTCTTTCATTACTTTGCATCAATTATCTAGGTGAGGGCTAGAGAATGCAGTTATATTGTGAGTCAATTTTCCATGACATCTCAAAGGATAGGCTTTTAAGAAAGGAGTTCTTTAGTTTTATAGAGATTGCTCTGTAAATGCCATATTTATCATGCACACGGACACACATATACAGCTGCCCGCCTCTACCAAGCTCTACCAAGTGAAACCTCTAGCCCAAAAGGCTTAAGGGCATCATAAGAGATAGTCACTATGCCTCTGGAGTGTGCTGCTACTTCTAATGGTTCAACTAGGGATGACTGAAGAAACCTGCAGGACCTTCACAAACTGCAAAGCATTTAACTAGAATTCAATACTTCTTTTAGGAGGACATCTGAATTGAGTGGCAAATGGGGAAGAATGGACAAGAGAAAATGTTATCCTGTATCTAAATCTGTACTTAAATAAAATTTTGAATTAGATTATTGGTAATTTAAAATTGCTATGCTTTTGTTTGAATCATAATTTAAATGAAAATACCCATCTCAGAACCCCATTAGAATGTAAGCTCCTAAGAGCGGGGACTTGTTCTGTTTTTCTTTTTTCTTTTTTCCCCAGTGCTAAATTCCTAGTGCCCAAAATGGTTCCTGGCACATAATAGACCCTCAGACATGTGTTGTAAGTGAGTGGGTAAATGCATGAATGAAAGAATAACAACTTGAGTTTATTTTATGCCCTAAGTCTGCGTTTTTGTTACTTTTTATCTCTGCTGTGGCAGATGTGCATACCTTAGCTGTAAAAAAATGGCACTAAAGGTAGATTTTTGAGCATTCTGTGTCCGGTTATGCCAGGTCCAGAACTTTTAGTGTTACCAATTTTTAAGTGCTTTAAAGTAAGACGTGAAAAGAATGACAAGACTGAGTATGGCAAGAGACACTAAGAAAACAAGGGAGACACAACTAAATCTCATCAGAAATAAAGCCTGGAATTACAGACTGAAAAGTCGGCCTTAGGCAACAGCAAGTGGCTGGAATCAACTGGAGGAGGAGGGATGTGCAACTTGCCTCATGAAAGATGAAAAATGCTTTGAAGAAAAGATTGATGAGAAATGATTTACCCTTTCATAACCTTTTCATAACTTGACACCCCCCTTTTGAATCTTGTGGACATCCCTCAGCACTACATACCTCTTGAGGCCTATCTAATAAAGATGCGTTTTGATAGATGTTTCATAGTACATGCAGACAGAGTATGTTATGTTCAGTTTTAGCAGGTGGTTTACTAAGGTCAGGACGTAACCACTGATAGAGGAAAGTATGTCACTGTGGACCCTTGAGTTATAGTTGGACAATTGATTTATTGCTCTTTACCTCACAGTTTAGAGTTAGCATGGAGGGTGCTCGCTTCGGCAGCACATATACTAGAGTTAGCATGGAGGTGCCATTTGATTGTACTAGTCATTCCAAACACTTTACCTCAGGCCAGAACATGCTTCTGGAGCAAAATGGCTTCTGGACCGTGGGTAGTCACTAGCATCTTTATGTTCTGAGACAGCACTGAAAATCCTGAGTGTGCTAAGCAAGGCCAGGGCTTGTCCTTCCATTTTCTGTTCTCCTATTTGACTACCATAATTAACACACAGCTGACAGCCCTTGATGATTCTCTGGGAGTTTGTTCCTTTTAGGGATAAGAAGTATTTACCTCTACACTAACAGATATATCAGCAGTACAGGTCCTGTTGCTTGAAGAAAATGGCAAGCTGATGCTGACAACATTCGTATCCAAGATTGCTGGCTGGCTGGTGTGTGGACAGGTCTCATCACAGTATGAGATGGTACACTGTTAGTTTACAGTGTAACATAATGTCATACTGTTAGTTTACTGGTATGCAAAAATGAAAAGGTAGGTGCTCTCCAGCGAATCTAGCTTACCAAGTGGCCTTATTTAACTATTCCCTCGACTCCCTTCCTCATTGAGAAAAAGAAACTGTCTCCCAAACAACCCATTTGAAACGCGTGTATCTTAGTTTTGATCATGAACTACTGTTAAATGAAAATTTTAGTTGTCTAAAGTGACCTTTGTCACTGTTACATATCACCTTTAATTTTTGTTATTATCCATGATCACATTTGCAAGCATTTACCTTGTCCTCTGTTGTGGACTAAATGTTTGTGGCCCCCCCAAAATTCACATGTTGAAGCCCTAACTCATTGTGATGGTAATAAGAGGTGGCACCTTTGGGAGATAATTAGGTTTAGATGAGGTCATAAGGGTGGAGCCCCCATGATAGGATTATTGCCTTTGTAAGAAGAGGGAGAGCTGCTAGAGCTTCGTCTCTCTGCCACATGAGATTACAGGAGAAGACAGCTGTCTGCAAAAAAGGAAGGGGCCCTTAGCAAGAACTAAATCTGCATGCACCTTGATCTTGGACTTCCAGCCTCCAGAAATGTGAGAAATAAATGTCTGTTGTTTAAACCACCAGTCTATGGTATTTTGTTATAGCAGCCCGAGCAGACTAAGATACTCACTCTTCACATTCTGTTTTAACTGACCAATTTCATTGGGTCTCTTGACCAGTCACTGTCCAGCAGACAACACATGCTGACTTAATAATGTCATAATCTTTTTGAATTTATCATCTCTTAAGAACAAAAAATTACCATGCATCACCATTCTCAGAGGATATGTTCTCACTGGCCTGTTGCCATTTTTCTACAACCCTGTTAACTATCCCCAGTGGACATTAAGATCATGTTCCAAAACAAGTCATTAGGGAGTTGTGTAGTTAGACATTTAGAGGTATATATACTTGCAGATCTATGGCTCTTCTGCTGATTGTTCAGTTTTAATACTTCCATGTGAATAGATCTAGAAAGCTTATGCATGATAACGTTTTTTATGGCCTGTATGTGTGAAATGTCCCATGACCATCATTTTGGGATAGCAGATACTCTTTTCTCTTGCCTTTTGTGGTTCACCTAATTGCTTTGTGAGCTAACTTTGTTTATATAGTTTCTTTGATATCTGTGTTATAGGTTATTCTTTATTTTTAATCATAAACGTATCAAATAGAGCTCCAAGTGTTTAAATATAGCTATGTTTGTGTATTGAACTCTTAACTGTGTGCTAGCTACTGTTTGCCTTCGTTAGACTATCTCATTTAAGCCTTCCAACAGTCCTAAGAGATAGATGTTATCATCATCATTTTAGAAAGAAACAGGTTTGGTGAAGCTAAGTAACTTGGCCAAAGTCACATGGCAGAGCTGGGATTATCACTGTCTCCAAAGCTCCTGTTTCAACAGCTACTTTATAATGTCCCTCGATCTGCACTCATTGGAATGTCTCTTTTTGCATATGAAGGGACTGAGGATCAATGAGGTAACCTGTTCAAATTTACATGGTTGATTAGTTATAGAGCTGAGATTCAAACTCCTATTTTGTGACTCATGGTTCCAGTGCTCTTTCAATTTCAGTGTTCCGAATATCCCAGTTACAGCTTTCTTGTCTGTGATTTAGGAAGTGCTTCCGCCAGACCTATTTCATTGGATGCTTAAAGCTACACTCTAGGTTGGACACAGGTAATGTGCCTCCCTTCTTTTGGGTGATGAAGCTGAAACTTGGATTAGAAGAATTGCTTTTGTTTAAAAAGCAAGTAAACAAATCTTTTGATCCTTAACCCAGCCCTTTCAGTATAGCCTTCTCTACATAAAAGGTGAAAAAGGCATAGTTTTTTACGTCTTTTGTGTAGGGAAATTCTCCCTTACCTTATGTCATTTCTACTTGTTCCTATAAACCAAAACTATTCCAGATTGTATTTATTTAATCTTTTTGACTTGTTTTGATTCTGGTCCTGCTCACCATAAAACAGTGGGTTGCATTTTTATATTGTTGTCCACATTCTTCCAATTTTTTACACAGTAAATCCGTAATTCAGGAAACATCTCTTTAGGGTTGGTAGATTGTGGCCCAGGCAGTTTTTATCAGATCAGTCAATTAGGTCCTTAGTGTTGATATAGATAATGCTGATGACTATGCCAAGAAGCTAGATAGGACTTTTTGACTGGTTTGCTTGTGTTCTTATAAAGTAGCAAATTGAGTATTACTACTGATTTTTAGAACCTTTAGGTTGTTCTGGAACCTAATGTCATGTTGGTACTCTATTATATACCGCCTTACTCATGGATTGCTTTTTGGTTCTCTTTGTAGTGCATTATTTGTATTCTGCGTCCTGTGTAGTAGAAAATAGAGTCTACTTTTGGCTTTTGCTTTAGAAAACCTTTGCTTTCACGTACTGTTTCTTTTGAAGGCTGTTTAAACACCTATCCTCAGGGTCCAGCCCAGTGGTACAGCGGTTAAATCCGTGCACTCCGCTTCCGTGGCCCGAGGGTTTGCAGGTTCGGAACCCCAGGCGCGCACCGACTCACCGCTTGTCAAGTCATGCTGTGGCGGCGTCCCATATAAAGTAGAGGAAGATGGGCACGGATGTTAGCCCAGGGCCAATCTTCTTCAGCAAAAAGAGAAGGATTGGCATTGGATGTTAGCTCAGGGCTGATCTTCCTCACAAAAAAAGAACACCTATCCTATTGTGTGATCACAGAGTAGGCCTGACTATGCAATGATTCGTAGTTGCTTGCATTTATATGACCTGAATTTGGTGATAAGGACGTGTTAGCTTTTCTTTGGTTGTCTGAAAAAGTATTTGGTGATCTTCCCCTCTTCCTAGTTAATGAAACACTTGGTCCCTTGGTTGATTAGAACTGGACTTGTTAAATGGTCTTTTATATGTCATAGGGAGTATGTTGGAGAGTGTGCCATCAGTTCTGCACAAATATACTATAGCATCATAGTCCTCAGTTCTCAAGAAGTTTCTCTAGCCATTCAGCCTTGATCAGCAGCTGTCCAAGTCCATTCTGGTTGATAACACTAACTCTTTTGTGAGTATAAATATAATGCATCCTGTTTTTTACCAAGTTCTTCCACTAAACCTATGGCAAAGACCATGCATGCATTTCAGAACTTTAGGAGCCAGTTTGCGATTCTAGAAAAACTATTTTGCCATGTTATGCAACAACTGTTCAGAATGGTGCTAAGAGGGATTTCATCTGTAAAATAGAATATTTTAGTCAATCACTGCTCCAGTCTACTTTCTTTATAATCTAAACATGTTCATAAAGAATGACTCTGTGTTTGGTTACAAGTAACCTTGTACATAGGAGCTATTGTAGTTACTAGAAAGCAATTATTATCGGATTTGAATGGATACCTTGTAAGCATCTTGCCTCCAGGTGGCCCCTCCCCTCCACTCTGGGTCTTTTTCTACATCAAAAGAATGTTTCTGAGGTGGCCATTTGTTAGAATGACATTTTGGAGAGCTAGTATTTTCTTTTGGCACATAAGAATTAATAAACGTACTATGTTGATAATCAAGGTAAGTGCTAGCATTGTTTGTTATGACATTCCCCTGAGGAAAAAATATCTCAAAAATCCTCAAATGTGTCCCCCTTCTGCTTTTTTCTAGAATAAGGATTTCACCTACAGCAGTTTTCCTGTGGCCATGAAATTCTCCCCTGCTTTTTGTCATTTCTATTTGTTCCTTTAAACCAAAAGTACCTACAAAGGTAGTAAGAAAAACAAAAGTAATAACCCTACAGAGTTCAAAAAAGGTCTAGATAAGTGCAGGATCATAGTTGTAATAATGTTACATGGATTTCAAAGTCAGCCAGAGGCACAACCAGCCATAAAAGATACAGTACGTTTGTATAAGAGGAATGTGTATCTTTTCTGTATAAAATTTAAGACATCTTACCATTGAAACATGAAATGTCTAAAGCTAAATTGTTTATCTCTTGTAGAATGCTTACCTGTGGTTCAGTCAGCATTATTTTGTATAATAAAGAAAATAGATATTTTGAGAAAATCATTGAATGTTTTTAAGTAATCTTGCTGCTTTTGCATTTTCCTGTAGCTGAAGGTACCCATGGCGGACAAGCCTGGTAACACAGTGAATTTCCGGAAGCTGCTACTGAACCGTTGCCAGAAGGAGTTTGAAAAAGATAAAGCAGATGATGATGTCTTTGAGAAGAAGCAGAAAGAACTCGAGGCTGCCAGTGCTGTAAGTATTTTCACAGAAAGATAATGCTTATGCACTTTGAGTGTTATCAAATAGAATTTTCATGAAGCTGGCTACAACGTCTCCCTACTACTTCAGTAGGTGTCTGTGGTCTTTTTTTCATGTGGAGATGCTATATTGATGTTTAGAGGAATGCTTTATTCCTTTTAGTGCCACACGTTAGAGCAAATCAACTTTCTAAGATAGGGATTCAAAACCTAGACTTCAGAGAGGTCCTTGAGTTCCAGAAATCTCCTGAAATGGTTGCAAACTTTTGAGTATAGTTCAGTTTTCTGAGGAGTAGGTTTATAGTTGCTGTCAGATTCTCAAAGAATATTCCTGACCCCCCCCAGAAAGGCTAAGGACCATGAATCTAAGTGTATTTTCATCATCAAGATTCTATTATTCTTCCTTACACAACAGCCAGAGGAGAGAACGAGGCTTCATGATGAACTGGAAGAAGCTAAGGACAAAGCCCGGCGGAGATCCATTGGTAACATCAAGTTTATTGGAGAACTCTTTAAACTCAAAATGCTGACTGAAGCCATCATGCATGACTGTGTGGTGAAGCTGCTAAAGAACCATGATGAAGAATCTCTAGAGTGTCTCTGTCGCCTACTCACCACCATTGGTAAAGACTTGGACTTTGAGAAGGCAAAGGTAAAAATTCAAAATCTCAGAAACTTCCAGCAGGGACTCTTTGTCAGTTGCGGAAGAACCAAGACTGTCAACAAAAGTCTTTTCATCTTGTCCCAGCAGACTAGGCTGTTTATTTTTCTTCTTTTGTCCTTCTCATTGTCAGTGTTTGGCCATCATGCTCCTTACTGCATTTCCATTACAGTCAGAAGTGAAGAGAGTCCCAAATTATATAAAAGCCAATTTGTGAATTATTCAGATTATTTGTCCCTTTTCCTATTTCTACATGACCATTTCATAGGTCATTTGTATGTATAGCAAATTGTGGGCAGAAATAAGAGGAGAAAAGCTACTATGGGCCGGGACTGAGGGTGATACAGAAATGAAGAAGGCTCAGAAGGCTTATGTTTATGCTCTAATTAATGACACAACTATCTAACCATAATATAATAAATCATTAAAAATATGTATTTCATATATAACATGGTACTGTCAAAAGGGAAGGGAGATTTAGAAATACTTCAAAAGAAATAATGTCAGAAATGTTTCTTAACATCTGAATCAGCTACAGTTATCTTTGGATGAGACAGAAAACCCCAAATATCAGTGGTTTATACAAGATTGAGTTTATTTCTCACTTACATAAGTAAAGTTCAGAGGTAAGAAGTCAGAGGCTGGTCTTATGTCTCAGAGATAATCAAAAAATCCAGTTCCTCCAGCTTAAATTCTATCATCCCTAAGGTATAGCCCTTGTCCTTAACCTTCTCTGCAGAGAAGGTTGGAAAGGGGCAAAGGACACAGCCATCTCTCTCTTAAGGAAGGTTCCTTAAGGAGCTGCAGTATGACATTTCCTGTTATATTCTGTTTACCTGTGATTAGTCACATGACTGTGGCCAGCTGCCTGGAATATGTAGCCTTTATTTTGGGTGTCATATGCTTAATTAAAAATTCTACCACATTACCTTTTGGCTATAAGGTGTATTCCTAGGCCATTTAAAAATTCTGTATGATAAAATTACGTTTGGATTCCTCAGCCAGGAATGCTAACGATTTTTTTTTTGCAGCCACGTATGGACCAGTATTTTAATCAGATGGAGAAAATTGTGAAAGAAAGAAAAACTTCATCTAGGATTCGATTCATGCTTCAGGATGTGATAGACCTAAGGCTGGTAAGTAAAAAAATAATAGGCCTACTACCACTTCAGTCTCTTTTAAGGAATTGGGCTCGGGAGGATATCCTAGTATTTACATGTGTAAAAACTTAATGCTTTTGCTACAGAACTCTCAGAACTTGAATTGACAAACTTTAATGAGAGAGCTCTGTGAAAGGGACAAAAGGCATATGTACCTGCCTGTTACATGTTTCTTTTCTTTACTCTAATTATCAAACCACATTACGATTTTGAAATCAGCCATTCTGAATTCAAACTGTGGTCAATTAAATTTAGTCTTAGGATGCCAAGTAATTAGAAAGCCTCATCTTCGAAATGAATACATTTAACTTCCCTGAGCCTTACAGTTTTAGTCTCTAAAATGGCATGTTGCCTACCTTGCAGATGTTATAAAAATTCAGTGAGGTAATTATGTAAAGTGCCCAGCTCATAGGAGATGATGTTTTCTTCTCTATTGATTTTCCTATATACCCTCCTGTTCTGCTATTTTTTTCTCATATCTTATCCCAGGTGCCGTCTTTACCGCTACTACCTCTTTCTCTCTTCTTATTTTAACTCCTGCTGGGACTATACTGCAGCTGACCCTAAACTAGAAAAAGTGAATACTGGCCCCACCTCTTCCCTGCCTGCACCCAGACCAATAGCATTGATGATGGTTCTTCATCTTGCTAAGCCCAGATGTGACCTCAGGAGCCTTCTTACTACCAAAAACTACCAGTTGATCAGAATTTGCATGCTGATTTTAACCTATTTGCCATCCTTGCCTCTAGCTAATATAAATAAATATAAAAAACTTCTCCACCCATGCCTTCAACCACTTGTACTTAAATCAGATATTGGGACTCTAGCTGGAAATCGAAGGAGAGGGAGAAGTATAATTATAAGGAGACAACTTGTTTTGTCCTTAGCAGAGAGGATAACCAAAGGGCAGAGTGGTGTGGCACTTTGGGATACCAGAACCGTGATATGGGAGGAAGAAAAATGCTAGTCATCTTCGATTTAGAATCTCCAGGGAGTGTGATATGAACTGAGTAGCAGTACCCCAGATTAAGGAAAGGCCAAAGAATCCTGATCTTTCTTGATTCCTCTTCTCTTTTCTTTCAAATATACAAAATAATTTAAAAAATAGATTTGGAGCAGTCTTTCATCCTTTTTATCCATCGGCTATCGGAATGTTCAGTATAGAGTAGTTCAGGGTTGACTGAGAAGAATTTAATTCTTTAGCTCTAATCCCCAAACTGCACATATTGTTATCTGTAAGACAGATGAAAAACTGCCATAGTACCAGATTTTATATGTATTTTTACACTTTTCCAGCAGTGGAAAGTATAAAATAGATTTTCAATATTTTTTAATTTTTATTTTTCTGGCTGATAACCTTATTTTCTCCTTTTATAGTGTAATTGGGTATCTCGAAGAGCAGATCAAGGGCCTAAAACTATTGAACAGATTCACAAAGAGGCTAAAATAGAAGAACAAGAAGAGCAAAGGAAAGTCCAGCAGCTCATGACCAAAGAGAAGAGAAGACCAGGTGAGGGGTGGAGTCCCCTGGGCGTTAGACTACTTCGAGTTTGAGAGAGAGTTATTTAAGAATTCTATATTTAGATGTGCAGTGAGGTCAGAAAGAATAACCCAAAGAATAGAGTGGTGATTGGTAAGTGAAGCCGTTTCACCTGGAGACTGGTTATTGAGGAGAAGCAGAGAATGCAGGAAGTAAACATGATTTCTTTGACTACTTCCAAGTCAATAATCAACAAGACTTTATGGAGCATCTTCTGTATACTCAGTATTGGTGAGGGATATAAAAAGGAGTAGAAGTTATAGTTCCTTTCCTCTAAAAGCTTACAGTTTATCTGGGAAGGCAAAACTAATAGAATATTTGTTAAGCAAATGGAAATATCAGTTATGAAATGTATTCTCCATTAAGGTTGTTAAAATTCAGAGAAAGAGAGAGAGAAAGCTGGAAGAAATCTATTTGAGGAAGGGGCACTTGAATTGAATCTTGGTAGATGGTAGATATATGGAAGGGAAGGAAGAATTTTAGTCATGAAATTAAAATAAACATAAATTGTAAAGAGAAATAAACAAGCCTGACTGGAGCAAAATTTAAGTATTCAGAAGGAATGGAAAAATGTTTGTCTGGAAGAATGGAGCCAGATTAAATTTTGACTTGATTTAGCAGACATTAAGGAGCCATTTTAAATTTTTGAGCAAAGGAGTAGTGTCGTGCTAAAGGTATGTAAATAAAGTAAGTCTGTTGCTCTTCACGTGATGAATCAAAGGGGTACACTGAACTCAGAAATGTTACTGTTGCTGAAATCATACCTGGAAGGAGGTGAAACTTGGTAGCGATAAAAATAAAAAGGAAGAAACAGGAAAAAAACGAGAAAGATGAAATAGAAGGCATTTTACACCTGAGAAAATAGCAAGTCCATTGACTAAGTTTAGGAACATGGGAAGAGGAAACCTTTTTCAGAAGGAAAATGACCATTTTTTCTTTCTTTTTTTTTTTTGTGAGGAACGTCAGCCCTGAGCTAACATCCATGCTAATCCTCCTCTTTTTGCTGAGGAAGACCGGCTCTGAGCTAACATCTATTGCCAATCCTCCTCCCTTTTTTTTCCCCAAAGCCCCAGTAGATAGTTGTATGTCATAGTTGCACATCCTGCTAGTTGCTGTATGTGGGACGCTGCCTCAGCATGGCTGGGCAAGCGGTGCGTCAGTGTGCGCCAGGATCCGAACCTGGGCCGCCAGTAGCGGAGCGCACGCACTTAACCGCTAAGCCACGGGGCCGGCCCAAAATGATCCTTTTTTCTTTTAAGCCTGTTTATTTTGAGGTGACAGTAAGGCATCCAAATGAGAATGCTCCTTTGTCCTCTGTGCAGTTAAATGATGAGGGTAGTGACCTGGTCATATGGTATTATGGTTGAGAGTGTAGACTCTGGAGCCAAACTGCCTGGGTTTGAATTTCAGCTCTCCTTCATCGTAGCTGTATGACTTGCACAAGTCAGTCTGTAAAAGGGATCTCATAATAGTACCTAGGATTTGTGTGAGGGTGAAATGAGGTAATATGTGCAAAGTGTTCAGCATAGCAACTAGCACATAGTAAATACCCAGTAACTATTAGTTATTATTCATCACAGACACAGTAGAGCTCACAGGGAAGTTATAAGAGATGAATCCTCCAGGGAAGAAAGTATATTTTCAAGTTTTGTGGGACACCACACTTACCTTCCTCAACCTGTACCTAGCACAATGCCTTTCAGGTAATGACTTTTATTTCTATTGAACTAGATTGAGAGAAAAGATAAGAAAGCCTAATCCATGAAAGATGTCCACATATGACTAAAGGAAGAACTCTTGGAAAAGTGACAAAGAACAAGTGGAGAAGAAGGAGTACTAGGATATAAGTGTCAGAGAAACAGGGAAGAAGCAAGTCTGTTCATGATCAGTAATATCAGATAGCACAGAGAAAATCAAAACGCATGTGAGGATCAGAAAACCTTTTGGATAGGCAGTTTGGTGGTGTTTCATTCATTCATTCAACCAATATTTATTGAGTTTCTGTCACTTAACAGGAAAGACAAAGTCTCTTCCCTCATGCAGCTTACATCTTACTGGGGAAAAGACAATAAACAAACACTTAAATATATAATTTTTTCAGGTAAGTTTGTTGTATAGAAAAAAATAAAGCAGAGAGGGAGGGAGTGGGGAGTGCAGAGCTTGGTGAGGAGAGGTTGCAGTTTATATGGGGAGATTGGGAGCTGTTAAAGTTGGTATTGCTTGAGCAAAGACCTGAAGCAAGTGAGGGAGTTAAGTCATGTAGATCTCTGGGAAAAGAGGGTTTTAGGCAAAGGGAATAGTAAGTACAAAAGCCCTGGAGCAGCGTTTTCGAGAAACAGCAAGGAGGCCAGTGTGGCTGGAGTGAAGAGCACAGGGGAGAGTGATAGGAAGTGGGATCTGAGACACAGGGCCCAGATTATTTAGAGCGTGTAGGCCGTGTGTAAGGAATCTGTCCTCTCCAAGTGAGATGGAGAGAGAACAAGTGTTTTGAGCAGAGAAGTGACAGGTCTTGACTTATACTTCACTAGGGTCACACTGGCTGCCATGATGAAAACAGATAAAGGTGGAAGCAGGAAAGCTAGTGAGGAGGTTTTTATACTAATGGAGGAAATTTTTCTGGCTAAAACCAAATCGGTAGTGTTGGTAGTAGTTAGAAGGGGCTAGATGCTGAATATATTGTAAAGGTTGAACTGACAAGATTTGCTGACAAACTGGATATGAAGCGTGAAAAAGCCGAGTCGAAGTTTTCTGCTTGTGCAGCTGAAAGGTTGGAGAAGCAGGTTTGGGGGGATTGATCCAAGTATATTGTGTCATTTGACACCGTTAAGTGAAATAAACTTTGGAATAAATAATTTCCATCTGATTTCTCCCAAAGTGTTCTAATCATTAACTGTATAACACTAGATTTGGCCCTCCCTTGTGTAGGACTAAATCTCTGTTCATTTATATCAGTTGCTTTCTTCAGGTCAGTAATGTTTCATGGGGGATCCTATAGAGAGTGCTTCTGCTTGATATTTTCATGTTGTGGGTATTAAAGAGACTGTCGGCAATGCTTTAATAATTTCTTTTGTCTTTTTCCTTGGTTTTGATTGGAGCTGCTGAGTTGAAAATATTGCTCACTCTTTCATTGTCAAACTGGCTTGAGACAGATGAGAGACTGGCTCACTCTGTTCTCCCTGCAGGCGTCCAGAGAGTGGATGAAGGTGGGTGGAACACTGTACAAGGGGCCAAGAATAGTCGGGTACTGGACCCCTCAAAATTCCTGAAAATCACTAAGGTGAGTGTGACATTTAAAACACAACTTAGAATAGCCTCAAAACGTGTCTCTCAAAATTACTTCTTGCTCATATAAAATAGCCATATTGCAGATTTTATGTGGTGGTTGTTTTTTAATGTAGACGCTTTTTTACAAGTCAGTATTGAACAGTGTATTCTTACATACTTGTCCTGGTATTAGTCATTTATATTTCTATGAGGATTTACTAAGGAGGAAGTAACTAGGTTAATTCTTTAAGTTGTGAGATGCTTGATATAAGAGAGAGATTTCAGAAGCCATAGTCAATTGCAAGCTTTTATCAGTGTATCCTTAGCTCTGAGGAAGAAGCAGCTACCTGTTTAAGTCTAACCATGAAAAGAATTAATGGTTTGCCATATCCAAGCCCTAAAAGAAATCACAGAGGACCTACTAGAAATAATTCTGTGATAAAAATTTAATATATTCTACTTTCCTCTCTCTTGAGAATCCATGGGCAGTAAGAGCAAAGAATTTTCTCCTAGCAGATGTTTTTAGCAGTAGAAGTTGATCGCTGTAAGTAAGATGAAGAACCTTGGAGAACGTAGAGAAAGTGGAATTACATTTTGTAAACGTGAAAACTTCCACAGCCCAGTGGGTTTTGCAAATCATTTGCAAGTCTAGTTTGAGCCTTACCTATAATACAGTTCCCATAGTTCTGAAAATTGGCAACCTGCCAGTAGGATACTAAAGACAACCTAAAGCTACTATGAAAACATCAAATGAAAGAAGATAACTGACAGAAAGAAAAAGACTGAAAAAGTTAGAAGATAGGCTGTGTCATTTGCCTATCTTTATAGTTTTGTCAAAGCATTACTTTAAGATAGAACACTGATCTCTCTTGATGCTAATTAGCTAGGATCCTGTTCTCTAAGATTCTAGTACATTCTTCTAGTTGTTTCTGTCTCAGAGCAGGAATTTCATTGCTGAATACAACTTGATTCCCATCCACTTCCATTTCCAGCAAGAGATAGTTTTAACCAAAATCTTATGTTTAAAGAATTCCTCTAGGGACCGGCCCAATTGCATAGTGGTTAGGTTCGCGTGCTCTGCTTCGACAGCCTGGGAGTTCGCAGGTTCAAATCTTGGGCGCTGACCTACATACCACTCATCAAACCATGCTGTGGCAGCATCCCACATACAAAAAATAGAGGAAGATTGGCACAGATGTTAGCTCAGTGACAATATTCCTCAAGTAAAAAGAGGAGGATTGGCAACAGATGTTAGCTCTGGGCCAATCTTCCTCACCAAAAAAAAAAAAAAAAAAGAATTCCTCTAATATCAGCCCCAACATGTTTGAAAATTATATCAATATTTAACAATAACATTTGTCTGTGTTTTTAAATATTGTTTCTGTGCATGGACACTATAAAAAAGAATAGTGCTGGTATTAAACCCACGACATTATTTTCTTAATCTTTTGAAAAATATGTATCTGTGTATATTCAGGTAGTTATACTGTAGGTACTCTACATAAGTGTCCTAGACAAAGTTAAAAACCATTAAACAAATGGATTGTTGAATGGGAGAGATTCATGTGAAAGCAAGTCATATAGCAAGGCAGCACTGTCAGAATACAATAATACCTTTGTTACAAAGAGCTGCACTATAGCTTTTGTGTCGTATGTGTTTTATGATAGTTTGTATTACATTGTAATTCTATTCACTTGTATTAAAGTTGTGCTTAGACGGTTAAACCTGAGAGATATCAGGCATCTTAGCTCCCCGTCTAACATCTGTTCTCTTTTTTCTAATTTCCCTTTATTGAATACTCCCATTCCACCTCTTCACCCCTAGCCCCAATCTATATTAGGCTTTGCTAAGATGTGAGATCTTTATGTCTTTTGACCTGTTTTCTGACAATCATGTGAAGAGATTAATGAGTTAATTTTGTAGTATTTGTGTATTCCCTTTTTTTCTTTTTTACGTCAGTGGGCATTCTTGTACTAGAGGAATCATTAGAAACTGCTTACGTTTAGCAAGCTGGCACACTGTCTTGGAGGACGTGAATGCGTCCTCCAGACCAGTAGTTTCAGACTGTGTTTTGTAGAAGCTAGATTCCAAGGAAGTGCTTCAGGGGACACAGGAATCCCAATTTAATGTGAACAGCTCCAATTTATGTTTTTTAAATTGGCATTGCAAGCAAAATTTTGTTGCTAAAATTGGTTGTAGTGCACTGACAAAAAAAGATAAACTATTGTAGAATATTTTCTCTAATTGACTTGTGGTCGCTTACTTTACAGCCCACAATTGATGAGAAAATTCAGCTGGTACCTAAAGCACAGCTGGGCAGTTGGGGAAAAGGCAGCAGTGGTGGAGCAAAGGCGAGTGAGACTGGTGAGTATAGAATGTCCCTTTTCGGGAACCAGGATGTGGTCTGTTAGCACTCACCTTACAACACATCTCCATAGTCTTTTAGGAAAGATCTATAGACTAATTGTGCCCCAAATTATCAGTGTCCCTTTCTGACTAACATAAATTGAGGGTTTCCTCCTCAATAAGGATCTTTAAGTATTTAAAAAAAATTTTTTGGTTCAGTTAGGCTTTTTAAGACTTTAATCTTTTAGGTTCCATTGTTGTTGCTCACAAATTCGGTATAATTAGAGAAATTACTGGGACCCCAAATTAAAAGGGCAACTCATTTTGCTGAGAAAAAGAATATTAATATCCAGAAGCATTTCATTTCAGGGAGTTGTAAAAGAATAAAGAATTAGATTGAAATATTTTTCAAAATCCTTATCAAAAGTAAGATTTTGAGTGATTTGACTTTAGGATTGAAATGTTTGTACCATCACAAACATCTTAAAAGCTGAAGAAGCCCAATGGAAAGAATAAAAAGTTTAATGTTAACTGCCTTCCCATATTTCCCTTTCACTAAGTAATTTTGACCTTTTTTCCTTTAAATTTTAAAAAATTTCATTATTCATTTAAACCCACATGCATTGAATGAGATCATAACATTTCTATTAGTTAGCTTATTTAAATGAAATATTTTGTTTTTGCTTGCCTCCCTCCTTCTCCTGTTACCACTCCCACCCCAATGCCCTACCAGGATAATTTATGTTTTTAAAGGAGCAGGTGGTTGTAATGAACAAAGATTTCTAAATTGTCTTTTGCTTACAAATTCCTTCTGACACTCTACTTCTAAGAGTATGGTCTGTGGACCAGGGGATTGGCATCACCTTGTTAAGCTTGTTAGAGATGCCTAGTCTCAGGCCTCACCCCAGGGAGGCAGTTGAATTAGAAGCTATATTTTAGTCATGTGATTTGTAATTTTTTTCCTCAATCTTCAACACCTATAGATGCCTTACGGTCAAGTGCTTCCAGTTTAAACAGATTCTCTGCTTTGCAACCTCCAGCACCCTCAGGGTCTACATCATCCACACCTTTAGAGTTCGATTCCCGACGGACCTTAACCAGGTAAGAAGCCTACTCTCCACGTTAACTTGAGACTGACCTGCTTGTCAGTCAGTCTGTCTCTTTCTTTCTCTCTCTGTCACTCACATTCTCACACACACACAAACACACCCACACAGATTATGATGATAATCCCTGTGGATGGATTCCTTTCATCTCCAAGGTTGATTTACTTTTTCTTTTCTTTTTTTTTATAATTTTATTTATTTATTTTTTTTCCCCCAAAAGCCCCAGTGGATAGTTGTATGTCATAGCTGCACATTCTTCTAGTTGCTGTATGTGGGACGCAGCCTCAGCATGGCCGGAGAAGTGGTGCGTCGGTGCGCGCCCGGGATCCGAACCCGGGCCGCCAGCAGCAGAGTGCGCGCACTTAACTGCTAAGCCACGGGGCCGGCCCTGATTTACTTTTTCTTTTCTTCCTCTAATCTTCACATTCTAAAATTTCCAAGATAAGAACATAATTGGGTGGTAGATTTGGGATGGGGTGAAAGGAGAGGGCAAATTATCTGGCAAATATCTAATAGCTTTGCTCCTTAAGACAGCCAGGCCCACCCAAAGAGCCCTGGAGGTTTGTGTAGTACTCTGCAAGCTAATGCCTCAGGATGCTCTAGATTAACCTAGGACTCTGAAGTATGTGAATTAAAGGGCATGACAGTCCACACATACACTTCTCTGTCACACTGTTTTTCAAGTTATATGCAAGGTTGTCTTTCATTTTTCACTACTCACTGTATTCTACTATCTGCCTATTTTTGTTTTTGTAAGATTGATACAATCAAGTGTTCCTTTGGCTGGTTTATGGAGAATGGATGAGGGCCTGTAGCATAGTGACAGAGAACAAAATTTTTGATGCAAGCACTTTTAAAGCTGAAGTTTCTTTAAGCTCTTGAACCTTTGTTTTTTATATTATTGTGATCGGTTTGGCTAGGGAGACTTTCTAAACCATGTTACTATTCCTTTGGCTTTTGCAACAAAATGTACTTAGCATAAGTCAACTTTTTAATTATGACTTGGATTATCCTTGAGCATCTCTTGTGCTCTTGAGGTGTTTGTGGCTCTTTGCCCTGCCATCAATTTCCCCTGATGGCTCTGCTTTTTGAGTACTTGTGTATATTCTTTCATAGTGGTTAGGCTGTTGTCATGCCTCTTAAGTCTCTCTTCTGCTCTCTCTTAATTTGGTGCTGCTGATCTACCATGGGCCAAGGAACTTTTTGCTCAGCTGGTTAAAATTGTCTAAAAGAAGACTAAATAGGGAGATAGGAAGATTCTCTCTTAAAGTGAATGAAGTATGTGACTTTGGCTATTCAAAAACTATTTCTATTACTTGAGTCTCAAATATTTTCCATATATTTGAAGTTTCTGAATAAATATCACTGAGGGCCAGCCCAGTGGTGTAGTGGTTAAGTTTGGCGCGCTCCACTTTGGCAGCCTGGGTTCACAGGTTCGGATCCTGGGTGTGGACCTACACCGCTCATCAAGCCATGCTGTGGTGGTGACCCACGTACAAAATAGAGGAGGATTGACACGGTTGTTAGCTCAGGGCCAGTCTTCCTCAGGCAGTAAAGAGGAGGGTTGGCAACAGATGTTCGCTCAGGGCCAATCTTCATCACCAAAAAATAAATAAATAAATAAATAATATATCATTATATAATTCTAAGATAGTGATACCATGTTCTTTTGGTATTATTTCTCTTTTACTCATTTAGCTTATACATTCGTCATTGTTCTTTATTCTTGCAAGATTTTTAAAAACTAAAATAAGGAATTGCCATTAGCATTTTAAAATTGTAAAAATATCCCTTTAACATTTAAGAAAAAGTTAAAGTATAACTTAATATTCACTTTAAAGCACTGATTTTACTTGTTTATATAAATAATTACACTTTGAAATATAATTGGTGCCTCACACATCTAAAGTTATCTGTGAAAAATTATTGTGCATACTTTTAGAAAGTCTTTGTGTTGTTTTATAATTTCGATACGTAGAGGATGGGTGATCTTTCTTTTGAAAAATGTTGTTTTGTCTTTTAAGTCGTGGAAGCATGGGCAGGGAGAAGAATGACAAGCCCCTTCCATCTGCAACAGCTCGTCCAAACACTTTCATGAGGGGCAGCAGCAGTAAAGACCTTTTAGACAATCAGTCTCAAGAAGAGCAACGGAGAGAGATGCTAGAGACCGTGAAACAGCTTACAGGAGGCATGGATGTGGAAAGGAACAGCACTGAGGCTGACCGAAACAAAACCAGGGAGTCAGGTGAGCAACTTTAGATGAACAGATACAGATGAAGATTTGGGCCTTAAATTTAGAAGGAAAAATACAAAGGAAACTGTGCCTGAGTGGGTTTCAGAATCAATACATGATAACAACACACATACCAGCACCTTGGAAGGTAAAGGATATCTTCATAGTTTTGTAACATAGTTCTCATTCCCCAGATATCCCTTTTGCAATTTGTGAATTTTCCCCTTTCTCTGCTAATTGTGATGATGATGAGGTCCTCTTGCTGTGTGTTAAGCAATCCGAATTTCTTGCAAGTTTCCTAAATAACACTCCACTGTGCATTAGAATGCCTGTGCTTTGTAGAACACCTCAAATGTATGAAAATTCTGACGTTATTGAGCCACGTTGCAAGGAAAACCAAAGAGAAAGTATCTGATTGTCTTTTGTTGCATTCATCTTCCTTGGTAACCTCTGTGGTTTTTCTCCGTGTTTAGCATGTATGTGCTTACAGGACCAACTCAGATAATGCTCTAAAAATTGCCTCATATATTTAACTTATCTGTGTTTCAGTTTCTTCATCTGTTATATGGGGATAATAAGTGTACCTATCCTGTAGGGTTATTATGAAGACTAAATGAGATGTTAACACATGTAAATATTTAGAACATTACCCAATAAATACAAAGTTTTCAAAAGCTATTAGATGTCGTGATGATAATGACAGCAATGAAAAATAATTTAAATTAAAGATAATTTTCAGCATCTTTTAAATCTTAATCCTGAAGTAATTTTGGTTATTTATAACATTTTTGTAGCTTTCAGATTTGTTTCACTATTTAAATTGTGTCTCCTAACTATAGTCTCCAAATGGATTTCAGAGGCAAGTTGAAAAGTCTTCTCCCAACATACAGACCTCAGATCTTTTAGCTTTGGGAAACATGTGGCTTTCTTATCTGTGCTAGGTATTTTGGGAGCATAACAAGATAGGCCGTGAAAGTATCTTGTATTTAGTGAATAGTGTAGCACAGCTGCCCTATGCATGTTTATTGTCTGGGTTATTTGTTCATTCACTACATGCATGCTGAGCACCTAGTCACTTTTGGGCGCTTGATCCCTGCTCTCAGCCTTCAGTCTGCTGGGTCAGGAAGACCTTTATCAAATAATTCCACTAAAGATTATGTAAAGTACAAACCAAGGAACGTGCTATGAAGAAAATGAACATAGTTCTAGGAGAGTGCTTAACAAAGGAACTATCTAGAATTGACATAGAGGGATGTCAGGGAGGTTTCCTCAGGTCTGAAGGACCAATAGGAATTAAAACACATTTGTGGGGAGGGAAGAGTGTGGAGCAGAGAGAAAGAGTACTCCAGAGAAGAGGAGCAAGTGAGGGTAGATGGAACCATGGCAACTGGTTCGAGCAACTGCCGAAGGCCAGTGTGGCTAGAGCTCTGTGCATGATTGTGCAGGCCTCATGTGCTCTTCATCATCGAAGCAATGGAGAGGAAGCCAAATACAGAAAGGAACAAAACTCTAATTATAAAAGTTTATCATATCCCTATATCCTTTTAATTATTATGGATTATAAAGTTACTTAGTGCATATCTATTCTAAAATAAATGTTTCTGCATTCTGCTTTTAGGTATCTTGCTTTGTCAAATTTGTATTTATTTTAATACCTTTACTGAAAAAACAATGTAACAACACATAAATATTGTCAACCATAAGCCCACCATTTTAATGTAATTTTTGTCAATTTTACTTTCTCACTTTTTTTTAACCTTACTAGTAGTGAAATCAGAAATTCCAGCAACATCAGCCTCTGACAAGCCTATGTTATCAGAAGAGGAGATGGAGAGGAAGTCCAAATCTATCATTGATGAATTTCTACACATTAATGATTTTAAGGTAAATGAAATTTTTAAAAAAGACAGTAACAACCCAGAAAGCCCTCTGACAGAGAGACATAGTAACTTGGTTCTGGTCTAAATCAGTTGTCATTGTGAACTAATAAGACTTTGAGTAATCCAAGTCCCACACAGTTCAGTTTGCACAACTCTGATGCATTTCTGCCAAGGACTCTCTTTTAAATTGATACTACAGTTCAGAAGATCAAGTGGCAGGAAGAGAGAATGGGTACCACTCATCCTCACTATGGGATAATCAAATTGACTTTGATATTAATAAACAAAAACAACACATTATCATTATGAGGCCTTCCTGGCTCCCTGTATATTACCTGTCATAATCTTTACAGTCGTTTTGTTGTCATTTTCGTATTAATCTTAAAATACAGCTGGCATTACTTTTTCTTTATTTCATAAGTGAAAAACTGAGGCACAAAAGAGTAAACAATGTGCCAGGGTCAGACAGCCTAAGTGAAACATTTCAAGACATGGCTTTGAATTTGCCCTTCTTTAACCCTAACCTCCTTCTTGATTTTCATTTTAAGATGGTAGTGATTAAGATAGACATACTGCCTGACTTCATGAGCCCTATAATCCAGTGGCAGAGACAGACCATAAACAGGATAACTCCACAAATAGTTATTTATTTATTTATTTTTTATTTTTTATTTTTTATTTTTCCCCCAAAGCCCCAGTAGATAGTTGTATGTCATAGTTGCACATCCTTCGAGTTGCTGTATGTGGGACACGGCCTCAGCATGGCCGGAGAAGCGGTGCGTCGGTGCGCGCCTGGGATCCAAACCCGGGCCGCCGGCAGCGGAGTGCGTGCACCCAACCGCTAAGCCACAGGGCCGGCCCCGACAAATAGTTATTTAAATTGTAGTTGTAATAAAAGCTAGTAGACCTGTAGCGTCTTAGGACAGATCATATAATAGGGCCTAGTTTAGGGATCTGGGGTCAGCAAAGGCTTACCTGTTAAAATATTTGTCAGCTATATTAACTACTTTTGCTTTGGCATTATATTATTAAAAGTTCTTTCAAGCTTCTTCTCTTGACAGTCTAGTCATTATTTTCTTTCCATGCATAAAAATCACCTTGGTTAGCTGTAGCCAGCCCAGCCTTCTAAAACCCTCAAGCCTCTGAAGTTGTCCAAAATTCAGAAGAAGTAAGAAGACGTTTTGATTATGAGCGAGTTGGAGAGGAATACTTTGCAGAAGCCCTGGGAAATGCAAGAAAAGTAAATGAACATTAACTGGAAAGAGCCAAAGAATATACTTCATATATTATGATTCATTAGATTCCTGGAAAATGAGGAGTACTCTTGTAAACTGGCAGCACAGGGTTTTTTATTGCATAGAAGTAAGGAAATGTGAAAGACTTACAAGAAAGTGGAAAAGCTCAGAAAGATGAAAAACAGAGACAATAAGGAGGAAAACAGTGGAGATTGGCTTTAGAAATAATTTGAAGGATGTACAAAGTCAGTAAGCAACAAATACTTTGAAAGGGGAAAAGTATGACCCTGTGATGCACTGGCGGTGCGAGAAAGAGACCTTAGTAACACTTAAGTATAACAAGAGGACCCTTTAAAAAATCATTAGCCCTAGTCCAGACCTGTAGTATGGAAGGGACAGAGTCACTTATGACTCAGGAATTTCATTGTGCAGTGTACAAGGAGGCTTTGCTGCAGAGGGTCAATAAGAACCAGGTAATAATGTCAGACACAGTGAGGGCTTACTGTGTGTTTACTATGTGCTATGTGCTATTCTACATATTTTATACATATTAGTTCATTTAATCCTCATAACACTCTCTTGACATTAATATTATTATAATAGCCATTTTTACAGATAAGGAAACTAAGATGCAAAGATGTAAGGTGACTTGCTCTAGGTCATACTGCTGATAAGTGGCAGACTCAGGATTCAAAGCCAGGCTTCTAGCTTCAGTGCATAAACTATCTTTTATTACCTTTAGGGTATTAGTGTGTCATGCTAAAGGCTTACAGAGCTTATTCTAAGGAAGAGGTTTTTTCTGACATCTCAATAGGTGCTATTATTATTATTAACAATAATACAAATTAATATTTTTGAGCCTTTGCTTTGTGTTTGGCAATGTGCCAAGTGCTTTTACATAATTTTATATGCAGTCCTTACAATAACCCCATGATAGGAAGTCAAAGCTGAGAAATTAAGTTATACTCCTAAATTCACACTGTAGTAAGCAAGTGACAGAGCCAGGATTCAAACCTACATTTGTCTGACTCCATAGCCTGTGTTTTTAGCCTCTGTGATAACATATTTATTGAGTACCTAAAATGTGCCTCCCGCATTTTAGGTGATACTGCCTGGATATACTGTCGTATATGTAGTGAACACCATAGTCTGCTTTTATGGGTCTTTTAGGGAGCTTACGTTCTAGTGGCAAAGCTGCCCTAAAGATAGATAATAAATAAATAAACAACAACTACAAAAAGAAAAAAAATGTTTCAGTGTAGAGAAGTAAAATTAGGTAATATGATAGCCATTGACTGGGCAGTCACAGAGACTATAGGAGATGTCATTTTAGCTGAGAGCTCAAAGATAAGAAAAATGAAACCATGAGAAAATCAGAGAGAAGGACAAGATTAGGAACTGCTGTGACATTAGAAGCACCGTGATCGAGTTAGTTGGCCCTATATGCAGATTCCGTGAATAAAGGGAAGACACTTAATCACATCAGGTTAAATACTGAGGATTGAATACTTGCATTCGTTTCTACTCCCTCCTGAAAAGGCATTATAATGATCATGATGGGCTTAAAATGAGGTAAAAATCCACAAGAATAAGAGCATACATAATAGACAGCAGCAACATTCTAGAAGTTAGAAGGATGAGTGGTAATTTATTTAGCAGACAGTGAATGTGTGTGAGGTGCAGATGGGGCTGGAAACAGAGGGATTGATTGGTTAAAAGTGTATATAAGAAACAGTTTTACATGACAACTGACCCAAGTGTTTCAAAAATGCCAATGTCATAAAAAGACAAAAAAAAAGAGAGAAAAGACTGATCTAGACTAAAAGAGTCAAAAGAGACATCATGACACATAATGTCGGGTTTTCAACTGGATCCTAGAATAGCAAGAGCAAAAAGCTATATTGGACATTTGGGAACGATTGTGGAGATTGAAATATGTGCTATATATCAGATAATATTTTTATTGACATTATTGTATGAATGTTAAATTTCTTAGATAGAAAATAGATACAGAAAGAAAACTAACAGTTGATGAATCTAAATTGAAGTGAAGGTATATAGGTATATACATTCTACTACTCTTTAATTTCTCTCTAGTTTGAATTTTTTTAGATGAAAAGTTGACATGGGGGAGGTATTAAATAAAGTAGCAGAGGGGAAATAAAGCAACATTGAGACACCTAGATGTGCCTTACTCCCTTCTTCAGTCAGGAGGTTGCCCTTCTCACATGCGTCTTCCCCATCAGAACAGCTCCTCTCTTCAGAGGTTGAACTGAAGGATTTTGTACTCAGACAGAGTTGAGGTAGCTGAGGGCAGGGAGGCACACTGCTGTGTTGGTGATTCAGCGACGCTGGCTGCCAGGCTTTTATCCTCCAGACCAAAGATATGGACCTAGCCCGATCATTGATGGTAAGGACCAGTTGACAAGCCTCACACTCCAGGAACTTCCTAAAAGGTTTTTAGTACAGTCAGTGTGCCACATAATGACGTTTCTGTCAATGACGGACTGCGTATATGACAGTGGTCATAGATTAGTACCATATAGCCTAGGTGTGTAATAGGCTATACTGTCTAGGTTTGTGTAACTATATGATGTTAGCACAATGACAAATCACCTAAGGATGCATTTCTCAGAACATATCCCCATCATTAAGCGACACATGACTGTATTTAAGCTGACCGTATTAACTTTGCTATGAAGGAAGACCTTTTTTGTTGAAGATTTTGCAAATATTAATATACGCAAACAGACTTACCTCAGATGCCACATTAAGGCCTTTCAATCATGACATTGAATTTCTATTTCATATTATAACATTTTCAGTTCTTTAAATGATCATAACATAGGTAAACATTATGTAGAAGAATACATTTTTGGGCCAGCCCCAGTGACCTAGTGGTTAAGTTTGGCGTGCTCTGCTTTGGCGGCCCGGGTTCATTTCCTGGGTGCAGACCTACACCCCTGTCTTTCAGTCGCCATGCTGTGGCAGCATATCACATACAAAAAGAGGAAGATTGGCAACAGATGTTAGCTCAGGGCAAATGTTCCTCAGCAAAAAAAAAAAAAAATACATTTTTGACTCTGGTCCTTTGAGTGATCTTTAATAAAGTTGTTAACCTAAACACAGCTGTATAAAAATACTATTCTTTTGTTTTTAAATATGACTAATATTGCCCATATTGGCCTACATTTTACTGAGCTATTTTAATGTTTAAAAAAATGTGAAAACTGTCTTGTTTATGGAGCTTTCTACTGAGTTTGTCATAGGTAAGAGATTTTAAACTTCTTTTAGCACTCTGGTAATGTTATTCATATTGTGGAGTAAGCTTTTATTTGCTGTTTGAGCAGGAAGCCATGCAGTGTGTGGAAGAACTGAATGCCCAGGGCCTGCTGCATGTGTTTGTGCGAATGGGAGTGGAGTCCACCCTGGAAAGAAGCCAGATCACCAGGGATCACATGGGCCAATTACTGTATCAGCTGGTGCAGTCAGAAAAACTCAGCAAACAGGACTTTTTCAAAGGGTTGGTATCCTCCTCCAGAATGGTATTCAGTTACAAGGCTCTTGAGTAGTAAATTTTAAAAGTCCTATCTTTTTAAGTATTTAGCTTTTTTCATAGATTAAAATTGTATGCACTATAATATGTTGATGTGTAATACATTGATAATGTGTTGGTTAATACAATGGCATTTTGTAGATTGTGCTAGGGCATAAAGATTATTTTCTGGTTTTCTGTATCTTATTGTTAGACCTATGTTATGATGTAAGTAGGGTAGCAGAGACCCCTTAACTGCAGGGAAATTCTGAGACCCTCATCAGCCTAATTACATGTAAATACATGCATGTTCTTTGAGGAAAAAGCTTTTCTTTCTGAAAAAAATTCTGGAAAATTGACTTAAACCCAAAAGCCTTATCCTTTCAATAAACCATGGTTATTTTGGCCAGGAAATGCTTGTCTGTCCACTTTAGCCCCGTAGAAGGATATGTAACTCCAAGTTGTTAATGATGTAGTCTATTCCAAGTTGGTTTCATTGTGATTCTTGTTGATGCCTGGTTTGATGCAATCCGGCTGTTACTGGTGTTGTGTTATCATTTGATCAGGTTCTGATATCTTTGTGATACACTATCATCACTAGTGCATTGATCAGGTTCTTTGTGGTATAGCCACAGAATCTTACCCAGGCTTAGGTTCTAAAACCAGTGTTTAAGGTAAAAATTGCATATAGTAAAAAATTTTGTTTTAGGAGCCATGTTGTGTAAATGTAAATGTAGAATCATACCCAGTACATAGGTGCCCACACTCTAAGGGAACAGGAACTCCTGAGGGCTAAACATCAGGTTTGTATCTCCCATCTTATACTCACTCTGGGTGTATGCTCATTGAGTGGAATGTCAGTAATATTCTGCATTTTTAAGTTATTTTTCTCCTTGTAAATCTTTTTTGCCAAGCCCATATTGTATTCTTGTAAATTAAATGTGCGTGTGATGAAATGCACTGTATATCTTTCAGATATGGTCAAACTCTTAGAATCGTGTAACCATTAAATGCCAAGGTTGAATGTACTTAGGAATAATTAGTCATTTGATTTTGTGAGGAATGATGACATTGTCTTCAAGGTCCTGGAAAATGTATACTTGCCCCTAGGATCATTAAAAAGTTGTCTTTCAGTAATAAATTAGGTTTCTCTGAATTCAGTGACTAAGTAGATTAAGGCCATCTGACCCAGTTAACTTAATAAGAAACTGGCAAAAGTTGCTGTGGTTGTGGTGTGGTTGTCAGCCTTTAAGGCCAGGATGTTGTCCCAGTTTTAAAAGAGAAATCTGTGGTTCACTCCAATAACCAGCCAGTGAGAGCAAATGAGGGTATCAACACCCTCACAAACAATTTGAGGTATGCCCCAGTCAACTTGAAACTACAGTTGCAAGCCCCTAGAACCTACAGTTTATAAATATTTGCTTTTCACCCAGATATTATGATATATTCACCAGAAAGTTTTGAAAATGAGAATGCTAGATTACTGTTTACCATTATCTGTCTCTCTTGAAACTATACTCAGAAGCTGATTCATATCTGGAAAGACCCCAAGAGGTGTGGTCTAGCTTCATTGGCTTTAATTGAACTTGTGAGGTGCTAGCTTGGTTTCTAGGCTATCTCAGACACTTGCATTTCCCTTTGTGGGTTAACCTGAGGAAAAAGTGTCATGCCCAGTCATGGTGTCCACACTTTCATTCGTGGTGGTGCTATTGCTGCTGCTGGCAATATTATCACAATCACAACCTTTTATTCAGACCAAAAATGAGATTAACACTTCTGTATCTCAGTAACTACTTTATCTTTCTCTATCCCTACTTCCTTCTGCTGGTAGAGATAATGCAGTGGCTCCAGGCCTAGCTTTTGATACTTAGACCTAACCAAGCCATCTTTAGACCAAAACTCCTATGAAGACCCCTATTCCTTCCTAAATGGAGAGGCCTGGCAATTTTTTCAAAGATGAAAACAAAGTGATAGCCCCATTCATTATCCACCAAGCACCTTCTTGCGAGTAGATCAGAGTTGCCCAATTACTTCTAAAGCCCAAGTTATAAATAGTTCATACTGTCCAGAGAGACCATTTCACTGGAGCCACTGAAATGCCCTAAGTCTTTTGTCTCTTTAGGCCCAACAGCCAAAGATCTCTGTCCTTACACAACATCGTGGGGAAGCATCTAAGGTCACCTTCGTTGGGTCATGCTACTGCTTAGATGCCAACGTATGAGCAGTCATTGAAGCCATTTCTGACTAGCTCCCTAAGCCAGCATGATTCTGGGAAACATAGAAGGTAGAAGGCCTCCAAGTTGACTGGGCCCTGATCAACCAACTATTAATCTGCCATTTTTCCTACAGTTCCCTTCAAGGCATGCACTGCTACAGATAGTAAGGTAGACTAGACCAAAGTTTCAAATAAGCTTTTTGTGTCAGGTTGTTTATAAATAAAACTTAGATCCTTTGAAATTTTCCATACAAGATGCTACATAACTCTGAACATAATAGTTGCCGTATATAAAACATCTTCACAAAGGCAACATCAAGCCATCCTCTTGGAATTTTCAGGATTTGCATCTCAATACTTGGATGCAAATTAGATAGGTAGGTAGGTAGATGCATTATTCTATTGGTAGATGCAATTTAAACAGTGTTGATACAGACATTTTATATCCTGGCTTCAGAAAATGTCTTTTTTAAAACTGTCTACTAAGGGTAGTTGAGTGCGGTTCACTATTAGCCATAGGATTGGAATCACTTTCAAAGTGTAATAAACAAATGAAACCCAGGATGGTAAAAATTGGAGTTGACAAAAGACAGAAAATACATGCCCTTCAGGAAGCTTGATACATTAGTATTTCACTTTGGGAGATGTTTGTTGGAGAGGAAATTGTTATTTCCTCCTTGACTACTTTTTTGCTGCTTATAGCAATTCTACTTTGGTAAAAAGATGCTTTCAGAGCTGACACAGATGTGTACTAAATTGCAAATGCAAAATTGCAGAGGTGCTAGTTAACAGTGAAGACCCTATTTGCTCACATAGGTAACATCTAGTTTAAATAGTCTTTTTTTAAGTAATTCTTTGAAGTTGATCCGGGAGTATAAGAAGGCTTTTCACCTTCTTTTTATTTATTTATTCCTTTTACATGTAGTTAGATTCTTAAGATCAGTCATAATAATACTTGACCAATCTGATGTTTGATATCTTCACTGTCTTTTCCTTGTTAATTTGTAGCAAGATTTACATTTTTATTAAGTTATCATAATGCACATTGTGGAAGATGGTGCTAACAATACTATTTCCAATTATGATAGATTATTTTGTCCTTTAGTAGATTTCTGATCAGAACTTTACTGAATTTTAAGAAATTTTTCTAACTTTTAACCATGTACTCCTTTCTTTAATTAAATTTTAGGCAGGAACCTAGTACATAAAATAAAGTAGAGCCTCTGTAGTTGAAATAAGGGGAGGAATGCCTGAAGTCCCACCTGTGGACCCCATCAAAGTGCAGTCCAGTGGGTGTGATGGTCACTACATACCAAGGAGCAAGGATATGGTGTAGCTCTTTTTTTATTTGTTCAGCCAGCAGAAAATGTGTATTATGCAAGGCATTGTTATAGGCTATGTAGTAGCCCAAAGACGTAAAGATAATTACCTAGGAGCTTCTGCACACCTAAGATTTTTCTTTCAAAATCACACAAAAGGATTTATAAGTCTCTTACAAGCTTCTTCTACAGAAATCTTATGTTCAGCCGCATATGTTTTTTATCAACAGTATGGATTTGACCAGTGATTGTGTTCTGCGAACTGTCGCGTGGTAAACTGACTAATCAAGAAGTAGAAAACCAAGGGAAGAATATGGATATCTTTTAATTGTAATGGGAGATGAAAATAACAGTAGATATACTGCTGAAAGACCACGAAGGCTGTAGTTGTCTCATAGCCTCATTAAACAGCTTAATCTATGCCACTAACCCATGGAACATGAATTGGCATTATAGGTTGATTAACCCAGAAATCCTGGACTCCATCCAGAATATGTTCCATCAGCAGCACGTTAACTGAGCTGAAAGCGTGCAAGTAATGAGAGAAAAGTCAAGTACCTGTTACATAGAGCAAATAGATGTCAAATAAATTGCAAGCTGTGGGGTCAGAAAGTTGGCATTAAGGATTCAGGAACCCCAGAGTTTGATAATGTGACTGAGCTGCAAACTGTTTTGAAATGGCACCTTCAGAAAGGCGACCCTGCCTTGTAGTGGTACCTTCTTTTAAGTGAAAAATTTTAATAACATGTGGGCTTCTCAGGTAGGTAAAAAGAGTGACATACTCTGGCTAGAAACTGAAACTGCAGTGAAAAAGCACACATTTTATGTATTCAGAGATCTGAAAGGATGTGAAGACAAATGCTACCTGCCCGTGGTCCCTTCATTCATTCATCCGTTTCCTCATTATTATGTGTATTTCCTTGTAATTATAGTTAAATTTACTTTTGTTTTTGTACTTTTTAATAGGCCATATATTAACTGTGTAACAAAGTCTTGAGTTATGTTTTTAAACTTCTAAATTAATAGCTATGATTTTCAGGCTAAATAAGACTATGCTGACATTTTGTATTTGACTTGCCTAAGTTTAAATCCTGTTTGTTTTACTTCACATTGAGAAATATTTCATAGCATGAAAGTGTGAAACCATTAGCTTTTCTTTAGAGGTATAGCAGTTTGTCGCATGTCACAATGATGATGATGTTAGTAATGTTGTCAGACTCTTTTATATCCATGCAGTTTGTGCCCCCGTTGTAAGCTCCTCAAGGACAAGAATTTTTGTCTTTTCATCTCTTTGTGTCTGGTCTGCATTATACTAAGTTTTTAATCAGTGCTTCTGACTGACTCAGAGGATATGATACTCAACTGTGGTGAACTCTTTATGGTGTAGGGTTAAATTGAATAGCTGTTCCCCCAGAACTTCACATGGCTGCCTCATTTTCATCATTTAAGTCTTTCAAATGTCACTTCCATACAGAGGTGTTTTCTAAACCCTCCCTCCCTCCATATTGGGATATCCTGGTACCATAGATATGTTCTTCAGAATATTAGCCTCATCTACAAGCATGCTTTTGTTTGTGCTTGTCTCTCTTTCTCCCCACACTAATACAAGCTCTTTGAGAGCAAGAACTTGTTTACCAGTTATTTTATGCCTAGAACAGACCTTAACAAAGCAGGGACTTAATAGGTGGTTGTTGACTGATTGATTTTTGATCTCTTTAATTATTCTTAACTTTTGAATTACATTTGCATGTGAATTTTTTTCCTATTCTTTTTCAGTTTTTCAGAAACATTGGAATTGGCAGATGACATGGCCATTGATATTCCCCATATTTGGTTGTACCTTGCTGAACTGGTGACCCCCATGTTAAAAGAAGGCGGAATCTCCATGAGAGAACTTATCATGTGAGTTGTACCTGTTTCTTTTGATGTATATCAAGTTAAAGTGACGGAAAACTCACCAGCTGGCTTTCTAGCATACTGCTGTTTCCTTAGTGCCTTTGGAGACTCTTGGATGCAGCCTATGACTCTTTAAGACTTCTAATTTCAGGGGCTGGCCCGGTGGCATAGCGGTGAAGTTCGCACACTCCGCTTCCGCGGCCCAGGGTTCACAAGTTCGGATCCCAGGCGCGAACCGATGCCCCACTTGTCAAGCCATGCTGTGGCGGCGTCCCATATAAAGTAGAGGAAGATGGGCACAGATGTTAGCCCAGGGCCAATCTTCCTCAGCAAAAAAGAGGAGGATTGGCAGCAGATGTTAGCTTAAGGCTAATCTTCCTCACACACACACACAAAAAAACAAAAGCCTTCTGATTTCAGTATAAAAATGTTACATTATACTAGATCTACACTGGAGAAGTGATGGGGATGTGATAGCCTTATAGTCCATTGAGTTTAGCAGTCATTGTAGATATGGCTTTAGAATCATGTAACTGGAAGGTAGTTGCTCGTGGAAGCTTAATGTTAATCTGACTTTTATGTCTATCATTGCTCCAGTGCTGTAAGAAGTGATATTTCCACATAATAGCTTGTCAGACTGTGACACCTGCATAGCAGATGCTCGTAATAAAAGGAACTGAGATCCCAGGCATTCCTAGATTTGGATATGAGTGGGAAATTGTTGCTACGTTGTATAGACTAATATTTCCCAAACTCTTCTTCAAAACATTAATATTTCCTCAAAAACTGTTTTAAACACTGTTGTTGCCTTTGAGATTCACAAAGTATATTATAGCACATTAAAGATTATGAGAATCCTATAGTAAAACAAAACAAATAAAAACTATTTATCTTTGTTTAATTCGGCATTGCCTCACTTAATAGACTGTAGAATCCTTTTTTGAGGAATAATTATTGATATCCTGTGGAACACAGTTTGGGAAATACTGATTTAGACTAGGCTTATGAAAAAATTGGTCCCTTTCTGTTTCATCCATATTCTAAAGAAAAGCTTCCTTTCTTAAGAACACTTCATAACTAAACTTCACAAATCCCTCTTACTTAAGGTGCTTCTCTCCTTTTGGCTTGAAGTGGAGTTTATGTAAATAAACAGATTATTAAGTGAGACTGATCTTTGCATTGCTTCTATCACTGAAGCAGTTAAAGAAAAAGGCAAAAACTAGGAATTCTAACATCCCTTTCCAGCTCTCCGTGAAGTGTAAAGTGAACCTGAAGTCTCTGAACTACTTGTGCTGAAAATTACTTAGAGCATGTCCCGGAGCTTTGGCTTAGCCAGTGTTATTTAGGTTGCATGGTATCTGTTCTTTTGGCACATATTGTTTGCCGACTGTTCTAGAACAGGGGATCTATGTAGAGGTATTTAATCACTACTCTTATCTTTTACAGAGACTTTAGCAAACCTTTACTTCCTGTTGGAAGAGCTGGGGTCTTGCTTTCTGAAATATTGCACCTTCTATGCAAACAAATGGTGAGTGTTAAACTGAGTGTCAGACTCAACAGCATATTAGGAAGGGCAGTGATTTTGATCTTGGGTTATCTGTGAATAGCTTAGGTATCACTGAACAAGTAATTGTTTCTTTCTATTATTTGAAAAAAAGAGTGAGGTCTAGTTTCTTCCAGAGGTATATTTGTCCTTCTTTTTACTGGGAACTTGGGAAAGAATTATCTAATCTCAACTAGATTTGGTATAATTCTAAAGAATCTCAAAATATATTTCATTTGCAGCTAGTAATTTTATCTTGAAACACAATGGCTATAATATTTATACTTTTTAATAGGTTTCAATGAAAACTCCCCTGCTTTCAGAGGAAGATAAGATTCATGAAATGATTAGTTTTATTATTTTTGGATCACAGGCTAGGTAATCTGATTAGAAATAGGTGGTAGTGGGGCCGGCCGGTGGCATAGCGGTTAGTCTTGGCGGCGCTCCGCTCTGCGGCTGACCAGGGTCGCTGGTTTGGATCCCGGGCGCGCACTGACGCACTGCTTTGGCAAGCCATGCTGTGGCAGAGTCCCATATAAAGTGGAGGAGGATGGGCACGGATGTTAGCCCAGGGCCGTCTTCCTCGGCAACAAAAGAGGAGGATTGGCGGATGTTAGCACAGGGCTGATCTCCTCACAAAAAAAAAAAAAAAAAAAAAGAAATAGGTGGTAAGGGCCCGGCCCAGTTGCACAGTGGTTAAGTTCAGTGCACTCCACTTCAGCGGTCCCGGGTTTGCAGGTTGGGATTCTGGACATGGACCTACCCCACTTATCAAGCCATGCTGTGGCGATGACCCGTATCCAAAAAATAGAGGAAGGTTGTCACAGATGTTAGCTCAGGGCCAATCTTCCTCAAGCAAAAAGACGATTGGCAACAGGTGTTGTTAGCTCAGGGCCAATTTTCCTCACCAAAAAAAAAAAGAAAGAAAGAAAGAGGTGGTAAAAATGATTCTGCAGGATTTTGAATTTTTATCTTAAAGTTAAATCTATTTTAATTTGATAAATACTTCATAATTCTCTGCAAAGCTCTGTGCTAGGATCTCAGTCTGCCAAGATTACTAAACTTTCTAAGAATTTATAGACTGGAGAGGGAGACAGACAAGTCTAAACCAATAGTTTCCAAAGAGTGTGTCAGGGCAATATTAGAGGTCTAAGAGGTTTGGGAAGGTGATGCTATAGCATCGCAGGTGGTCTAACACCTGGGATGAAAGATGTCAAAACAAAACAGAACTCACACATGAAAATTCTAGAGTGATTTCTGGCTTATTCAAACCGGAGTCAAAGATATTGGGATGATAGATTTCATTGTTTTATAGGCATTGATTTAAAAAAAAAAATTCAGCATTTCATTTCTCCCTCTGAATCTATAGTAGTCCTTCTGTGTCACATTTGTGTAATAGTTAATCTTAGATAGGTGTTCTAAATAGCCTGGTCTCTAGTTCTAGTTGATTATCTATTTGTTGTTAATACTCTTTACTTGGTGGCACTGAAGTTTTTATTGAACCCTAATTTTTAGGTCCGTAATTCCCTCCTCCTCTCCTACCTACTTTTTAGTCCTTTTTTTTTTTTTATAATTTTATTTATTTATTTTTCCCCCAAAGCCCCAGTAGGTAGCTTTATGTCATAGTTGCACATCCTTCTAGTTGCTGTATGTGGGACACGGCCTCAGCATGGCCAGAGAAGCGGTGCGTCGGTGCGCGCCCAGGATCCGAACCCGGGCCGCCAGCAGCAGAGCGCGCGCACTTAACCGCTAAGCCACGGGGCCGGCCCTTAGTCCTTATTTAAAACTCAAATTCTTTTTAACTTTTATTTGTAGAAACAGAAAGCGAATTCTCATGCTTCTTCTAATTGAAACCAAATTCTCATAGAGCATAAACTCTGGAATCAGACAACCTGAGTTTAAATCCTGTTTCTACCAAGTTTTAAACTATACCTTGGGCACGTTTTTCTATGAAGTAATTAATACATGTTCCTTAGATGACAGTTCCAACCTCAAAGCCTGACATTTTCCTTTATCACTGTGACTTTTTTCAGGCAGTGGACTTGCACCTTCTTGTCAGTTTTCCAGCTGACAGCAGCTCTTCTGTGTTGTTTCTTGGGCTCAGACTTGCACTTCTTGTTCTTGAAATACTTCCCATTCTTGGTTCAGGAGCAACGACTTTCTTAGTCAGTCTCATGTTAGACGGCATAATCGTGATCCACTGTGAAGAGGGATTACAACACGAGGCTTGTTGAATGGCTTTAATAGCAGATGCATATAGCACTATCTAGGAAAAGAGACAGTGTTGAATTTATAAACTCTGTGCATTGGACTCTTTTTACGTGATTATATGCATAAATCCCAAACAACAGCTTGCACACCCCAGGTTAGTCATCTGGTAAAAGAAATTATTGAACCTCCACAGCTGTACTTCAATCATTCACCATTACATGTACATACATTCAGACATCTTGGTTTGAAAGATAAGCGTCTTAAGAAATTAACTTCATATCAGGAAGGAAAAGTTTTGACTTTTCAGTCTTTATAGTTCTGCACTCTTCACTTCAAGCAAGTCTTTTATTTTTTCTTCTTCCAATGTGCAAGTAAGTGGATTGGACTTATCTCTGTTTTAGAGCCATAAGAAAGTGGGAGCCTTATGGAGGGAGGCTGACCTCAGCTGGAAGGATGTTTTACCAGAAGGGGAAGATGTACATAATTTTCTCTTGGAGCAGGTGAGTAAGAACAAGGCTTACACCTTCCTATTTGATATTGGTTGGTCTGTTGTCGTAGAGGAACTAAAGGTAATTTCATTGGTATTCCAGTTATTAAAATTAAACCAAAATAGGAATCATGGTCAAGATGTCATTTTAAGTCCATGCTTTAAGACCACTCCAACTATGCATTCATTAGATAAAAATTAAAATTTAAAAGACTTAGCCATGCTTAGAAAACAAGCTACATATCGTTTAATCAGAAATGAGATTGATAAATAAAGCAGGGGTAATAGAGCTAAAGCTGCAAGTCTTCTGAGCTGTTCGTCTGAAAGCAGGCATAGATAGCCAAAAGTTATTTCTGTGGGGTAATGGGGACTAGAATTCCCCTTACCAGGCAGAGGATTGGAGACAGGCTTACTTCATGAAACCAAGTGGGAACTCCATAGATAAATAAGTACAAGGAAGTCTTAGAGCCAGAACCTTAGCTAGACTGCCTACTGTGACTTGGTAACTGGATCCAGAAATCCACAACAAGGCAGAAGACCCCATCATCGATATAATCTGGACCTAAACAAAGAATTGTAGGGGATCAGATACAGGCAACCATAAAAGTATTATATTAGACCAGGAAGAGTGACAGAAAAAGAAAACAAAAATCTCCCCCTCAAAATGATCTTGCAAATCAAAATCCTAAAACGTATGAGGAAAATTGAAGCTAAGATAGCCAATAAAATCAGTAAATAACAACAAAAAAAATCACTCTCAGGTAAAAAGAAAATAAAGCAATCTGAAAATGACTTTGAAGTAAGTGTATTGTGCTGGATGAAGACATTGTATTAGGTTACTATGGACTTCCGCTTCCTTTAGGTTGTAGTCTGGACACACTGGGGAGCACTAGCACTCCTGTGACAATAAGAACCTACACAAAGCATAATTTATTTTGCATTGCTGTGCTCGTAGAAGGTGGAAGAAATTTCCAAGGAAAAAAAGAAGGGGGGAGTAAAGCCAGAGGTGAAATCTGAACTCTGAGCAGTAAGTACTTGTGAAGGTCATGTTGCCCAGTGCCATTATAAGTGCTGCCAGATATCTTGGAAGAAGTTGAAATGGTCCCAATTCAATATTATCCTGGCTCCAAGAAGAAGCAAACCAAATGCTCTTTGGAGAAAACATCCTCAACTTAAGTCCCCTTATTTTCTACAAATTAACATTATCTAAATATATGAGTTAACACTTAGAGTTCATTTAACATGTAACGAAGCAAGTAACCATGAGTGAGAGTAAACAGACAATAAATACTAGATTTAGACCCCAAAGACTTGAGATAATGAAATTATCACTCAGAATATAAAATAACACTATAAAAAAGAAGGAGTCATAAAAATGAGTAAACAAGAACAGACTAGTCAAACTGACTAGGCAAGGGCCAGCCTGGTGGTGCAGTGGTTAAGTGCACGCTCCCTGCTTCAGCGGCCCGAGGGTTCGCAGGTTCAGATCCCGGGCACACACCGACGCACTGCTTGTCAGGCCATGCTGTGGCACCATCCCATATAAAGTAGAGGAGGATGGGCACAGGTGTTTGCTTCCTCAGCAAAATAAAAAAGAGGAGGATTGGCATCAGATGTTAGCTCAGGGCTAATCTTCCTCACACACACACAAAAAGTGACTAGGCAGATTTGAAAAAAGAAGAAACTACTAGGTAGAATTCTAAGAGATGTTATGAGATTTAGAGGATAGAATGAGAAATTCTAACACGAGTCTAATTGGAGTCCCTGAAGGGAGAATACGTGAATGGAGAAAAGGCAATATTTGAAGGGACTGTGGCTGAGACTTTCTCGAATCTAATAAAATATATCTATATAGAAAGTACGTGTCTACCGCACAGTATAATTACATTTTAGTGAAACTGCGTAATGTTAAAGACCAAGAAAGATTTTAAAGTAGCTAGAAAGAAGAAGCACATTACTTATAAAGAAAAAACAGACTTTGCAGTAGCAACAATGAAAGCCAGAAGATGATGGAATAATCTCAAAAAGCAGAGAAAATATCAGTTAATCTAGAATTGTCTCTCTGACTAAACTGACCTTTTGAATGAGAGCAACACATATTTAGAAACTTAATAACACACTTCTAAATAACCCATGAGTCAAGCAAGAAATCTTAAAGGCTAGTAAAAAATATTTTGAACTGAACAAAAACACAACATATCAAAATTGTGGGATGCAACTAAAGCAGGACTTAGAGTGAAATTTTTATAATTTTTTTAATAATTTTATTTATTTATTTTTCCCCCAAAGCCCCAGTGGATAGTTGTATGTCATAGTTGCATATCCTTCTAGTTGCTGTATGTGGGACGCGGCCTCAGCGTGGCCGGAGAAGCGGTGCATCGGTGCGCACTCGGGATCCGAACCCGGGCCGCCAGCAGCGGAGCGCGCGCACTTAACCGCCAAGCCACGGGGCCGGCCCGAGAGTGAAATTTTTAGCACTGAACACCTGAATCTAGAAAAGAAGTAAGGTCACAAATCAGTTTTATGCTTTTTGTGTGTGTGTGTGAGGAATATCAGCCGTGAGCTAACATCCGACGCCAATCCTTCTCTTTTTGCTCAGGACGATTGGCTCTGGGCTAGTGTCTGTGCCCCTCTTCCTCTACTTTATATGGGAGGCCACCACAGCATGGCTTGACAAGCGGTGCATCGGTGCACACCCAGGATCCGAACCTGCGAACCCCGGGCCGCCAAGGCGGAGGGCGCGCACTTGGGTGGGAGGGTGCCACCCGGGCGGCCCTAGGTCACAAATCAGTGACCTCACCTTTGACCTTACAATATTATAAAAAGAAGAGCAAATGAAACTCAAAGTAAATAGAAAGAAGGAAATAATAAAGATCAGAGCAGAAATCAGTGAAATAGAAAAACAATGTAGAAAAGTCATTGAAGTCAAAAGCTGGTTCTTTGAGAAGATGAAATTGATAAACCTCTATCCAGACTGAAAAAATTAAAAAGAGAAGGCACAAACTACCAAGAAAAAGAATGAGAGAGGTGACATTGTACACATCGTTTGTATACAGAGTCTACACTTAATAATGGGTAAGAGGGGCCAGCTCGGTGGCATAGCGGTTAAGTTTGTGCATTCCGCTTTGGCGGTCCGGGGTTCACTGGTTTGGATCCTGGGCGCAGACCAACTCACTGCTCATCAAGCCATGCTGAAGCCACATAGAAGAGCTACAACTCTGCAACTATGATACACAACTATGTACTGGGACTTTGGGGAGAAAAAAGAAAAAGAGGAATATTGACAACACATGTTAGCGCAGGGCCAATCTTCCTCAAAAAAATAAAAATAAAAAAATAATGGGTAAGAGAATTTTATGAATAATCTTTATGCCAAAAATTACATCAACTTAGTTGAAATGAACAAATTTCTTGAAAGATACAAAATACTAAAGCTGACTGAAGAATGATAGATAACCTGAATATCTGTTAAAGAAATGGAAGTAGTTAAAAACATTCCCACAAAGAAAACTCCAGGCCCCAATGGTTTCACTAGTGAATTCTACCAAACATTTAAGGAAGAAATAATACCAATTCTGCAAAGAATTATACACCAATTCTTCCAGAAAATTGAAGAGGAGAGACTATTTCCCAACTCATTCTGTGAGGCAAGCATTACTTTGATTAAAAAACCAAAGATATTTCAAGAAAAGAAACTATAGACCGGTATTCCTAATTAACTTAGAGAAAAATTTCTCAACAAAATTTTCACAAATCAAATCCAACAATGTATAAAAAGAATAATACATCATAACCAAGTGGTGTTTATCATAGGAATGTAAGGTTGGTTTGACGTTCAAAAATCAATGTATGGTTGTAGGGAAGATGGTGGAGTAAGAAGCTCCAGAATTGGTCCCTCTACTGAAGCAATTATTGCACTGGCAAGATCTGTTGGAATCAACTATTTTGGAGTTGTGGAGTCTAGTTGAACATGTGCACTACCAACACCAGGGAATGCTTGATGAAAAAGAGTCTGGTAAATTTCAATGATTTTTGACATTTTGCGTAGAAGCTACCAGATCCCAGCTCTGTGGCAGACAGTTGGGGTCTGGTACCTCCTTTTCCGGTGCAGCTTTCTGGTGCCAGGTTGAGCAATAAAGACCTTGTTTTTCAAAGATGGGTGTTGTGTCTTTTAATCTGTCTGGCAGTTCACTGAGAGTCCAGTGCAGGACCTGGTTTTTGTTTCAAAACCAGGATTCAGCTTCCTGGATGGTGTCTGTCAAAGAATGTAGAGAAACAGAACACATTTATGTCTTCCCCATGCCCCTTTCTGTTTCTCACTGGATCCAGGCATTCACTGAAATCTCTGGAAGATCAGTGACTGACTGCAGAGATAATGGATCAGAGACTTCAGTGACCACACAGGAAAAGGAATGTAGTCCTTGTCTAAAAGTGTCTAAACAAACAGTTGACTATAACGAGTAATCCCTGGGGAAGGGAGAGAATCTGATGTACAGAGTTACCACATTACAATATTCAAAATGTCTAGTTCTCAACAAAATGTTATAAAGCATACAAAGACAAGAAAGTATGGCTCATTCACAGGAAAAAAACTGACAGAAAGCATCCCTGAGAACAAGCCCAAACATTGGACATACTAGACAAGGACTTTAACTGTCTTAAATATGCTCAAATTGCTGATGGAAACCAATGACAACTAAAAGAAATCAGGAGATGATGTATGAACAAGTTGGAAATATCAGTAAAGAGATAGAAATTATAAAAAGGAACTAAATAGAAATTCTGAAACTGAAAAGTTACAATAATTGAAATGAAAAATTAGAGGGATTCAACAACAGATTTGAGCAGTCAGAAGAAAGAATCAGTGCACTT